>NC_133328.1:475541314-475887148 GCF_042186555.1 Aquarana catesbeiana
CTCCTTTTTTGAACTGCACTGACAATTTATCAAAAAGGAATTTACATCCCAGTGATTGTGGTGTCAGTCTGGCACATGCACACATGTATTAAAGGGATCTGCCTGAGCTTCAGGACCTGGCAGAGCCCTGCCGTTCATTTGCATGTAAGTGGTGTGTAGCGTCAATAATTCACACAGTCAGATGCAGTGAAAAACTTGTATTGAAGTAACGCAGCAACAATTTACAACAAACCTAGTGGGATGGCTGCCCAACTGGGTGCACATACGGTTTCCAACAACGTGAAGAGAGCAGGTATCAGCAAGGTTAAATGCGTCATTTAAGAGATCAGAATGCGGCCTGGCCGTCTCATCTCCAAGCAGGGAAAAGCCCAGAGAAGATGCAACCCTATGCTTTCCCTCCTCATCAGAAACCTTTTCCTACCGCTAGTGCTGCCCCTACAAGGCAGGGTACCTTTCCTTACAATACTGACTTGCAGAAAGCCTGCCAAACCTGGGATCCAGAGCCTTAAATAGGCTCTGCCTGACCCAAGATGCCTGCCAGGGTCACATGGGGTGGCAGCATCCAACTGGATAACTTTTCCAGTGACTCAGGAAACGTAGAGGAACCCTGTTGCTCTTGACTCCCTCTCCAACTGCAGGCTGCTACGGGTGAGCAATAAATGCAGTGGAGAAAGTAGACCTGCACCTGCCTACATGCACATGTGCCATGCTGTGCTGGTACATGCTTACGCAAGGAAACCCAGGAGCCTGGCAGAGCCTTTAAGCATATCTGTGCACATGTGCACAGTGTCATTCTCGCCTAGGTGAGAGAAAGGAGTAAGTGCTGCCTTGCAGCACAAAAAAATAGAGAAGGACCTAAAAATAGAAATATCCAATTATGGTAGAAAGGTGCAATCGAGCTACAATATGGTGTCACTGTAAGCTGAGCACCCCTGTAATGGGAGTATAAGCAGGAGTATGATGGTGCTGGAAAAATTGGATAGTTTTCTATTTTTTTTTTTTTTTTTTGCTGTCTGTGTCACTGTTAGGGTGATTCAGTTTAATTATCCTGGTGTCCATTTTCTCTGAAACTGAAAGTGAAGTGAGATCTAAAATTTTGAGTTGGGATGAAGAGATCTTCCAGTGGGACATGTGATCTGATGATAATTGTCAAAAAAGAGGTTTCCTTCATTATGGAGAAATTTCCTCTTACCTCCTGTTGTGTCTACAGGATAGAAAGTGATAGAGATATCTACTGAATGGGATCCAGATGACAAAAAAACGAACAGGTGTTTTAAACATTCCTCATTCTATAGAAAATGGTAAATAAAGGGTCTAGGCTTTAGATATTAAAACATATCATTGAAAGCCTTGCTCCAGCCTGCTGTTAAATTTACCCTTTGCAGTGGGGTACAACCAGGGGCGGACTGACGACTCATGGGGCCCCCGGGCAATAGGAGATCATGGGACCCTCAGGTTTAAAGATGGCCACTGTATTGGGAAGGGGGGGTGGTCCAGGCAGCAAGATAAATCTGGATCAGTGCAGCGGGTGAGGGAAATAACTGGAAATATCTTTCAGCTCCACTTCAGCCGAAATAGCTTTCGGCTCCACTTCCCCCAAAGAAACCATCTATTGCTCACCTCTTCCCACCTCTTTACTTACCTCTGCTCCTACCTCTGTACCCCCTGTCCATAGCTATGCCCCCCATCCACAACTTACCTTTTCTCCACCGGTCCACAGCTCACCTCTTTGCCCTCAGTCCACAGCTCACCTCTTTGCCCCCAGTCCGCAGCTCCCCTTTCTCCTCCAGTCCACAGCTCACCTCTTTTCTCCTTCAGTCCACAGCTCCCCTTTTCTCCTCCAGTCCACGACTCCCCTCTTTTCCCGTAGTCCACAGCTCCCCTCTTGTCCCCCAATCCACAGCTTCCCTCCTGTCCACCAGTCCACAGCTTCCCTCTTGTCCACCAGTCTGCAGCTTCCCTCTTGTCCACCAGTCCACAGCTCCCCTCTTGTCCACCAGTCCACAGCTCCCCTCTTGTCCACCAGTCCACAGCTCTCCTCTTGTCCACCAGTCCACAGCTCTCCTCTTGTCCACCAGTCCACAACTCTTCTCTTGTCCCCCCCTCCACAGCTCCCCTTTTCTCACCCCCTCCACAGCTCCCCTTTTCTCCCCAAGCCCACAGCTCCCCTCTTGTCCACCAGTCCACAGCTTCCCTCTTGTCCACCAGTCTGCAGCTTCCCTCTTGTCCACCAGTCCACAGCTCCCCTCTTGTCCACCAGTCCACAGCTCCCCTCTTGTCCACAGCTCCCCTCTTGTCCACCAGTCCACAGCTCTCCTCTTGTCCACCAGTCCACAGCTCTCCTCTTGTCCACCAGTCAACAGCTCTTCTCTTGTCCCCTCCTCCACAGCTCCCCTTTTCTCACCCCCTCCACAGCTCCCCTTTTCTCCCCAGCCCACAGCTCCCCTCTTGTCCACCAGTCCACAGCTCTCCTCTTGTCCACCAGTCCACAGCTCTCCTCTTGTCCACCACTCCATAGCTCTTCTCTTGTCCACCAGTCTACAGCTCCTCTTTTTCTCCCCCCCCCATCCACAGTTCCCCTTTTCTCCTCCAGTCTACAACTTCCCTCTTTTCCCCTAGTCCACAGCTTCCCTCTTGTCCCCCAATCCACAGATCCCCTCCTGTCCACCAGTCCACAGCTCTCCTCTTGTCCACCAGTCCACATCTCCCAGTTTCTCTCTCCTTCACAGCTCCCCTTTTCTCCCCCATTCCACAGCTCCCCTTTTTCTGCTCCAGTCCACAGCTGCCCTCTTGTACCCAAGTCCACAGCTCCTCTTTTCTCACCCAATCCACAGATCCCCTTTTCTCACCCAATCCACAGCTCTCCTCTTGTCCACCAGTCCATGGCTCACCTTTTCTCCCCCAGTCCACAGTTTCCCTTTTCTCCTCCAGTCCCCAGCTCTCCTCTTTTCCCCCAAACTACAGCTCTCCTCTTGTTCACCAGTCCACAGCTCTCCTCTTGTCCACCAGTCCACAGCTCCGCTTTTCTCCCCCGTCCACAGCTCCCCATTTCTCCTCCAGTCCACAACTCCCCTCTTTTCCCCCAAACTACAGCTGTCCTCTTGTCCACTGGTCCACAGCTCTCCTCTTGTTCACCAGTCCACAGCTCCCCTCTTGTCCTCCAGTCCACAGCTCCCCTCTTGTTCACCAGTTCAGCCACTGTGATACATGTCTGACAGGTAAGGAGACAAAAGCTGAGGAATCAAAAAGATGGGGTGGTTATTGCGTCGGAACCCAGGGCACCTGTAAACAAATGCCCTGCCCTGCCCTGCACAAGCCCTGGATGCCTGAAGCTAGCATACAGAAGCCAGGAAGTGAGCAATGCAAAAACTTCCTCTACCGCTGTCTGTGCTTACTCTTGTCCACCAGTCTACAGGTCCTATTTTTCTCCTCCCCTCCACAGCTTCCCTTTTCTCCCCCAGTCCACAGCTCCCCTCTTGTCCACCAGTCCAAAGCTTTCCTCTTGTCCATCAGTTCATGGCTCACCTTTTCTCCCCCAGTCCACAGTTCCCCTCTTGTCCCTCAGTCCACAGTTTCCCTTTTCTCCTCCAGTCCACAGCTCCCCTCTTTTCCCCCAAACTACAGCTCTCCTCTTGTTTACCAGTCCACAGCTCTCCTCTTGTCCACCAGTCCACAGCTCCCCTTTTCTCCCCCCTCCACAGCTCCCCATTTCTCCTCCAGCCCACAACTCCCCTCTTTTCCCCCAAACTACAGCTGTCCTCTTGTCCACTGGTCCACAGCTCTCCTCTTGTTCACCAGTCCACAGCTCCCCTCTTGTCCTCCAGTCCACAGCTCCCCTCTTGTTCACCAGTTCAGCCACTGTGATACATGTCTGACAGGTAAGGAGACAAAGATGTTCTGGCTGACACAGACATGGAGCTGACAGGCAGGGAGGAGGGGGTGAGGGGGAGAGGGGAGAGCTAAAAGCAGGGCTTGACGGATGACGGAGGGGTATACACTGACCACGGTGGTCAGGGCTCAGCAAGCCTGATTTTCGTGGTCAGTACAGAGAGAGGGATACAGGAAGTGGCAGGCTCAGGGAGGTTTTTTTACAGTTTAGAGAGGGGCAGATTACACAGCACAAGCACTGTGCTGTTTAGTCTGCTTTAAGGTGGCTGTATACCCATATAAAAATAAAAGAAGAACCTGCAAGACAAAGGCATAATGAGCTAGTATGCACCGCATACTAGCTCATTATGAAATACCTAACTTAGATCTAAGCTGTTGCAGCGGTCCCCGTACACCGCTGTGACCGACGACATGTCTCCTGGGGTTATTTCCGGGTTCGCGGGCTCCAGTGCTGTGATTGGCCTGAGCTGTGATGATGTCACTCCTGCGCATGCGCGTGTGAGCCGCCGGTCATGCCACAGGCCCTTTAGAAATGGCAAGATCGAGCCGTTTCTTCAGTGTGCATGCGCCGATGACGTTGGGGCAGTAGTATATGGTAAATATCTCCTAAACCGTGCAGGTTTAGGCCCCTTTCACATGTGCGGACCGTTCAGATCCATATGCGATCAAGGGGTTAATATGGCACACAATGGATATAGCTGGGTACACATAATAAAAAAGGGTTGGGGGAGAGGGGTGGGTAGAGGGTTCCTGAGAGGGGGAACTTGGTGGTAATAGTTAATGTTTCACAACAAGTTCAGGTATTGGTCCATGTAAGGATAAAATGATGCTGAGTATATGGAAGTCAGCCAGTCTATAAAAACTAGAAGAAGCTCTGGAACAATAAAGAAGAGAGAAGGACAGCACCCACAGCATGTATGATAAAAGTATTTATTACAATAGATAAAAACACTCACATTTGAGTTGCTAAAAACCAGCATATAAAGTAGTTTTATCCGCGTGCTCCCAGGGGATGTGGGTGTCACGGGCCAGTGGGGGGGTCCTGGGATGTGGATCCTGTGACCTGAGTCAAGGTAGCTTTTCCGGTGGTGCCGAGGGTGCTCAGAGCCTCCGGGCGGCTAGGATGTAGGTCGTGGATCCTCCTCCGGGCCCCCCCCCCAACAGCCTGTGACACCCACGTCCCCCGGGAGCATGCGGATGAAACTACTTTATATGCTGGTTTTTAGCAACTCAGATGTGAGTGTTTTTATCTATTGTAATAAATACTTTTATCATACATGCTGCATTTAGAGGGCACTGTCCTTCTCTCTTTTTGACCGTTCAGATCCGCCTGTCAGTTTTTCAAGCGGATCTGAACGGTTGCTCCATACAGCTCTATGGAGCGTCGGATGTCAGTGGTGACATGTCCACTGACATCCAATCTGCTCCGCAAAATCCAGATGGATGGATGTCCTATTTTCCATCCATCTGGCGGATCGGATGAAAAAGGACAGGCGGATTACGGATTACGGACCACCTGTCCATTTTCATCCAATCCCCCCATAGGGCCCCCATACCACCAGGGAGGTTAAGGGACCAGGATCTGTAATTTCCCTAAGAGCAGCCTTAAAGTATGCATGCGGACATAGATCAATCGGAACCAACAAACAACATCTTCATTTGTTGCGTAAGCAACATGACGTGTCTCTTTTATGTTTATTATAAATATTCAGATAATTAAGGCCTTGTATAGCAAGAGTTTTTCCCCCTAATGATATCTGGGAAGTATGCCTCACATCATTATATGTAGAACAAGCACCTGTGATGGATAAAATAGGTGGAGGCCAATTGATGGATTGAACAGCAATGATTCTTGTGGAGAGGCTGACCCTTGGTCCACAGGATAAGATATTTCCTTTAGGCTCTGATAAGCAGCACCTGACTCCAATGTTCCTCCTATTTCTCTCCATGCTGCAGAAATTCTTCATTAAACAGCTTCAGTGAGTGTACTTGTCTTGTCAGCTGAGGAGGTTATCTATATTTTGACACTTCATAGATATCATTCTTGTAGATCTAAAGCCAAGAATTAATGTCAGGATGTTTCATAGAACACAGACCAATGTGCCAAGCAGAAGTAAATGAGATGTTTCTGAGATGTCACAATTACATGTGATGCTGAAATAGTGGGGTTGATTTACTAAAGGCAAAAGACTGTGCACTTTGTAAGTGCAGTTGCACCAGAGCTTAGTAAATGAGGGAAAACTCTACTGACTTACATCATCCAATCATTTTTTTTATTATCCTTGCATGCAATTGGGTATTGTTTGCAAAGTGATGTTTCACCTCATTTACTACACCTGTACAACTGTACTTGCAGAGTGCAACTGTACTTAAAAGGTGGACAATCTGTTTGCCTTTAGTAAATCAACCCCTATGGGCATATAGGTATAATAGAGACAAAAAGAGAAGAAGAAAACACCACTAAGTGTAGTAAATTAAAAGCAGTTTAATTAAGCCCCCATAAATGGGCTACTCACAAGATATTAGTAATAAACGAATACTATTACTAATACTAATATCTTGTGAGTAGTCCATATTGGAGGCTTAATTAAACTGCTATTAATTTACTACACTTAGTGGCGCTTTCTTCTTCTCTTTTTGTCTGCTACATGTATAGAATGAGCTACGCTCTGGAATCCAAGCTGATACAAGTGTATGGACTTTACCCAGGTTGGTTTGGACTTTATTTTGTGTGTTTCTATGCCTTTGTGCCTATAACCTAATTTTTTGCAGGTATAATAGAGAGATAGAGAATAATATAGAGAAAAGTACATAGTATAAATAATGTACATAAGCATCAGATTATCATACATCAATGCCATAAACATAACAAAAGCAGCAAATATACTTGGAGAAGTTATCTAATATCTGTTATCAAGATAGTTCCAGATCCATGACTCAAAATAAATGGTATAGAAGCAAATGGAGGACCATGACAGCCAAGCAACTAGAAGAAGAAGTAGGTCGAAGTAACCAGTGGTGGCCTCCTTATTAGCTTATTACAGGATTCCTATATATTGTGATCTCAAATCTTGCATTTATAAGAACTAAAAATAGAAAACAAACCATTTGTGCTAACCTCTTCTGCCCTATTAAGTTGTGTGAGCTTGTTAACATTAGACATGTACGATTAGTTTTTCGTACGAATTTCCGGCAATTCGTACATTTGTGAGGATCCTAAATAGGAATTTTTATGCATACAAATTTTGTTTACGAACTTCGGATCCAAATTCCATTACAACAGAATCGGACAAAATAAAAATGTTCGTTAATTACGCTTATCCGTTATGATGAAGTTAAAAACCCCAGGAAGTCAGCACAGTACAGGGATGGTGGGAGCCCCTCATAATGATAAATTCATCATAACGGACATTTGTAATTGTTACGAAAAGTTAACAAACCTAAAAGTTAAAAATCCAGGAAGTCAGCACAGCACAGGGATGGTGGGAGCCCCTCATAATGATAAATTCATCATAACGAACATTCGTAATTGTTAAGAAAAGTTAACGAACCTAACGAAAATTCGTATTTTGTACAAATCCAAATTGAATTTCGGACACCAATTACGAAATACAAATTAATTCTAATACGAAACGGAACGAAACAAAACAAATCTATTGACAGCGCACATGTCTAGTTAACATAGAACTACAACAAAAATTTGAGTGGAGTGAGTAAGGATTAGAACTACTGCTGTCAAGTTTTTATTGCTGCATAGTTTCCATTGGAGCCACTCACACCAGGACAGAAATTGAAGGAACATTTCAATTCTTTCATTTATTACGAGAGTATTCCCGTTGTGGACACCAGTTGCAGTGACAAATATTAAAAGATTTCCCCACATTTTTGTAAGAGATTTATTGTGTTTCTAGGACAGGAAGTGAGGGAAAATGTCCCTAGTGGGGACACAGATATCAGTTAAAACATTGCAGATGTTATAACCCTTTTTCACTCTATCCAAAATGGTAAAATCCTGGCTGCAGCTTCACTTATTTTTTTTAATTTTAATTATAAAAAAAAATTTAATATAATAATTTTTTTCGCTCAATCTCTTTCTAAATAGTCCAGCGTTTACTTCATAGTGAAAGTATTTTGCATCATCAACACCCTTCCTGGCCTCTAAATATTTTGCAAGAACTTTATTCACTCCAGATAAGCATTGATTTCACGTTTGTGAAATTCAACAACTATTTTTATACTTCATTACTGCTGTAATATTAAAGCCAGCACACAGTTCATTCTTGGAGTACTGAATAGCAGATTTCCATTGATGTTTTCAATGCACTCAACATACCTACCCCAAAAAGCAACCAAAGACTAGAATCCCTCTCTTTCACTGTTTTACAAAACACTTATGACCAATGAACTGCCAGTACTTCTAATGTTTTTCCCGTAAAATGGCACCAAGGTTGAATATTGCAGAACTGGCTACTGCGCCACGTATCAGTGTCAATGATGTCTTGCTTTTCTTCAGTAATTGGGTCATAGTGCACAGAAACTGTAATATTAATGGGGATTTCTGGAAGTTGCAATCTTCAAGGGGTTGTAAACCCTCACCGTTTTTCACCTTAATGCATTCTATGCATTAAGGTGAAAAACCTTCTATGCTTCAGCAGCGCCCCTGAGCCCCCCTTATACTTACTAGAGCCCTGTAATTACAACAACGGGAACGAGCACATCAGCTCTAGCCAGTGTCTCGTGTCCTGATTGGATAGATTGATAGCAGTGCAGCCATTGGCTCCCACTGCTGTCAATCAAATCCAATGACGCAGGTGCCAGTTGGTGGAGCCGAGTCCTGTTGTCTGTGTCTACAGATGCATGGGAGCGCACCCGCATGGGTGTCCCATCGGAGAGCGCTTCTCCCGCGGGACACTCGAGAAGAGGAGGAGCCAGGAGCGCTACATAGGAGGAGGATTGGGGCCACTCTGTGCATAACCAACTGCACAGCGGAGGTAAGTATGACATGTTTGTGTTTTTTGTTTTTTTAAACTGAACCTTTACAACCCCTTTCAGTCTATTTAGGACCTACTATGTGTATACAAAGAATGATCCTCACATCTTTAGGGCAGGAATCATTAGTTATAGCTCAGAAATCTGAACTTAGAATTATTGTATATATAATTGGCCCGGTAATGTAAACACCCGAGGTACAGGACCGGACTAGTAGCTCTTGTTAAAATGGGGTCCAGGGAAGTGGCATCCCCTCCAAGCTACTACAGGTAGCAAACCGTTTTTGTTTTTTATTATTATTATTCATTGTAAATTCCATCATTGGAAATCCCATTTAATGCTAATGTGCCAACATTCAAAATGGATCTTACCTCTTTAAGTGAAAGAATAGAATTCAAAGCATAAAGAGGAAAACAGGACAGTCTTTTCCATATACTGTTATCTAGAATTATTGTCAAGTTTACTTTAAATAAAAAAAAAGGTGTCTGTCAAGCCAAAAACGATATATTTAGTTATTGATCAAGAGTAAAAGAATTAGAACCCATATCTGGTGTAGATTACAACCTGACAGGGGTTCTTGCCTTCCCCTACTCAACTAAAAAAAAAGTTTTTTTATTTCTGTCCGTGTTGCTGTTGGAAAGTCCCCCTTAGGCGCCTTTCACACGGATGGCTGTTCTGCCGCAGGTAAAAGCATATAATATGTTCTGTGAAATTCAAGACTCCAGGCACTGCGATCAGCTACATTTGTACAGTTAGATTACCTGCGTTTAGCTGCGTTTAGCTGCGTTTAGCTGCGTTTACGTGCGTTTACGTGCGGCTCCGTTTAGCTGCGTTTGGAACATTCTTCACATTTCTGATGTGCTTCCTGTTGCTTTTCTTTCCTTCTTGCCACTGCTATCCGCAGGAGAAATAGTACACTGCGATTACCTGCAGTTATGTGCAGATAGCTGCGCTAAATCGCTCCTGGACGCAGTCAATTCTATTTTTTCTATCCGCACAGAACCGCATGTAACTAAATCGCAGCTAAACGCAGTGTGTGAATGGGGCTTTTAGCTGCGGTAGAAAACTAGAAAATCCGCAGCTAAAAGCACCATTCTATCTGTCCGTGTGAAAGGGGCCTTACGTTCTGTCTGGTAAAACGTTGTCAGCAGGACAAGAAGTAAGGGAAAATCTCTCTAATGGAGCCTCCAATAGCAGTAAAAACCCGACAAGTTATAACCCTTCTCGACTCCATCCAAAACCAAGAAATAAAAGTTTTGGCTCAACACACGGACTGAGTTTATTGATGCAACAATATCAGTGCTTGACTTGTATAATCAATTAATAAAATTACTATTGTACTTTGTGTATTTTACTAACACTCTGGCAAACTATTGATTATGCATGTTGTACTATACCCCCTCCAAAGCTCACCACACATATTACAATCTCTTTTAGTCTTGATTCACATCTACAGGTGTTCATGCATTTCTGTGCCTTTTCAGCACATTCCTGCATGTGTGTAGGGCAGCCCATTCATTTTAATGGGCAGCCCTATGCATGAGAAACTCAGAAAAAAAAGCCCTTTTCTCTAAAAACACATTGAACCGTGTTGTGAAAACTGCTAAATGGCAGAGCACTTCTGTTCCTGTTGGGAAAGTTCACAATTTTACAGATATGAACCTTGCTTTAGATCTACCAACAATTATGTAGTACAAGGGCCTACCTGATTGGATACAGATTGATTAGATAGTTTAGGTAGTTCCTTATATTACAAAGTTTTTACAAGTCCATTCTTGGTGGTACAGAGAATCCGATTGTATGGTAAAATTTATCATGTATGGTGTGCCTCCCTGGAGAAGAGACGCTTGAGAAGAGATACACACACACACACCAACATAGGTTGAACTAGATGGTCTATTGTCTTTATTCAACCTTACTAACTATGTAAATATGTAACACTTTTGGAAACCTCACATCATGAAAAAAAGGACACTTGAGTCATGCATGTGATTCAAGCTCTGTCAAAAATTGGCCATATTTGTACAGATTGTGCCCCTTTTCATGACCTGTGTCTAAGGGGGGCCACAAACTAATTGCGGGGAGGTATGGTTCTAGCTTTAGGTTAAATATGAAAATTCTCCTTTAATTTTCTATAGAATTTAAGTTTGAGTATGTTATCATGGGCCCCTGACTACCACAGCCTACGGCCAAGAACAACTGTGCAGTCTGCCAAATACAGATGTCACAGATTCATCATGATACTATAATATTATATCTGGATTGGCAATTTTGGCATTTTTCAGAAGGAGCAACTTTCTTTTACTGTAAGCTAATTAGAGAATAGGACGCTGCTCTTGGCCTTGAAGTAGTTTACTAAAAAAAAGTTTTGCTAACACATAAACACTCTTGGTTTTTTTTGGCTTAGCAGGCACAGGTACTGTACACATGGGTTGGTGTGTTTTATATACCAGATCTGCTTTTTCAGGGCCATTCCAGACCTGCAAATGTTGTGACCTTGTAGTATTTTGTATTGTTTTCTGGATTCAGTTACATTATCTGTGTTAAATCTGAATTCAAAAAGTCACATTTACTGCCTCCAATGTCGCTGTTGTGCCAGTCTGGCAGCAGTCCCATACACAATATAACATGGCACATTGCAGACCGTGAACAAATAGCAAGCAGTAGATACAATGAGTGTATGAAACAATAGTGTTTTTGTAGTGGCATAATGATAAGTTTCGTTTCCAATGCTCTTTGATACCAAGTTTCAAAGAGTAGTGGCAGTAGCAGAGCCGCTATACAAATTACAGGCCTAATGTTGAAAAAAAGACTGCATATATACTGTACAAGAGTGACCTCTATGGCTTGCCTATAAATGTGCTCAGAAAATCTCAACACTGTTACAATGTTTCTAAATGTATCTCATGATCAAGGTTATTGAATGGATTTTTTTGACTTTTTTTCCCCCTAAAATCATCAGCTAACGTTATAAGAAATATTTTAGGGTTTTCGTTTAGGTTTTATTGTGTATATTGAAATTGCCAAAGCACTTCTTTGCTTTCACACCCTAAACAAACACTGTTTTACCTTTACTTATATTATTTGTGAAATATTTTGTTAGTGTGTAAAAATAGTATGCATTTTCTTAACCTAATGTGTAAAGACATGATAACAGCATTTCACGACATAACCAGTAACATTGGACTATTTACTGTGTTCATTTGGCAGCTCTGGTAACCTCAGAAGCTATTTAAAGTGGAACTGTGGGCAGGCTATGAATACTCAAATATCTACACATCTAAATAAACTTTAAAACACATCATCACTGACCTCTGTAGCTGCAGTCATAGTGGAGAAATTATTCAAGTTTGTAGTGGAAGCTTCCAAGTTTTATACTTTCACTCTGTAGCTCATCCCCCTTGCAAGCAGTGAGGTGCAAGCCTAATAATCCTCTAATCTCTAATACAGGGGTACTCAACTTTTGATAAGTGGAGATCTATGTGAACATGGAAGAAATCAAAGACCACCCTTAAAAATAAAAAAATAAAAAAATAAATTAGCAGGGCCCCAGTACAATATAAACAAGACATAAAAAAATAAAAATAAAACAAATCCCACTATAAAAATATAAACTTTACATACCTTAAATGCTATTTCCAGTGAGAAACCTGTCATTCACATTTATTCACAATTTTTTTTTGTCTGGAAAGTAATTGGTTAGGCACACAAATCAGGAGTCCATTATGAAGGTACAAAAACTGGTACTGCAGCAGGGGCGTAACTACCACCATAGCGACCGATGCGGGCGCTATGGGGCCCACAGCCGGGTGGGGCCCAGTGAGGATAAGAGCACCGCCGGCACAGTCTCCCAGCCAGGGGAAGAGGGTGGAAAGGAAGAGGCGAGCTGTCCGTATCAGCAGAGAGCTGAATTGCCCGATGTAAGAGCTTTCATTAGAACTTCCAGTGTTCCCAGGGCTCACGTCACATAGCTCCACCTTTTGGCCCGGTGCCTTTGATAGACAGAACGCCAATCCAATGCGGGACATGTGACGTCATCAAAGGCGTCGGGCCAAGAGGTGGGGCTATGTGACGATGAGCCCCGGGAAGACAGGAAATACAAATGAAAGCTATTACAGCGGGCAATCCCGCTCTCTGCTGATCCGGGTGGCTTGCCTCTTCCTCTGCATAGGTGGAGCTGAATGGAGCACAGGCAGACCAGGCTGTATTGGGCACAGGTCACGCTGTATTGGGGACAGGTCACGCTGTATTGGGCACAGGTCACGCTGTATTGGGCACAGGTCACGCTGCATTGGGCACAGGTCACGCTGTATGTGGCACAGGTCACGCTGAATTGACACTAGGGCAGCTGTGGGGGGGGCTGTTTGCAGGGGGGCCCCATACAACATTTTGCTATGGGGCCCTGCTATTTCTATTTACGCCCCTGTACTGCAGCCTGACTTGCTCAACTAGTTTCAGGCCAGGCTGGCCCAATTCTGGCCTGGCTGTCTGGTTTGAAAGGCTGGGTTTAGCTCTGGCAAGTATAAGTAGTATGTAGGTCAGAGGACAGGGGCCATTAGTTTGTAGGGCAGTATTACAAAAGGTCAGTAGTATGTAGAGCAGAGTACAGGGGTCATTAGTCTGTAGGGCAGTGTGCAGAGGTCCCTAGTATGTAGGCAGTGTATGGGGATGTTAAGTATGTAGGGTAGTGTACAGTAGCCCTCAAAATTTCCACTCGCCTGCTCACATTTGGCGACTGGAAGTTAGCTGAGGGCAAGTGTGGAGCAGAGGCAGACTGGGCCGACAATTTTCGAGCTGGTCGCTTCTGGCAGAAGTGGTGCAGCCTTTTTTTATGGTGCATCAGAGCGGCCCGGGGGCATTTGCCTCCCTGCCCCCTGGACCATTCTGATGCCCTGTAAAAAATGCCACACCACTTCTGCCAGAAGCGATCAGCCAGGAAACTGTCAGGAGGAGAGCGGGCCGGATCACGCAGAGCAGGGATCTCCTGCTGTGACACAGCTTGGATAGAACACCAGCCGCTGTCAAAAAAAGTCCTGCCCCCTGGACCAGCTCCTATGATAGACAGCACACTGGTCCAATGCTGGTCCAGGAGGCAGTACTTTGTTTGACAGCGGTTGGCATTTCATCTCCAAGCTGTGTTAGAGCAAGAGATCCCCACTCTGTGTGATCTGGCCGGCAATCCTCCAGATTCCTCCCTGTGATCCTTGCTGCACTGAGGGGGACTGATGAGGCCGCACTTATGGCCACTGATAGGCTGCATTAATGGGCACTGATGAGGCTGCAGTGATGGGTACTCATGGGGCTGCATTGATGGGCACTGATGAGGCTGCAATGATGGCCACTGATGAGGTGGCACTGATGGCCACCAATGAGGTGGCACTGATAAGCTGCACGGATATGCTGCACTGTTGGGCACTAATAGGCTGCACTGATGGCCACTGATGAGGTGGCACTGATGGCCACTGCTGATATGCTGCACTGTTGGGCACTAATAGGCTGCACTGATGGCCACTGATGAGGCTGCACTGATGAAATGGCAATGATGGGCACTGATAAGCTGCATTGATAGGCACTGATGAGGCTGCACTGAAATATTGCACTGATGGGGCTGCACTGATGGGCACTGATGAGCCTGCACTGATGGCCACTGATGAGGTTGCACTGATGGCCACTGATGAGGTGGCACTGATGAAGTGGCAATGTTGGGCACTGATAAGCTGCACTAATGGGCACTGGTGAGGCTGTACTGAAATGTTGCACCAATGGGGCTGCACTGATGGGCACTGATGAGCCTGCACTGATGGGCACTGATGAGGCTGCACTGATGAGTACTGATATGCTGCACCGATGGGGCTGCACTGATGAGGCTGCACTGATGGGGCTACACTGATGAGGCTGCATTAATGGGTACTGATATGCTATATGTTAATATTGTTAAAGTTGTTGTTGGTAATTTTTGTAACTTAATTCTGCATAAAACATTTAACAGTCACTGACTGGCCCCCCAGCCCCCCCCCCCCTGTTTTACTCACCTGAGTCCTGTATTCCCCCGCCGGAGATGCGCTCCTCCCCTCTCCCTGTTGTCTCGGCTCTTGATTGGATAGATTGATAGCAGCGCAGCCATTGGCTCCCGCTGCTGTCAATCAAATCCAATGACACAGGCGCCGGGGGGCGAGGCCAAGTCCTACACTCGGTGTCTATGGACGCCAAATGCTGGACTCGGGAGCGTGCCCGCAGGGTAACCCCCTGGAAGAGCGCTTCTACTGGGGGGTTATACGAGGGAGGAGCTACCAGCAACACTGGTGGAACCCCAGAAGTGGAGGATCGGGGCCACTCTGTGCAAAACGAACTACACAGTGGAGGTAAGTATGACATGTTTGTTTTAAAAAAAAACAAAAAACGAAGCCTTAAAATCACTTTAAGTTTGAGTTCTGTAAAAGATGTTCTGGAAGCAACCTGTAGGTGGCGCATTACACTGTAATGAAGGGGGGGAAGTGATATTCTGGCCAACAGTGGAAATAAAGTTGAGAAAGAACAACAGCATGGCAGAATAAAACTGCTTTCGTTTTCTCCTCATTTTATAGGTATGCAGAACGGTTTTAATGACATAAATGTATGTAAAAGACTCATAATGGCTCCGCAATGATGGATGTTATGTTAACTGCTTGCCAACCGCCTCATGCGATATACATCGGCAGAAGGGCACGTAAAGGTACATTAACGTACCTGTACGTTGCCCTTTAAGAGGCGGTTTGTGAGCGCTCGCGCGCCCGCCTTGAGTTCCGTGAGTGTGATCGCAGGTCCCGTGGACTCGATGTCCGCGGGGATACCCGCGATCGTCTCACAGAGAGGAAGAACGGGGAAATGCTGATGTAAACAAGCATTTCCCCATTCTGCCTAGTGACACTGACACTGATCACTGTTCCCTGTAATCGGGAGCGGTGATCAGTGTCGTGTCACACATAGCCCAGCCCCCCACAGTTAGAATCACTCCCTAAGACACACTTAACCCCTTCACTGCCCCCTAGTGGTTAACCCCTTCACTGCCAGTCACATTTACACAGTAATCAATGCATTTTTAATCGCACTGATCTCTGTATAAATGTGAATGGTCCCAAAATAGCGCCAAACGTGTCCAATCTGTCCGCCATAATGTCGCAGTCACGATAAAAACCGCTGATAGCCTCCATTACTAGTAAAAAAAAAAAAAATTAATAAAAATGCTATAAAACTATCCCCTATTTTGTAGACACTATAACTTTTGCACAAACCAATCAATAAACGCTTATTGTGATTTTTTTTAACAAAAATATGTAGAAGAATATGTATCGGCCTAAACTGAGGGAAAAAAATGTGTTTTTATATATTTTTTGGAGATATTTATTATAGCAAAATGTAAAAAATAATGTGTTTTTTTTTTCTAAATTGTCGCTATTTTTTTGTTTATATCGCAAAAAATAAAAACCGCAGAGGTGATCAAATACCATGAAAAGAAAGCTCTATTTGTGGGGAAAAAAGGACGTCAACTGCGCAACTGCGCAATTGTCAGTTAAAGCGATGCAGTGCCGAATCTCAAAAAGTGCGCTGGTCTTTTGAAAGCCAAATGGTCCGGGGATTAAGTGGTTAAACACAAGTATTGAGTATTATGAGTTTATTATCAATAGATTAATTCAAGATGTAAAAGTACTAAACTTTAAAATTAGTCAAAAGTGTTTGTATAATTGCTATTATAAGCCTAAAATAATATATGCACAACTGGATATACAGTATATATACATTATGTGTATCTGATGGATTTAGAGGTTCGGCCTTTTTGTTTTATGCTGTTGGGTGTATTTGGCCATGCAGTATACGGACATGTAAAATGTCAGCAGCCATATACCATTCAAGAGGCACAAGAAAGAGAAAATATTTCACATTTAAAAGTTATGCAAACCGCAATTGTTTTAAATCTGTTTTGTTATCTCTGAGTGTGTATATCATTGTGTAAATGAAACACAAGACACATGCTTCTAGGCATAGTACTGTTAATGTTATCAAGGTTATTGAAGTGTTATATTCACATGTAACAGTGGAAATAAAGTAGAGAAAGAACCACAGCATGGCAGAATAAAACTGCTCTCATTTTCTCATCATTCTACAGTTATTGTCTCTCATTCACTCACGTTTGAGACCGGTAACACCCGCATGTGGGTCAAGTACACATGTCAAAGGTATTTGCCTCTAAGTAATCTACACTATGGGGGTTATTTACGGAAGGCAAATCCACTTTGCACTACAAGTGCAAACTACAAGTGCAAAGTGCAGTTGCTGTAATTCTGAGGGGTAAATCTGAAATGAGGGGGAGCTATGCTGATTTTATCATCCAATCATGTACAAGCTAAAATGCTGTTTTTTATTTTCCTTGAATGTCCCCCTCGGATCTACAGCAATTGCACCTCCAAGTGCACTTTCAGTTCAATTTCAAGTGCACTTTGCACTTGTAGTTTGCAGTTGTAGTGCAAAATGGATTTGCCTTTCTTAAATAACCCCTTATGTTCACATTTCATGCTATGTATAAGGGGGTAGATATACAAAAGGAGTAGAACCCTCTTCACTAAGCAAAGTGAACGTTTTCTAAGTAAATTAGATGTAGATATGTTCATGTCAACCAACAAATTAAATGCTAAAATTCCCATTTTTTTTCTCTCTTTTACACATGATTAGGTATTGAACATGAACACAGATTCACCTTCTTTACAAACATTCTCTCTGCAAAATGAACATCCACTTTGCAAAATAAACAGTTTATAGTCCTTAGTAAATCAGTCCACTATGTATGGCTTGGAAGTTGTGTTATGGCACATGTCCTATTGTTAAGATAAAGTGCATGTTCTAATTACTGACTAGTAGACATGTAGTGAAGGAAGCTAGTACATGGTATTTAATCACAATATGTAGTGACTGTGGGTGGTCAGTGTCCTGGAATCCTGGATAAAAACAAGGAGAGGCAAAACATTATTTAGTGCAGATTTATCAGTTTGAGGCAGATCTAAGAGAAGATGCAAATCACAGTACTTAGTGACTGGACGCATTATCTACAAAGGCCAGAGGAAGTTGATGCTGGCCAATGGTCAGTAGGTCAGCACTGTTTATCTTCTTTGCATGAGTCTCCATACTATAGAAAAGAAGAACTGAAGTATGTTTTTACAATGAAAATGATTTCTCTGGTACTTCAATTTTTATTGAAATAGGTATAACATCTAGACAAACGTTCACCGCTCAGGGGTGCAGAATGAAAATGATTTTTAAGCAGTCCTTCTCACAAAAACAGGGTTTGAAAGACAATAAATTAACAGTTTCATTAAAAAGAGGAAAACGTGCCTGATTCCTATACATATTAGTGCACTGATGACTTACCTTTTAAAAGAAAATGACTAGCCTTTTAATATCTTTTCTGGTTAACATGTGAAAAAATCAGCGTGATAAAAATATTTGTATCAACATCAGCCAATGTTTAAAAAAATATTTTATATCCACCTCATTACCAGGCACTTTCCCCCCTTTCTGCCCAGGACAATTTTCAGCTTTCAGCGCTGTCGCACTTTGAATGACGATTGCGCGGTCATACAACACTGTACCCAAACTACATTTTTATCATTTTCTTACCACAAATAGAGCTTTGTTTTGGTGGTATTTGATCACCTCTGCGGTTTTTATTTTTTGCGCTATAAACAAAAAAAGAGCGACAATTTCGAAAAAAAAAACTGATGGGCACTGATAGGTGGGACTGACGGCACTGATGGCCGGCACTGATGGGCACTGATAGGCGGCACTGATGGGCACTGATAGGCGGCACTGGATAGGCAGCACTGATGATGAGCTACTGACAGGCATGACTGAGTGGCATCTGAAGGGCACTGACAGGCATTACTGATGGAGCACTGATTGGCACTTTTATGGGCACTGATTGGCGTTTATTATGGGGCACAAGCTGGCAGCTGATGGGCACATCTGATGGGGGCTGCACTTATAATCATTGTTCTGATTATCAGCGCAGACCCCCCTCTGACAGGAGAGCCGCCGATCGGCTCTCCCTGTGTCAGTGTGAACCGAGGAAAGCCGTTTACCGGCACTTCCTGGTTCACGCGATGGTCACAGCTGATCATTTGGTAAGAAGCCTCTGTCAGAGGCTCCATACCACGATCAGAGTCGCGGTGTGTCAGACTGACAAACAGCGCCTCCGATCGCTGACAAGCCCCCCCCCCGCGGGCGCGCGGCGGCTTGTTTACTGATCACGTTATATGACGTCTGATTGGGATAACTAAACCACTTTGCCATCGTCATATTGCTATATGGCGGGCAGCAAATGGATATACTGTATACACTGTACAGTAATACCTTGGATTGCGAGTAACGTGGTTTACGAGCGTTTCGCAATACGAGCTATTATTTTTTTTAAATCCTGACTCGGTTTGTGAACGTTGTCTCGCAAAACAAGCAGGATTCAAGCCTCTGGGGTGTGCAGTACCGCATTTGGCCAGAGGTGCGGGGCGCCGGTGACACTCAGAGCCGTTCTGGACTGGTTGAACTGGATGGACAATTGTCTTTATTCAACCTTACCTACTATGTAACTATGTAACTATACTGATTACTAACAATACAGACCTGATCGTGGATGTGGAAATACGGGGCAACTTAAGAAGCAGCCACCCTAGGTTGATTTAGTTTCAGTATAAATCACAGAAATAAGAAGCACAATGGTAATACAAGGACACTGAATTTCAAAAGAGCCAACTTCCCTAAATTGTGCTCCTTGCTAGACGATATTAAATAGGAAAAAATCCTAGGAACTAAGAACATGGAGAAAAAAATGGGAGTGCTTTAAGAGCGTACTAAATAAAGATATTGGCCAGTGCATTCCAATGGCAATTAAGTTTAAAAGGGCTACCAATAATCCTGGGTGGCTAAACTCTACAGTAAAAATGCATATAAAAGCAAAAGACAAGGTCTTTAGCACTTCCCGTCTGCCATATAGCAGAATGACGGCCGGAAAGTGGTTGCATTATCCTGACTGGGCATCATATGGCGTCCAGCAGGATAAGCCGCTTGTGCGTGCCCCCGACACACCGCATCCTACACACCGCATCTCCGATCTAGGTAAAGGGCCTCTGGCATAGGATCTTTAGCACGTGATCAGCTGTGTCCAATCACAGCTGATCACAGTTGTAACTAGGAAGTGCCGTTTATTGGCTTTCCACCATTCACGCTGAGAAGGCACGGGTAGATGAGAGTAGATCGGCAGCTCTCCTGACAGGGGGGGTCTGGGCTGATAATCAGCACATTGATTATCAGTGTAGACCCATCAGCAATGCTCACCAGTGCCCGCCAGTAATGCCCATCAGTGCCCCACCAGTGATGCCAATCAGTGCCCACCTGTACCCACATCATATGCCAATCAGTGCCCATAAAGGATGTCAATCAGTGCCCATTAGTAATGCCAGTCAGTGCCCATCAGTAATGCCTGTCATTGACTCCTCATCAATGCTACCTATCAGTGCCATCTATCAGTGCTACCCATCAGTGCCCATCATTGCCCATCAGTGCCCACCATCAGTGACCATCATTGCCGCCCATCAGTGCCCATCATTGCCACCCAACAGTGCTGCCTATCAGTGCCACCTATCAGTGCTGCATATCAGTGCTGCCTATCAGTGCCCATCAGTGCTGCATATTAGTGCCTCCTTATCAGTGCCACCTTATCTGTGCCGCCTCATCAGAGCCTGTCAGTGCTGTATTATGAGTGCCCATCAGTGAAGGAGAAAACATATTTATTTACAAAATGTTATAACAGAAACAAAGAAAAAATTTTTTTTATTTTTTTTTTTGCTTTTTTCTGTCTTTTTTATTTGGCACAAAAAATAAACATGCCAGTGGAGATCAAATACCACCAAATTTGTGGGGGGAAAATTTGAAAAATTTCATATGAGTACAGTGTCGCATGACCGCGCAATTGTCATTCAAATTGTGACAGCGCTGAAAGCTGAAAATTGGCCTGAGCAGGAAGGGGGTGAAAGTGCCCTGTATTGAAGTGGTTAAAAAATACAAGGCTAAGGGGTCAGTGTCAGCATTCCAACAATACAAAGCAGTGGCGACTGGTGCTCCAGTTTTTTTTTTTGGGGGGGGCCTACAAATAAACCACCCGACCCCCCACGCTCACCCATCCCTCCCTTCATAGGCCAGGCCCACATTTAGCCCATCCAGGTCATGGGCAGCTTTGGCAGCTTCCCCCTGCATCTCCTCCTTGGCGGCTTCTCCCTGCGCCTCCTCCTCTTCCTCCCTGCTTCTCCTCTCGGCCAATCAGGTCTCAGGACCTGCTTCCTGATTGCCTGGGAGGAGAAGCGGGAAGACATAAGTGAATATTAATTCACTATTGTCACTAAACAGGGTGGGCTCAGGGCGCAGTTCTCTGCACCCCGAGCCCACCCTTTTTGAAGCCAATTAGAGTCTCAGGCTGTAATCGTGCTTAAAAAAAAAAACCTTATTAAATTCCATGCGTCCGGCGCCCTACATGTAGATTAGGGGTCGAGCGCATGGATTAGGGGGTGGATAAGAAATGTAAGAGCACAATCAGGGCAGCTAAAATAGAACACAAAAGGCACATAAGGGAGGAGAGTAAAAAAAACAAGAAATTCTTAAAATACATAAACAGTAAGAAAGTGAGGCCAGAACATATTGGCCCCATAAAGGATGACAAAGGGAATTTGGTTACAAAAGGCAAAGAGAAGGCAAAAGTTTTATATGCATTCTTCTCCTCATAGTAACCAAAACTGTAATGCTAATAAAACACCACAGAATGTACCCTCATGGCTAACAGAAGACAGAATCAGAAATAGACTTGAAAAACGTAACATAAATAAGTCACCAGGACCAGATGGCTTACACCCAAGTGTTCTTAAGGAATTCAGTCAGGTGATAGCTAGACCATTGTTCACTTCACATTACAGGGCTAAGCCCCTCCTCCACATTACAGTGCTCAGCCCCCTACACCCCACATTACAGTGCTCACCCCCACATTATAGTGCTCAAACCCCTCCCCTCATTACAGTACTCAGCCCCCCCACATTAATGTCATCAGCCACCCCCCCATTGCTGTCCTCAACCCCTCCACCCAACATAACATCACTCAGCCCCCCTCCACATTACTGTTTTCAGCTCCTCCATTACCCCGCACTATAATGTCCTCAGCCCCCTCCTTTCATGTCCCCCCTCCCCACTGCTAACTAACATAGACAGGATGGAGGGCAGGAGGGTGGGAGATGCAAGATAGTGATTGGTTGCCAGGACCTCCCTGCATCCTAGCAACCAATCATCTGCTATTTACCTTGAGCAGCTCCCGTCCTCCATCCAGGACTGTCCTGCCTCTCGCTATCGGCTCTGTAAAGATGATAGCAATGACAGCTGAATAATGAACTGGCTCCTAAATGGTGGAACTACAGTGGTCCAGATGCAAAAGTGACTGGGTCTGGATCCGGACCGCAGCACATTATTTAGTGGTGATCTCTAATAGTATACTGCACTATTAACCTTTAAATTGAACAACTGCAAGCACCACAACTTGACATACCATTGTGAATTAATAGAAACATGTTAAAGGAATGCTGCCCTATATATGGTGATATCAAATGACTTATACCAAAATTGCAATCATGAAAAAAATTGTGTATCCAAACAAATAATATATCATACAATCATATCCAAATAGGAATATCCACACCTAAACACTGAATGTGAATTAAAATAATGAGAAAAGTCCATATGTGACATCAACAAGGAAATCCAGGAAGGTGGGAGACACAGGTGTATTAAACTTCAATATTGATAGAAGATAGAATAGTTTAGGAGAGCTCATTCTCCTGATGCCTATTTGACTCAATGTTAACAGCATTTAAGTCCACACAATCCGGTAAGCGCATTTAAACCTTTGTATTAGTGGCAGCTTACACATCAGGGTTAAATTGGTAAGGTTCTCTTCCGAATCGCCGTTTTTGGCGATCTGAATACATAATGTTTGCGGGTTCTAAGTAATTTTCTAGCAAAAAATACAGATTTTAACTTATAAGCAACAAATGTCAGAAATATGCTTAGGCATGAAAGGGTTAAGATAAAAAACCTTCTGCTTTTGCAACTCCTTTAAGGATTTAGAGAAGATCTGAGAAGAATGGATCAAAATGCCCCCTGAGATGTGTGCAAACCTGGTAACCAACTACAAAAAAATCTTACCTCTGTGCTTGCCAACAAGGGTTTCTCCACTAAGTACTAAGTCATGTCTTGCTTGGGGATCAAATATTTATTTTACTCACTGAACTGCAACCCAATTTATAACATTTGTATCATTTGTTTTTTCTGTATTTATGGTTGATATTCTGTCTCTATCATTTAAAATACACCAATGGTAAAAAATTATAGACCCTTCATTTCTTTGTAAGTGGGCAAACTTACAAAATTTGCAGGGGATCAAATAATTATTTTCCCACTTTATGTACGGTACATCAAGAGGAAAAATCATATGTTACGATTTTCCAACAATACACATTGATGATTTTACATGGACTTACCTGTGTATTGCTGTACTGTAGGTGTTCTGTAAAGGTATGCTTGCCGTGGAGAACCCTGCCTTTTAACCCTACCTATTTGACATTTTCAAAAGTTGCAGAGCAGTGAAGATAGGACTTTAAAGGTAGCCACTAATAATTCCAGTGAGGAAACAAGTACTCAAATAGTAAAAAATATGAAATTTATTGAAGATTTTTAAAATGTGTAACAAAGACTAAATACATAAACATAGGAAATGTGAAATATAAAATATGGGACAAGCTCCCAATAATGTGTATCTGGCTAGGCAGAGTGCGTGGCCTAAAAATATAAAGAGCATATCAATGTAATGTAACTATGGAACTATTATAACAAAAAATAAAATACAGCACTATCTATATGGAAAAAAGTGATATACATTCATATAGGTCTAAAAATCTGCTGCAACCTCTTGTGAGACACACACAATAGTATTCATATTACAAATCAAAAAATGTCAAGTTACTAATTATGTGACACAAAACCAATTAATAAATGATCCTGTGAGAAAAGATTTCATGATACAAAATAATACATTTAGTAAAAAAAATAAATCACTATTGAGTCCTTGATGGAAAAGAGAGCCAGGAAAGTTCATATACTGAAAATGGTACCTCGGTATATTCCTCCGCAGTGGCACACAAGCATAACACCACTAGAAAAGTGCAAAAAGGAAACAGGATAGTGCCTCCACCTCTGTACACGCTGTTGCTTACCGACTGTAAATGATCTCCTATTACGGGAGATCAGATGCGCTTGTGGCTTATTCCCCCGCCTCAGGTCTCTATATAGTGCGCCAATGCTCCCAGAGTCCTCACCAAAAAAAAAAAGCCCTATACACAGATGCATTCAGTAGGTCCTCATGAAAAAACACCGTCACCGGGACCTGCGTACACGTGGTGACGTCAGCACGTCGCTCCTCCCTAAGCACGTTTCGTCACACCTGACGAAAACTGTTTTTAAACAACCAAACTGTAAGTGCAATCTTGCCCTTTTTTAATTAAATAAATTAAGGATTTACATTATGCAAGCCTTTATTGTTTTTTCATGAGGGCCTACTGAATGCATCTGTGTATGGGGCTTTTTATTTGGTGAGGACGCTGGGAGCATTGGTGCACTATATAGAGACCCAAGGCAGGGGAATAATCTTTATTATCTGTGATGGCCATCTCATCTTTCAAGACCCTGTGTATGTGTGCCCTAGGACTGTGCAGTGCTGTAACCTACGCTAATACTCTACTAGTGTGTGGTAGCGACAGAAACAGTCACCGATGCAGAGACCAGGTTGGTCAGAACAGGAGGGACATTAAAGCGGATGTCACGCCTAAATCCGCGTTTTTCCTGCAGACACAACATCTTCTTTGGGGTGTTCTTTGGGCAGGGGTACCAGGGAGGACATACAGAAAATGCCTCTCATGCAGGAGGCTTACTGCATTTGCATTGGGAAGGTGGGGCAAAGCACCATCTGGAAACAGAAGGGCTGTGATGATCTCTTCCTGGAATTTTAGGTATGATCCAGTTCGTCCTGACACTTTATAAAGCCCATAAGCGTCCAGCAGAGCCAATTGTAATAAATATACAGACACTTTTTTATACTAGCGTCTGGCCTTTCGGCCAATTAAGTACAGCGCCAACATCTGGTCATTGAAGTTCACCCCTCCCATTTTAAGGTTGTATTCGTGCACACAGAGGGGCTTCACAACAACACCAGTCGCCGTTGGAATTTCGACTGTTGTATCTGCGGAGGACAGAGGGAAAACATTCCGATTATCCCTTCACTTCACTGCGAGCGATTATTACATCTCAAGCAGGCTCTCTCCCCCCGTCTAAGTCGGGATTCTACAAGCCGTTGGGGGGAACCCTGGCGATTAGATCGCACGGTGTCCCATGCGCCAATTCCACAATCAACAGGGTGACTAAAAAGTATAATGATTGTCCACGTAAAAGTGGTACCCCTTTCCGAATAAGGGTGACACCAATTCCCAAACAATCTTGCCAGCGCTTCCTATGTAGTCTGGGCAGTTCTCGGGCTCCACGTGACTATCTCTTCCCTCGTAAACCATAAAACTATATGTATAGCCTGTTGCCCTCACACAGAGCTTTTACATCTTGACCCCATATCTGGCATGCTTGTTGGGGAGATACTGTTTGAAAGACAAGCGGCCAGAAAATGTAATCAGGGACTCATCAACGCAGACAACTTGAACGGGAATAAACAAGGCTGCAAACTGTTGGTTGAAGTGGTTTACGAGGGGCCAAATTTTGTGGAGCTGATCATATCCAGGGTCACCCCGAGGATGACAGAGTTCATTATCATTGAAATGCATGAACCGCAAGATCTGCTTGTATCGTGTCCAGGGCATGGCAGTAGAGAACACATATGGTAAATTGGGTCAGTGGACCAATATAACCGCAAATTACACTTTTTAGTAATGCCCATGAGGAGGGATAGGCCCAGAAAGGTCTTAAATTTGGAAACCGTAATAGGTTTTCAATCTCTGGCAAGGGTCAACTGAGGATTAGCAGCGATGAATTGACCAGCATACAAATTGCTTTGGTCCACAATAGATCTATAGAGATCTTCCGTGAAAAACCGTGAATAAAAATCAAGTGACGTAAAATCAACTGTTTCCATCTGAATTCCGGGTTGGCCAGTGAATGGGGGAAGTATGGGCGCTGCAGAAGTGGTGAGCACCCAATCAGGGTTGGCATATGCAGCAGGAACAGCACTATGGGCTCGACGGGCCTGTCTTTGTCTTCTTGGTGGCTGTGGGGCACTACTTGTGCTAGCTTGAACTGCACTTATGGGACTCGACATGTCACCACATGATACTGCAGTGCTGGTTTGACTACGACCAGGATGTACTAGGCCGCTGGTGCTTGCCAGTTCACCAGAAGGATGAGCGGCACTAGTACTGGCTCTCTGCTCCATACAAGAGCTCTGCGGTTCCTGTACCTCAACAACAGAAGAACGGGGTCAGGTACGCCTGACCTTAGCAGGGACCACTACTCCGTCGTCAGAGCTATCTGTCAGGGTGCCGCTGCTCTCTATAGGTTCGTATACTGAGCCTGAATCTGATAGTGAGGCAGCTTCCCCTTCCCTCTCATCTGTCATGCTCAGCAATGTGTAGGCCTCTTCACTACTGTACCTCTGTTTGGACATTTTGGCCTCTAAATTTACAGGTACAGCTAGTGCGACTCACAGGCACCTGATTGTCAGAGCCTGCTTCAATCGCTACCAAAAAAACTACTAGTGTCCGCAGGGATCAGGCCTGACTCTGTGAACGCTGCAGTTATGTGTGTTGTGTTTTGTAAGTGACAGTGATCGATTGATACTGCACTTGGGTGGGCTGGGCTGGGCAGAGGGGCTAACCGCAGGTGCTAGCAGGTGTCTGAGTTGATCCCGCTAACGCTGCTTTTTTTGGAACACTAATCCATTGGGGACGCTAATATAGTTCTGAACCGATCAAAGATATTGATCCGTTCAAACACTATGCTAGGAAGGGAGGTGTATGGTGCGTGCATGGATGTTAGCGATACTGGCACTAATCTGATGCTGCCTGGGATTGACGCTGACCCTAACTGATGCTAAAACCTGTACTGGGGGGTGATCAGGGGGTTAAAACTTTATTCGGTAATATATGGTGGGTACCCTGACGCTATAAAAACTTGGCGTGACAGCAGGGGCGGATCCAGAGTCTAGTCTCGGGAGGGGCACTGCCAGAAAATACGGTGTTGCTTACAGAACTGTATTTAACGTATCATACAGTCCTGATTGGACAGAGGGGGAGCCAATCAGCAATATCCACCGACCACCCACGATCGCTCCCACAGAGATTGAACAGTGGTCTGCCTATGTAAACAAGGCAGACCACCATTCTGTCAGAGATGAACAGAGTGATCTTGTGTTCCTGCTAACCAGGAACATGGAGCACTCTGTGCATCTAGTGAATCCATCCCCCACACAGTTAGCAAGAACCCCTAGGGACACACTAAGGGCACTTTCACACTGGGGTGTTGGCGGCTCTTTACCGTAGTTTTAGCGGCGCTTTTCGGCCGCTAGCAGGGTGCTTTTAACCCCCGCTAGCGGCCGAAAAAGGGTTAAAAGCGCCCGCAAAGCGCCGCTTGATTTTAATGGGCAGGGGCGCATTAGCAGCGGTGTATACACCGCTGCTAAAGCGAATTAAAGATGCTGCTTGCAGGACTTTTTTTGGCGTCCTGCCAGCGCACCGCCCCAGTGTGAAAGAACCCAGGCTTTCACATTGGAGTGAGAGGAGAGGCGCTTTGCAGGTGCTATTTTTAGTGCTATAGTGCCTGTAAAGCGCCTCAGTGTGAAAGGGGTCTTAACCCTTTGATCGCCCCTTGATATTAACCCCTTTCCCTGCCAGTGTCATTAATACAATAACAGTGCATATTTTTTAGCACTGATCACTGTATTAGTGTCACTGGTCCCCAAGTGTCAAAAATGCCACTTAAGTGTCCAATTTGTCTGCCGAAATGTCCCAGTCCCGCTAAGAATCGCTAATCGTCACCATTACTAGTAAAAAATAAATAAAACATTTTTGTAGATGCTATAACTTTTGCGCACACCAATCAATATACATTTACTGCGATTTTTTTTTTTTACCAGAAATATGTAGAAGAATATATATCGCCCTAAACTGATGAAGAAATTGATTTATTAAAAAAAAACTTTGGGATATTTAGTATAGCAAAAAGTAAAAAATATTGTTTTATTTTTTCAAAATTGTCGGTTTTCTTTTGTTTATAATGCAAAAAATAAAAACCGCAGAGGCAATCAAATAACACCAAAAGAAAGCTCTATTTGTGGGAAAAAAAGGACATCAACTTTGTTTGGGTACAACATCGCACGACCGCGCAATTGTCAGTTAAAGCGACACAGTGCCGAATCGCAAAAAATGGCCTGCTCATTAAGGGGGTAAATCCTTCCAGGGCTGAAGTGGTTAAGATTGAACAAGATGAAAATGTCAATACTAAAAGAGCATTTTTTTTTTTTCTTCATAAATAAGTGGCATACATGTATTCTGCGATTTTACACAAACTACTACTAGTACTTTTTGTACTCACTGTAATTCCTATACTTTGGTGCTCTGGTGGGGGGAGGGGCTTCCGAGGACCAAGAGAGATGAGCAGGATTGCAGGCAGCATCGCCAATCGCCATTACTTCACATGACAGTGGTGACACACAGCCACTGCAGCCTTCATGTCTTCTTCATCCTGAGTGTCGGTGTCTTCATGTTCACGCTGCGCTGGAGACTTGGAGAAGATCATGGAGGGAGGAGGTGGGTGGAGCCTCTCACACTAGGCGCGGAGGAGGAAGAAAGCTCTGAATGCGGCGCCTCGCTCTCCTCCCCCTCAGCAGCAGCTGGGACGTGACTGACCTGACGTCACTGGTTGCTAGCAACCAGTACAGTGGGCATTAGAGAGGCCAGCGGCGCGGCTCCACCCACCTCCGAATCCTCCCTCCTTCTTCTCCATGCTCCAGCGTGGCATGAAGAGAACAGGCTCTCTCTCTTGGCACCGCTGCTGATGTGAGAGAGACACGGGCGTGAGTCATTAATATTTTCGGGAGGGGCAATTGTCCCATTGCCCCCCCCTGGATTCCGCCCCTGCGTGACAGTAACTAGCTACCTGGCTAACTAGCGTCACCCGTGACACTAAATACAGTGATCAGAAAACAGATCTGTACACTATATTAGTGACACTGGTGACAGCGGGTGAAAGGGTTAACTGGGGGGTGATCAAGGGGTTAAGCCTTTATTAGGGGGGTATAGGGGGTACCCTTAAGCTACCTGGGCCTACTACTAACTGCCCTAACACTGATTAGTGTCACAAATGACACCAGTACAGTGATCAAGAAAAAATATGAACACTGCACTTGGTGACACTGTGACAGGGAGTAAAGGGGTTAACTGGGGGGGGCGGGGCAATCGGGGGGTGATCGGGGGGGTGAAAAGTGTACCTATGTGTACTGTGTCAGTGTAGTGTTGGTGCAACTCACTGTTAATGTCCTCTCTCCTTGCTCTGGAACTGAAAAGGATTCCACGTGGGGAGATGACATCACTTCCCCTGCCTGTGTTTACAATTCACAGACAGGGGACAGTCTCCCATTCGCCAGAACTGATCACCAGGTCCAGGCTAAAAATCATTTTCCAGATGAAGTGCTTGTTCAAAGCACGAAACGGGTCAACGTAGCGATGTTATAGACGCTGGCAGCCCCCCCCCCCCCCCCCCCCCTGACACCCCACTCTATCTCTGACAGCAGCAGGACGTTCCCTGCTATTTTTATACTGAAGAAACAAGCGTTATTATGGAATTACTTAAGAGCTCCCTCCAGTGGCCAAACACAGCAACAACATATGTGTAGTGAACCGAACACAAACTTATCCATTGCTTTCCATGCAAATGTGTGGCTACACCGTTGTACACAGGGAAATCTCCAGGTCTGCATGTCAGCAGCTTTGCCTGACCAGCCGGAACCACAGTGTGTGAGACACCCCCAGTAAGGACTCAGTGACTTCAGACGAGTGAAGGGTAAGAACCCCACAGGGACAGTTACCTCCCCGCTATTTGTGCCTTTACACACTTAAAGCTGTGGTCACAGCTTGCTGCTATCAGGCTAGGCTGCAACAGCACTGTGTTTTGAACCACCCTGGCATGTGTTTACAGTCTGCTGCATTTGCTGAATGAACTGTGTATATTCAAGTGTGCCTCTATCTTTCTTTGGAATTCTGGAGACTAACAATGGATACATTGTTACTGGACCATATCCCACACTGGCCTGGCTTACAGTGTTAGCCATATGCTTGTTATTATCACATACAATCCACGGTTCCACTGCCTATTGTGCATGCCTACTGACTCCTTCACCTTTCATTCATTAAGCCCGTGCCAAGGTTACATGAAGTCAGTTTTTTGGGGGGCATGCTGATACCACTTTGCCAAACAAGGGACTCTCATACGCTCAGGGCCTTTATCATATCATTTCAGGGAGACCACCGCTCAGAGCCAATCTGCATATATGGGGAAGGGTGTGCCAGCATGCTTGTTTTTAATGTAACAACGTTGTTTATTATCACCCCTTTTCTTTTTTCTACAGCGTGCTATACATGTTAGTGTTGGTGTTTTTTGTGAGGGAACCCATCTCACTCATACGGCCTTAGTGCCACATCAGTGAGATTTATATATTTTTATAGTACTGTGCAATAATCAATAAAGTTGTATTTTTCATTGATCAATACCGTTGTGATTCTCCCATTGATTGCAGTCCTGGGACTGCTCTGGTCCCAACCCCTCTTTTTTTCTTACTAAAAATCATTGGCCTGGGCATGGAGACTGATCGGTTCTGAAACTAATCCGATGGCCCCCCCCCCCCCAGATGGCCAAGTACCCGATGTACAGCTATGACGGCTCGCCCAGGGGAGCCAACCTGCCGCAGTATGACTGCAACGGCTGGTCTCCAAGTGGTTGAGTGCACTTTAAAGCGGAGTTCCACACAAAAATGGAACTTCCGCTTTTCGGAACCCTCCCTCCCTACGGTGTCACATTTGGCACCTTTCAGGGGGGAGGAGGGTGCAGATACCTGTCTAAGACAGGTATTTGTACCCACTTCCTGGCATAGACTCCCACGGGAGTCTACGCCACTTCCCATCCCCCCGCGCTGTCACCTGGGAAACACACAGGTCCCAGGAGATAGCGGGGACCAGTTACGTTGCGCAGCGTGACTCGCGCATGCGCAGTAGGGAAACGGGAAGTGAAGCTGCAACGCTTCACTTCCTGACTCCCTCACCCAGGATGGTGGCGGCAGCTGCCGAGAATCGAGCGACTGAGCGTTGTTGGCTGCCGATATTACTGGACCCTGGGACAGGTAAGTGTCCATTTATTAAAAGTCAGCAGCTGCAGTATTTGTAGCTGCGGGCTTTTAATATTTTTTTTTAGGTGGACACCCGCTTTAAATAAATATTTTAAAAAAAGTGTCCTCCATGCATTCTGCTATTTTTCCACTAGATGGAGCAATATGAAAGCATAGTGTTTACAGCAATACAATCTTCCAAACATTGTCAAAGATTGTTAATCTACTATGTAGGCAAATGTGTTTTTAAAGTATGTATCAGCAGTGTTAGTTTTGGCAGCAAATTTCAATTTAGTTTTAGTTTTAGTCTTAAGACTAAAATGCAATTTTAGTCCCATTTTAGTCTTCTGCAATTGTTTTAGTTGTATTTAGTCGACTAAATCTCCAGGACATTTTAATCGACTAAAACTCATTTTAGTCATCTTAAATCTAATGGGTAGCGTTAAATTGTAATTCATTATTTAAGCATTTCTCTACAATTTCCAAACTCATAATATACTGCTGGAGTGAAAAATCAAATATGTTATTTATGGTATTGAGGTATGAACATGCACTACAGACCAGTGTTAATTTTGACGTCAAATTTCAATTTATTTTTAGTCTTAGTCTTTTGACTAAAATGGCATTTTAGTTTTAGTCTAAAATGCCATTTTAGTTTTTGTCCTATTTTAGTCATCTCAATCGTTTTAGTTTTAGTCGTATTTTAGTAGACTAAAATGTTTTAGTCGGTTTTAATCAACAAAATTAACACTGTGTATCAGGAAAGAAAATGTAAAGTCCAAAGTGCTCATCTACATACTTGTTCTGCTTCAGCTACTCAACGTACTAAATAAAGAGGATCAGCATGACAGTCAGGCAACTTGCAGTGTCAGAAGGCAAAAAACAGCAGTAGCAGGCTTAACGTTTTTCTCTAGAAATATTTTCTTAATGCAAAAGTTGGGTTAGGGATTGAAGTGGACATGTGCATATCATGGAAAGGTTATAAACTTATAAAAATAGAGACGTATATTGCACAGAGTGTCCATTTATTGTTGTTAGCATCCCTAAAAATACATGTTTAAATTAGCTTTGGAAAAATGCAAAAAGGCAACAAACACCAACTTTTTCTTACTGGTTTCCTGAGATTTGCATGTGCACCACTAGCATAGTTGCCAACATTCTAAAAAAAATTATAAAATGTACTTATTTGTCTTTAGGTGGAGTCTTATTTTAATTAGAGACGGACATTCATTTGTAGCCATTGCGTAGGTGGGGAGAAAAAATATGCGGGGAAAATGGGCGTGGTTTAAACAAAATATTGGGTGTGGCTTAAGGGGGTGTGTGATTTTATTTATTTATTTATTTTTGCCATCTGTGTCCCATTGGGTTTTCCCTTCATTTCCTGTCCCAGAGCCAAAATAGAAAGTGAGAGGGAATCCTGGTGTGTCTCCAAAACTAGTGTCCCCATTGGAACATTTCCATATCAGTGTTTTGGGGACAACCCAAAATTTGGGTTTTCTTTCACTTTCAATGATAATGGTAAACAGGACAACTATAGAGTAAATCTCCCTAACGGGGGCAAAAAAAAAAAAAACTGACGTGTTCTAATTCCTAATGTCAGAACACACAGTGCATCACAGTTTCTTGCATATGGGGCTACATAGCCACAGACCAGTCAGGGCGCCCATGTTGACCCGTGTCCACCTACAATGGACATGTGAGCATCAGAACTGGACCACAGAGCAACGGAAGAAGGTGGCTTGGTCTAATAAATTGAAGAATGGTTTGAGGAACGCAACAGCGAGTTTGAGGTGTTGACATAGCCTCCAAATTATCCACATCTCAATCCAATTGTACATCTGTGGGATGTGCTGGGAATAAAATCCAATCCTTGGAGGCCCCACCTCACAATTTACAGAACTTAAAGAATCTGCTACTGACATCTTGGTGCCAGATGCCACAGCTACCTTCAGAGGGCTAGTGGAGTCCATGCCTAGATGGGTTATGGTGGGTGGTCATAATGTTATAGCTGATCGATGTATATAAAAATATATATAGAAAAAAAATACCCCCTTAGAGAGATAAAGATGAGCGAAAACAGCTAAACATTCCTCAAAATTAGATATCATTTTGGTTAGACACATTGGAGTTGATTTTCTAAAGGCAAATAGACTGTGCACTTTGCAAGTGCAGTTGGGTTCATTTTCCTAAATGTAATGTGGTAAAGCTTCATTTTGTAAAGAATGCCCAAACAGGTGCAAGGAAAATAACAGTATTTTTGTTTGTCTGTGATTGGATGATGGAAATCTGCAGAGCTTCACCACATTTACTAAGCTCTGGGGAAAATGAGTGCAACTGAACTGAAGACCTATCTGCCTTTCTTAAATTCAACCCATTAAAACATTGTAGCAAATTTACAGCAGATTTACAAAGAAAGCAAAACACATTTATTTATTAAAAACATTCAAAACGTATAACCCCAATGACCAGGCATATTTTAATATCCACCACAGGTGCAAATATCCAAATAGGTCCCAATAATATATTCCAGCCAGCATGGATTCAGAATGTAAACCTATATAATCAGAATAATCCATGGCAGTGAGCCATGCAGTGGCGGCTGGTGCTCAAAATTTTTTGGGGGAAGCAAACAAACTGAAAAATTCTAAAAAAAAACCCCATCAATTGCAGCCTCACTGTACCATCAATTACCGCCACTGTGCCATCAAATGCAGCCACTGTGCCCATCAAACACAGCCACTGTGCCCATCCAACACAGCCACTGTGCCCATCAATTTCCGCCACTGTGCCATCAAACGCAGCCACTGTGCCATCAAATGCAGCCACTGTGCCCATCAATTGCCACCACTGTGCCATCAATTGCCACCACTGTGCCCATCAATTGTCACCACTGTGCCCATCAATTGCGGCCACTGTGCCCATCAATTGCCGCCACTGTGCCCATCAATTGCCCCCACTGTGCCCATCATTTGCCGCCACTGTGCCCATCAATTGCCCCCACTGTGCCCATCAATTGATGACACTGTGCCCTATCAAACGCATGCCATATCAAATGCTGCCAGTGTGCCCCCCGTCGGCCCGCCGTCTGCACTTACCTGCCTCAGTGGGACAGCTCCTCGATGTCTTCTCCCGTCCCCTCCACCCGTCCTCTGCTATGATTGGACGCCTGGCATCCAATCACAGCGCCTGTCATTTCAGCAAATCAGGTGACGGGTAACAGATCCGAACACCTGATTGGCGGAGAGGCGGTTTACTGTTAGGAAAGCGAATATTAATTCGCTTTATTTAAAACAGCTCAGCATGGCGCTCGCAGGTCACTTTTTTATGCCTATTAGAGCCTATGGCTCTAATCAGGTGCTTCAAAACCACCTCCTGCCTCTGTAATTCAGGCGCCCTGTGCCCAAAAAGGGGTCGGGCACCTGATTAGGGGGTGGCCGCAGCGGCCATAGATAGATTCATGCAATGCATGAATCTATCTATTGGTGCTAGAGGTGGTGGCAGAAGAGAGGGGGGTGCTCCCCGTGCACCCTTATGGATGCACCGCCACTGGAGCCATGTGACAACAGGAGGGAGAGTACAAACTAAGGTTGGAATTTGTTCTGACTAAAAAATAAAGTAGGACTGATATACTGAAGGCCAATCTCAATTCTTGGGACCCTAACAAGCCAGAAAAGTACAAATACCCCCAAATGACCCCTTTTTGGAAAGAAGACATTCCAAGGTATTTAGTAAGAGGCATGGTGAGTTTTTTTAAGTTGTATTTTTTTCCCACAACTCTTTGCAAAATCGAGATTTGTTTTTCTTTTTTTTTTCTTCACAAAATTGTCATATTAGCAGGTTATTGCTCACACACAGCATATGCATACCACAAATTACACCCTAAAACACATTCCGCTACTCCTCCTGAGTATGGTGATACCACATATGTGAGACTTTTACACAGCGTGGCCACATACAGAAGGCCCAACATTGAGGGAGCACCTTCAGGCGTTCTAGGAGCATAAATTACACATATAATTTCTTGACTACTTCTTGCACTTTTGAAGGCCCTGGAGCACCAGGACAATGGAGATGCCCCAAAAATGACCCCATTTCGATAAGAAAACACCCCAATGTATAATCTATGAGGCATAATGTGTCTTTTGAACATGTCATTTTTGTCTACAAGTTTTTGGGAACTGTGGAAAGAAAATGAAAACACATTTTTTTTTTTACACAAAGTTGTCCATTTATACAATATTTTTAACACATAGCATTTACATACCAAAAATTACACTCCAAAATAGATTCTCCTACTCTTCCTGAGTATAGCAATACCACATGTGGTAGACTTTTCCACAGCCTGGCCACATACGGAAGCCCAACATGCAGGGAGCACCATCAGGTGTTTTAGGGGCATAAATTTCAAATCTAATTTGACTACCTATTACACGTTTGTGAGACACTGTAGTGGCATGGATGAGAACTGATGTGGCATGGATGAGCATGAATGGGGATGGATGAGTCGTGGATGGGGATGGATGAGCATCGTTGAGCCATAAATGTGGATGGCTGAGTATGGATGGGATGGCTGAGCATGAATGACTATGGCTGAGTATGGATGGGATGGCTGGGTATGGCTGAGTACAGCTGAGTATGGCTGGGTACAGCTGAGTACGGCTGAGTATGGCTAAGTACGGCTGGGTGCGACTGGGTATGGCTGGGTATAACTGGGTTTGGCTGGGTACGACTGGGTATGGCTGAGTACGACTGAGTATGGCTGAGTATGGTTGGGTATGACTGAGTATGGCTGAGTATGGCTGAGTATGGATGGGGGTGGATGGGATGGCTGAGCATGGATGGATGGATGAGTATTGCTGAGTATGGATGACTGAGGATGGATGAATGAGTATTGTTGAGTATCGAAGGCTGGATAAGTATGACAGAGGGATGGCTGAGCATGGATGGATGGATGAGTATGACAGAGATAGTTGAGCATCGATGGCTGGATGAGTATGACAGAGGGATGGCTGAGCATGGATGGATGGCTGGATGAGTATGACAGTGGGATGGCTGAGCATGGATGGATGGATGAGGCTGCAATGGGCACAGATCAGAGCTGTGGGAACTACAGATCCAGCCCACAGCGCTGCTGCACCCGATCTCTCCCCCCTCCGCTCACACTGTACCGATCGGTACAGAGAGGGGAGAGAGGGACCGGACATGACGCTGGTTTGTTTACAAGTGATCACTTCGTCATTTGACGGAGCGATCATGTGGTAAACGGCCACTGTCAGTGGCCATTTAACGTCATCCGTGATGTGCCGAGTCCGGAGGACCCGGCGGTCACGGATACTCCTGTGTGTGTGCCCCAGGGGGCGTGCGGGGTCGCGATTCTGGGAGGATGTCAATGTACGCCCTCCCAGAGTTATTCGGCTATAGCAAGATTGTTAAGTGATTAAAGAGTGCACCCCTGATGATGTCACAGTGACAAAACGTGTTTAGCAGATCTTGCTGGATCCGGGTAAGAGAGTGTGGTACACAGCAGGCTGCTGGCTCCCACTGATCTGTCAACCGTGTGGCTTGCCTGCACACTTGACTGAGATGTAAGGAGAGGTGGTGGCTTAGTACTTTTTCATACCTCCTATTCCTGTTTAAAAAGTGAGAACATGGGGGCGTGGCCAGCATGTGATCTAGGGCGTATGTGTCTTCCAGGAGTTCCGATCCTGACGGCTATATATCAGCTTTTTCCAGTGGCCCCAGCCCTCGCTTTGTGAGCTGAACACCACGATATGATCCCTGATGATCACGGAAACATTTTTACCACCTCAGTTCCACTCGGATGGGACCACCCCAGACCTGCTACGCTAGATCGAATACCAGCATTCTCCCGCCTCCCTGCTCGGCGGCCATTTAAACTCTGCATGTGCCGTTCAGCGCCATGTCAGCCAGTAAAGCGTCCCAGGAGGAGGCAGGGGACGCAGCTCACCCCTCAGGAGCAGCTATCCTGGCAGCGATAGCTGAGTGTAAAGCATCTCTGACAGCAAAGATCGCCACAAATGTCGGCCTCATCCACCAAGATCTTGATAATTTCCGGGCCCGGGTGACAGAGGTGGAGGACCAGGTCTCCTGCGTGAAGGATGAGGTCCGATCAGACTCCAGGGACCTCCGGGCCCTACAATTACAGGTACATGCATTACAGGAAGGGCCATAGACACTGAGAACTGCCTGAGGCGGAATAACATCTGCATCCTGGGCCCACCTGAGTGAGTGGAGGTCTGCAGGCCCACTGAGTTCACTGAATGACTCCTAATGGAGGTGTTTGGCCTGACTGATCTGCCGCCAACCTTTGTGGTGGAGCGCACCCATAGGGTCCCACCTGCCCCACCAAGACCTGGGGCCCCACCGCGCCCCTTTTTACTGCAGTTCTTCAATTACCGGGACCAAGACCGCAACCTGGCCGCAGCCCGGGCCAAGCCCGACATCAAATATGAGGACACCAAGCTACTCTTCTTTCCCGATTATTTCCAGGAAATTCAACAAAGGCGCAAATCCTTCACGGATGTGCGCAAGGGATTGAGAGAAAGAGGTGTCCGTTTCAGTCTACTTTATCCCAGCAGAATAAGGATCACAGGTGGCGACCGTACGCAACTCTTTGATAATCCAGAAGCTGCGTCGGCTTGGCTGGACATCCGCTGAACCTAGCTAAAGACCGCATAACCTGGCTGTTCCCTTACCGTGATACCAGCTAAGTACTTTACACATTTCTCTGCCTATTTCAACTTTGTGTCCATTTGAACTGCCCTACCCTTCTCCACATTACATCTCACTCCACAGGCTGCACAAGCTGATTCTACTGAAGCCTACTAGATTCTCCTGACAATCTTCCATACCCACATCTCCTGTCTCTCTCTCCTACTTCCATGGATCCACTATTTTCCTGGATAGCCCTATTTTCTCCTACTCGCCCACCTCCCCCAGAACTTCACAGGAGCCATCGCTGCCAGAAGGCAGTCCCCCCTCCCATGAAAAAGCAATCAGTCCGAGGAACCCGGTATAGCACAGAGTGTTGCTACTAACTTGCACCTGCTTGCCCCCCAGAGAACTTCCACAAGTTCTAACGTACAGCATTGAACTGTTGTCAAGAAAAGTTTAAGGGGTTAAAATTGTTATTTTTTGGGTATAGGCCCGGTCTGATCGCTCCCAAGTTTCCAGGGATGCCATCAGATAAGGGCAGGGTTGACACCTTGCTGTCAACAAGGGTACTTTTGTTTTTTGTTAATGTATGTGTTTTTTTTGTTAGTTTGGTTAATGCTTGGTTATGACATTATTTATTATGGACTCTCTAGATCTATGCAGCTCTTGTTACACGCCATTAACGTAAATGTGCGTCTCCTTGATATCATGCCAACACCATCTGATGGCCACACGTGACATGTCCACCTTTAACATTCTATCCTGGAATGTCCGGGGGCTTAACTCCAAATTTAAAAGAGCAGTACTATTCGAATATCTCACGTTACACTCCCCCCACATGATACTGCTTCAGGAGATGCATCTTATGGGCAGCAAGTTATTGACACTAAAGAAGCCGTGAATCCAGAGAGCCTTTCATGCCTCATACTCCACCTATGCCAGGGTGCTGGTTAGCAAATCTTTTCCATGCGTAGTGGAACAGATTCACACCGACCCTCAGGGTAAATATGTGATAGCGATTTTCACAGTTTGGGGCACAAGATACATTGTGGTAAACATACATCCCTCCTCCCTTCTCAACATCCACCCTATACACTATCCTAGAACGGGTTACCCCATACTGTCCCGCCAGGTTGTTGCTTATGGGCAATTTTAACGCCTCCTAGCCCCGGACTAGGACAGACCAGTCCCCCCTAAACATTGCTCCTCAGACTTATCCACCTGGGCACAGGCGATGGGAGTGACCGAGGTCTGGAGGTGGAAACACCCCTCGACCAGGCCTTACTCCTGCTTCTCCACCACCTACAAAATGTCCTCACGCATTGATTTAGCTTTTACCAACCCGGCCATGCTGTCGGATGTGCTAGATGCCACATACCTACCTAGTGGACTGTTAGACCATTGTCCACTCCTTCTTAATATCCGCTCCCCCACCTCCCGAGCCTCTGCCCTTTGGCATCTGGGAACCCATTGGCTCTCCCATGCCAATTTGACCAACACTATCCCACCCCCCCCTTACCGAATACTGGGAACTTAATACAAGGTCCTCCTCCCCAGAGGTCACTTGGGACGTCTTCAAGGCTTTCACTAGGGGTCAATATATCTCCTCAATAGCTGGGATCCGTAGAGAACAAGCCATTACCACAACTGAGTTACAAAACAAGGTAGATAGTCAGACTGAGGATTACGCGGCTGACCCCACCAACTTTGGCTTTGACGTCCTTAACGCCGCGAAACGGGAACTACACTTCCATCTAACACAACTTACCAGACTAGATCTCTACCGTAACAAACAAAGATTTTTCGAATAGGGGGACCGGAATGGTCGCCTCCCGGCAATGTTAGCACAACACGACCTGCCCCTGACGGTGATACCTAGCATAGTGTCTCCTTCAGGTAAATCGGTCTCTTCTCTCCCAGGCGTATTAGACGTATTTCGGCAATACTATAGCTCCCTTTACACCTCCGTGTTGCCCTCGGATTTCAGGGCACAGGACCTGGCACCTTGGCTGGACCCCCTGGCACAAAGTTGGCTTTCGGATGCCGAGAGATAAAATCTGGTGAGACCCATTACCCCGGAGGAGGTTTTGAAGCCAATCGGATCCTTTCCCGCCAGGAAATCCCCAGGCCCAGATGGTCTCCCTATAGAGTTCTACAAAACCCGTGTGGACATGCTTGCCCCCAAACTGTCCCAGCTCTATTCTCACTGTCTGGCGGAGGGCGCCCTCCCCACCTCCATGAGACATGCACATGTAATATTAATCCACAAAGCCCCTAATGACCCCACATCCTGCGCCTCATATAGATCTATCGCCTTACTTAACACAGACTTCAAAATTCTTACCAAATTGCTCACTATGAGGCTACAGCCTCTACTACCATCTGTGATAGAGACTGACCAAACTGGCTTTATGGCAAACAGAGCCACCGATGTCAACCTACGACGGTTATTTACCAACATACATGCACAACACCTCAATGAGGGCTCCTGTGTGGTAGCCTCCTTAGACATAGAGAAGGCCTTCGACACTGTGGAATGGCCTTTTCTGTGGGAGGTCCTATGTAGAATGGGATTCCCCTTGGTATTCATCACATGGCTACAGACACTCCATGCACCCCACGTCGGCCATCAAGTTGGGGGGGGGGTCTGTCACAGCCTTTCCCTCTGTCCAGAGGCACACGGCAGGGCTGCCCTCTCTCTCCGGCTCTTTTCGCCATCGCGATGGAACCGCTGGTGGAGGCCCTGCACACCTCCCAACACATCAAGGGCCTGTGCATTGGCTGGCTGGAGGAGAGGGTCGCCTTGTATGCTGACAACCTCCTTCTTTACCTCAACGATTCAGACTCCACGCTCAAAGGTGCTCTGCAGATTCTGAACTCATTTTCCACTGTCACAGGCTTCAAGGTTAACTGGTCAAAGTCCCTTTTATTCCCTATAGACTCTGCTGCTCGTACCACCGCCCCCTCTGCTATACCCCTACAGTAGGTTTAGAGCTTCAAGTACCTTGGGGTGGTAATCTCGAGACAGGCTTCAGATTTCTTGCCCCTGAATCTATCCCCAGTGGTTCAGGAGACACGGCTGAGACTGAAGGCATGGGAGTTACTACCTTTATCACTGCTAGGTCAGATAAATGTGATAAAAATTAAAATCCTACCCAAGTTTACCTACCTACTTCGCCAATCCTCACAATGGATTCCCAAATCCTTTTTCACCTGGCTACACAGCCTCTTCGCCTCCTTTATCTGGGGAACCCAGTCCCCCAGATACGGATGGTCAACACTTGTGCGCTCGTCCTCCCAGGGAGGACTGGCATGCCCTGACCTATATAAATATTTCCTGGCCACCCAGCTAGTCACAGCGGCTTGGTGGCTCACTCCCGATACGACAAACCCCGCTACCTTGGTTGCGGGGGTTGGTAAAATTGTTGGAAGCTCTGAAATTTCTATTTTTACGTGGCCCTAGGGCCCCATACCCACTGACCCCCTCCATGCACGTGGTGTGCATGGGGGGTGGGCCTTAAAATTGAAAGATACTCTAAAAATGCATGTTCTCTAGCTGCCCCCTTGTGGTTGAACCCCACCCTGGAGCATATTTACAAATTGCCCAAACACCACGCTTGGACTAAAGTCAACATTAAAACAGTGGACCAAGTAATATTCAATCAATCTCTGGCTCTACTCCCCAAATTGATCTCCGACTTCAACATCCCGCAGAACAATTTTTTTTAGATATTTACAACTCTCCCATGCCTTTAGTCACCAATTCTCCAGTTCTCCCCTCCAGATCGTCCAATCTACATTGGAGGACCTCCTCCGGTCTGGTTGTGCAAATAAGCCCACTTTGCGACTTTACTCCCATTTGATAATGACCGACCTCCCTCCTTACCCTGGAGAAACTCAGAAACAAATGGCTGCACGACATTCCCGATTTTGACAATGACGATTGGGATGACATATGGGACTTCCCTACAGATCCCTGGTCTCCTTGAGAGACCGACTAATCCAGTTCAAGATGGTCCATCGCGCTTATTTTACCCCACACAGATTGCTTCCCCCCCAGGGTGCTGGCGTTGTGGAAAAATACCTGGCGACTTTAGCCACATTTTCTGGACCTGCCCGGCTATTGTCAAATATTGGAAGGAGATATTAAATGTCATAACACAGGTCACCACCATAACGCTCCAACCCTCCTTAGAAATATGTATATTGGGCCTGATAGAACAACTAATTCCCACGGTGGCAAGCCACACCCTGACTGCTTCTCTTTTATGCCCGCAAAGCCATAGCCCTCAGCTGGCGTAAGCCTACTCCTCCTCCTCTCTCCTTGTGGAAACAATTGGTCAACAACAGCTTGCCTCTCTACAAAGATTGCTATGCTAATAGGGGTTGCCCCCAGAAATATGACAAGGTTTGGTCCAAATGGCTGGCGGATTCCTCCACAGCCTCAGACTTACCCCCACTTAATCCATCATCATCCGCTATTAGTAATATGTAATTCCAAATGTAATATTTCTAAGATGCACGTTTTAGCTCCACGCAGTCCTCCTACTTATGGAGTAACCCAGCTGCGATCATCATAATATTTTAAGATGCCTATCGTGTTTCATGTAACAGCTTAACTCGTGTCATAATTCTGTACAATTCAAAGTTAATACTTGTCATGACCAGTGTATGTTGTTTTTCTGTTAAATGTTTTTTTTTTTTTTCCATATCAAAAAAGTAGTATAGACATAAAAAAGGAAAAAAAACATTATTTCGTACCACATCCCTTAATATACTTAATCACGCTCAAATTTCCATGTTTTACTCCCCTTTCCTTATTAATTCTATTCCCACCCCCCCATCTCCTCCCTTCCCTTCCCCAGGTCCTCCCCACCCCACCTCTCCAAGGTCTATTCTTCTTCTACTCTCCTTCTTTAGTCTAAGGCTTTCCATTCTTTAGCATAGCTCCATGTTTTTTTAAATTTTTTCCAGCGGTCCCACCTGCCTATATTCACGCTTCTTGTTTCCTCTAACATGCTCCCCAGAATCTCAATATTGCATGTCTCCTCTACTGCGTCTAGCCACTCCCATATCTCTGAACTCTCCCTCCTCTGCCACTTCCTCGGTATCGTTCTTTTTGCCGCGTTCAATAGCTGCGGGACCAGTGACTGCTTGTATTTTTTTAAATCTCCCTTCTGCCCGTGGAACAAAACCTCCCATGGGTCTTCTACTACTTCTATGTCCATGATTTCCTTGATTAGCACGAGTATTTTCCTAAAGTAATTTTGAATTTTTGGCCAACTCCACCAAAGGTGCCCCATTGAGCTTAATTCTTGGCAACCTCGCCAACAGTTGGGTGACCCTTTCTGGTATTTGCTTATTATCTCTGGGGTTAAATAACTTCTACTAATACATTTTTAATTAATTTCTGCCGTTCGGGCGTCGATTGCTGAGTTGGCGATTATTTTCAAAATTCTTCTAATTGTATGTTCATCCTTCTTTGTACCTAAATCCCTTTCCCATTTAGCCAAAAATGGCGGTATCTCCAATTTTTCTGAAATCATCAGAGTTTTATATATTTTAGAAATTATATTTCTAGGGTCCTCCTTATCACACAGCCTTTCAAAGTCTGTCAGTTGTTCCCCAGACCTAATCGGGTGTGGTAATTTTTTAACAAAGTGACTCAGTTGGAGATAACGCCATTTTTCCAAACCCCGTGCTTCCCTCCCGTGTGTGAGTTGCTGAAGTGACATAATTTTACCTTCTTTCATGAATTCTCTTAATTGTGTTTTCTCCCAAAGTGCTTCTTTTCCTCCTATGTTTTCTGTTCCCGGTGCGAAAAAATTATTGTCTATTAATGTAATCAGCGGTGAATTGTATTTCCCATTGACTTTCTTATATACCCCATCCCATATTTTGAAAACATTTTGCGTTATTACATGTGTACTATTATCCATTATTCTAAAGTGTGGGGGATTCCATATAATGGTGCCTAATTGTGCTTTACTAAAACTTTCCTCTAATTTCACCCACTTTTTTAACTTTTCCTTCCTCGCCCATTCTACCATTCTTGATAGTACTACGGCTTTGTAATAGATCTGCACATCAGGCACTGCCAGGCCGCCCTCTATTTTCCTTTGTTTTAACGTCTGGAAGGAGACTCTTGCTCTTTTGTTTTTCCATATGAAGGTCAATATTATTTTTCTTAACTTCCTCAAGTAGTACTGGGGGAGAGGAACTGGTATCATCTGGAAGTAATACATAATTTTGGGTAATAGGACCATTTTAATGACGTTAATACATCCTATCCATAAGAGGGCCTTGCAGGCAAATCTACTACAGTCCAATCTAACAGTGTCAAGTAGGGGCATGTAGTTGATAGTAAACATCTTCTTGATTGAATTGGTTAGTTTAATCCCCAGGTACTTTAATTCCTTAGTCCATTTAAAACTGAATTCTTTTTTCAAGGTCTCTACATCTGTCTTGCTTAGATTTATATTTAATATTTCTGATTTAGTCATATTTATTTGAAAGTTAGATACCTCTCCATATTTCCAAATGTTTTAACACTCAATAAACAGATTTGCAAAAAAAAAAAAAAAGTGAGAACATGTATGTCTCTGTAGCATAAAAATAATTTGATATAGTATATAGTTTAACTGGGTGTGTGTCGCTTGTTTGAGGTTGGGTGTAATACTGTGTATACAGTTCTTTGTTGGCCATCCCATCCACAGTGTGGATATATGCCCATGGGATATCCACCTGTAACTGTTAGAAATCCTTTGTTCGATAATTAAAGATTCCATTAGCCTCTGTAAAGAGGGCCCATCTGTGAGGTGAGTGTACACCATTGGGGGTTCTGGCGGTGGTCTTCACGTCAATTTTTGATCCATTTTGAGTGCATTTTTGCCATTTGCACATAGACCTTCTGAACACTGATAATGTTCTAATAATCACAGAACTCATTAAAGCGGTCATTTTTTCATCTTTCCATCTATTAAATCTTCTGCCCTTGTTTTTTTAACTTTGGATTGTAAAACTTTTTTTTTTTCTGCCAGTAAATACCTTATACAGCCCATTTCCTCTTTCTTGTCTGGTAAAAAGCCTAGGCTTATGATATCATGCACAGCTCTCTCTTGTGAGAGTTTGTCAACAAGGGAGGGGGGATGAGTCATAAGAGGGTAATGAGAGCTGAAGAGCTGGAGGCGTGCCTCTGTGTGTCTGTGGAAATCCTGGACGTGAACAGGCAGCGGCTTCAGCTGCCCACAGTTAAAATGGATGCAGCAAGACTTAGTGGATGGAGCAGCATATTTGGCAAGTACAGAATCACAGAATCACAGTATATATAAAATAATATGCAAAGTGGTTGGAGGGAAGCTTCAGCAAGTCAAATATGTGTTTATTACAAATTATGTGAGCAGACTGCAGTTCCTCTTTAATTGTATGTTTATTTTTGTTTATTGACCTTTCTTTAAAATAATTGTATTTATTTTGTACATTTGGAAAGTATTGTACTGCTTACACTTATTCCACACATTTATTTTGTTTTCAGCATTTACACTTTTGTGTTTGTGGCTCCTTGGTATTTTGATGCACAAACTAATTTTAGTTTTAGTTTTACATTAATTAATAAGCTGTTACTTTGTAAGCTTGTCCAGTTTTAGTTTCAGCATCAGAAGTGCATGGTTCTTCTGTAAACTACAAACTCATGGCATTGTGCCCAAACTCTTATACAAATATTGTGTGAAGAGAGGGAGTTGATCACGTGGTATTCAGATTATTTAAAGAGGAAGTAAAGTCTTCCTCTTTAACTGTACATAAAGGTAAGCCTATAGTAAGGCTTACCTGTAGGAACTGTAAATATCTCCTAAACTTGCCCCGTTTAGGAGATATTTACTATATACCCTGCCGCCAATGTCATTGGCGCATGCACACGGAAGGAACGGCCTGCTCGTGCCGTTCCTTCAGGACCCGTGACAGATGAGTGATGTCATTGTGGCTCCGTCCAATCACAGAAATCTGGCCAATCAGAGAAAGAGTCCGACAAATTCCTTTAGAGGACTTGGAATACCTGCGTGAACAGCTGGCAGAACTGAGCAGGTATCATCCGAGAGTCCCGGAGTCCATACGCCTCCCCAATAGTGGTGGTACGGAAGAAGAATGGGTCACTGAGGTTGTGCATCGACTATAGAGCGCTAAACCGAAGGACCATTCCTGACCAATATACCACTCCAAGAATAGAAGATGCCTTACAGAGCCTGTCAGGGGCAAAATGGTTTAGCGTGCTGGATTTGAAGAGCGGGTACTACCAAATCCCCATGCACCCTGAGGATCGGGAAAGAAAAGACCGCTTTCATTACCCCGGTGGGGTTCTTTGAATTTGATCGTATGTCTCAAGGCCTGTCTGGCGCCCCCCGGCCACCTTCCAAAGGCTGATGGGGAAGACTGTGGGTGACATGAACCTGATCGAATCGTTGGTGTACTTAGACGACATTATCGTGTTTGGCAGGACTCTGGAGTCCTGCCAAAGAGTGTCTGGGGAAGGTCCTGAAGAGACTCCATGACGACAGCTTGAAGCTCTCTTTGGAGAAATGCCAGTTTTATCAACCTTCAGTCAGCTACCTTGGCCACATCGTGTCTGCTGATGGAGTGGCCACAGAACCCCAGAAGCTGGAAGCCGTCACTTCCTGGCCGAGACCTACTAATGTGACCAAGCTTAGGTTATTTCTGGGATTCTGCTCATATTACCAGAGATTCTTCGAGGGAGCTCACCCACTCAATGAGCTACTGAAAAGCGAAGAGGAAGACGATGATCCAGATTCAGTTAAGCCGGTCAGACCAGCTGGAGGGCCCAGAAAGCCCAAAGAGTCCATTCAGGAACAGTGGACCGCCCAGTGTGAACAGGCTTTTAGACAGCTGAAGTGGGGCCTCACAACTGCTCCAGTCCTGGCCTACGCAGATCCAGCTAACCCATGCAACTACATGTGGATGCCAGCCGAGAAGGGTTAGTCAGGGTGCTGTATCAAGAGCATGACAGGCGCCTATGACCTGTTGCCTATGTTAGTTGGAATTTGGCACCCGCCGAAAAGAACTACCATGCACAAACTCAAATTTCTGGCCTTGAAGTGGGCAGTGGTGGATAAGTTGAGGGATTATCTGTATGGTGCAGAATTTGTGATTAAAACTGATCATAATCCCCTTAAATACTTACTCACTACACCAAGTTGGACGCCATGGGTCACAGATGGGTGGCTGTCCTATCAGGGTTTACCTTTAGCCTAAAATACCGGCCTGGGATCGGGAACAAGAATGCAGATGCTTTGTCAAGGAGGCCCCACTGTCCCTGAGACTCCCCAGAAGAATGGACCCAGCTGACCCCTGAAAGGGTGAAAGCCCTATGTCAAGGAGTGGAACAGCAAGCTGGAGGTGGAGCCAGGGCTTAGGACATTGGAGTGTCAGCCGCTGGGGTCCCCAGGTTGTATTGCAACATCACCCAACTTGGGGGTGAAGGTCAGGCTCTCAAAAAAAAGACTTGCGAAGGGACCAGTTGGAAGAACCTCTCTGTAGCTTGGCTTTGAAGGCCTTGGAGAGCCAGCGCCCTGACTTGCTCCTCACTGACTCCCTGAAGGAAGCCCGCTTTCTGCACAGGGAGTGGGATTGGTTGCAGCTGCAACAGGGGGTGGTCTACCGAAAGGGCCCCTCTGATGATCCCAAATGAAAATGGCAGTTATTCCTGCCGGAAAAGCATAGGGAGACAGTGTTAACTGCCTTACATGGCCATCATGGCCATCTAGGGTCCAAGAGAACTTTCCAACTGGTGAGGGACCGATTCTACTGGCCCTGCATGTGGGCTGAAGTCGAGGGGTATTGCCACTCCTGCCTTAGATGTATCCAAAGGAAGATTTTGCTTCACCGAGCTGCCCCAATGGGCATGTTCACAGACAGGGACCCCTGGAGCTGGTGTGCATTGACTTTTTGTGCTTGGAGCCTGATCTGAGTGGACAGGGAAATATCCTGGTAATAACTGACCACTTCACTTGGTATGCCCAGGCATTTCCCGCAAAGAACCAACAGGCATCCACGGTGGCCAAGATCTTAGTAGAGAATTTTTTTGTGCACTATGGCCTGCCTCAATGTATCCTCCCTGATCAAGGGAGAGACTTTGATAGCAGTCCTATTAAGAGACTTTTAGACCTGCTGGGCATTAAGAAATCTAGAACCACCCCATACCATCCTCAAGGAGATTCTCAACCAGAGAGATTCAACCGAACTCTCCTGAATATGCTCTGAACTGTCACTTCAGAGCAAAATCAACACTGGAGCAAGCACATAGTGGCTATTGTGCATGCTGATGACAGAACCGCAAATTATGTCACAGGATACTCTCGTATCGTTTAATATTTGGGCGGGAGGCCCGGCTGCCAGTAGACTTGGCTTTTGGCATGTCCCTGGACCATACCTCAGCTACATCCCACAGACGGTATGTGGACCACCTGCGGAGAAGCCTGAAGACTGCCTATAATAAGGCTCAAGCTGCCTCAGATGCCAAAAACAGAGGAACAAGAGAAAGTTCGGCTTCGGGGTACGAGTGTAGGACTTGCAACCAGGTGACAGAGTGAGGCTGAGGAATCTTAGTTTCCCTGGGAAGCACAAACTGGCTGATTGCTGGAAGTCACAGCCCTATGTCATCTGCAAGCAGCTCCCAGGGCTACCAGTGTACCAGATCTGGTCAAAGGGAAGCACAGACCTGGTGAAGACTTGGCATTGCAATCATCTGTTGCCTCTGTCGAATGCAGTTCGTGTGCCACCACAGCCAGATTCACAGTCCACACCCACGGCCTCTCAGAGATCCCGAACGGTGACTAGATCTCAGTCTGTACCCTTTGCTGTAGACAATGAGGACAGCGAAGAAGAAGAGATGGGAATAGACTGGTTGTGGCCATCTCAAATGCCAGAGTCTGCTACCCCGCCTTTTTCTCCTTCCAAAGTGACAGATATTGGGATTCTCAGACCAGAGGCTCCTGAATTTGGGCCTCAGAATAAATCTCTGGAAGATTTGGAAGACCCCCAATCTTCCTTGCTGGCAGCAAATTCTGAGGACTTTTCTCCTTTCATTGAAGCTGAAATGCAGGAAGCTGAAGCTGATGTGCAGGAGGAAGAAGTGGCGGTGGATGAAGCCAGTGTGCCTGTAACACCAGAGCCTAAAGAACAGAGAGAGCTGAGGGTTATTCACCCATCCAAGAGACTAACCTATGATGCTCTGGGTGAAAGCTCTGAGGAAGTCATTCTCACTTCAAAAAGGACTCTTGAAGCGCCTGTTTTTTCCACCACTGATTTGGTGGAGGACAACCCCAACTCACCCCCTAGCACATCTATACAGGACACTCCAGTGACAGTGGCATGTGGACAGAACAACCTCCCCTTCCAAAGAAAATTAGTGGGAGGTTCCTCTGTCAACTGTGTCATGATATGAGCTGTTTGAGTTTGGGCTCTTCTTATGAAAATGCAAATTGTTTGTTGTCATGTGTGCATTAACCTATTTCCTCCCTGTAACAGGTCAAGAACTGTTATTTACATTTGGCGGACCAAAGGATCTTTAGTGGGGGGAGGATGTAGCAGGGAGCTGGATATATACAGTGGGGACAGAAAGTATTCAGACCTCCTTTTTTTGGGGGGGGGGGGGTTTGGGGGTTTGTTATATTGCAACCATTTGCTAAAATCATTTAAGTTCATTTTTTTTCTCATTAATGTACACACAGCACCCCATATTGACAGAAAAACACAGAATTGTTGACATTTTTGCAGATTTACTAAAAAAAGAAAAATTGAAATATCACATGGTCCTAAGTATTCAGACCCTTTGCTGTGACACTCATATATTTAACCACTTCAATACAGGGCACTTATACACCTTCCTGCCCAGACCAATTTTCAGCTTTCAGCGCTGTCGCAGTTTGAATGACAATTGCGCGGTCATCCAACACTGTACCCAAACTAAATTTTTATAATTTTTTCCCCCACAAATAGAGCTTTCTTTTGTGGTATTTGATCACCTCTGCGGTTTTTATTTTTTGCTAAACAAATAAAAAAAGACAGAAAATTTTGAAAAAAATAAAAGTTTTCCTTTTGTTTCTGTTAAAAATGTTTGTAAATAAGTATGTTTTCTCTTTCACTGATGGGCACTGATAAGGCAGCACTGACAGGCACTGATAAGGTGGCACAGATGAGGTGGCACCAATGAGCGGGCACTGACGATAGGCACTGATATGCAGCACTGATGGGCACTGGTGGGCGGTACTGATGGGTGGCACTGATATGCAGCACTGATGGGCATTGATAGGCGGTACTGGTGGGCACTCATGGGTGGCACTGGGTGGCACTGGTGGGCACTGATGAGCACTGATAGGCAACACTGATGGGCACTGAAAGGCTGCAAAGATGGGTTCTTATGGGTGGCACTGATGGGCACTGAAAGGCTGCAAAGATGGGTTCTTATGGGCACTGATACGTGGCACTGATATGCGGCACTGATAGGCATCCCTGGTGGCACTGGCAGTGGTAGGCAGTGTGAGTGAGCACTGATTGGCAGCTGCCTGGGCATTGACTGGCAGCTGCGTGGGGACAGATTAGTATTTCCCTGGGGGTCTAAGGGGCATACCTGGTGGTCCAGTGTGGATGTCTTCCCTGGTGGTCCTGGGCGGCTTCCCTGGTGGTCCTGGGTGGGATCCAAGGGGGGGCTGTGCTGATAAACAATCAGCACAGACCCCCCGTCAGGAGAGCAGCCGATCGGCTCTCCTCTACTCGCGTCTGTCAGACGCGAGTGAGGAAAAGCTAATCACCGGCTCTTCCTATTTACATCGTAATCAGCCGTGATTGGACATGGCTGATCACGTGGTAAAGAGTCTCCGTCAGAGACTCTTTACCTAGATCGGTGTTGCGGGGTGTCAGACTGACACACTGCAACAACGATCGCCGCGATTCGTGCCCCCGGGGGCACGCAGCGGCTCAATATCCTGTGGACGTCATATGACGCTCAGTCAGGTTATTGAAACTACTTTGCCGCCGTCATTCTGCTATATGGGGGGCGGCAAGTGGTTAACTCAGGTGCTGTCCTGTCTTCTGATCATCCTTGAGATGGTTTTACTCCTTCATTTGAGTCCAGCTGTGTTTGATTATACTGATTGGACTTTATTAGGAAAGCCACACACCTGTCTTTATAAGACCTTACAGCTCACAGTGCATGTCAGAGCAAATGAGAATCATGAGGTCAAAGGAACTGCCTGAAGAGCTCAGAGACAGAATTGTGGCAAGGCACAGATCTGGCCAAGGCTACAAAAAATTTCTGCTGCACTTAAGCTTCCTAAGAGCACAGTGGTCCATAATCCTTAAATGGAAGATGTTTGGGACTACCAGAACCCTTCCTAGAGCTGGCCGTCTGGCCAAACTGATCTATCGGGGAGAAGAGCCTTGTGAGAGAGGTAAAGAAGAACCCAAAGATCACTGTGGCTGAGCTCCAGAGATTCAGTCAGGAGATGGGAGAAGGTTGTAGAAAGTCAACCATCACTGCAGCCCTCCACCAGTCGGGGCTTTATGGCAGAGTGGCCCGACGGAAGCCTCTCCTCAGTGCAAGACACATGAAAAAACACCTGAAGGACTCCAAGATGGTGAGAAATAAGATTATCTGGTCTGATGAGACCAAGATAGAACTTTTTGGCCTTAAATCTAAGCGATATGTATGGAGAAAACCAGGCACTACTCATCATCTGTCCAATATAGTCCCAACAGTGAAGCATGATGGCGGCAGCATCATGCTGTGGGGCTGTTTTTCAGCTGCAGGGACAGGATGACTGGTTGCAATCGAGGGAAAGATGAATGCGGCCAAGTACAGAGATATTTTGGACGAAAACCTTCTCCAGAGTGCTCAGGACCTCAGACTGGGCCGAAGGTTTACCTTCCAACAAGACAATGACCCTAAGCACACAGCTAAAATAATGAAGGAGTGGCTTCACAACAACTCCATGACTGTTCTTGAATGGCCCAGCCAGAGCCCTGACTTAAACCCAATTGAGCATCTCTGGAGAGATCTAAAAATGGTTGTCCACCAACGTTTACCATCCAACCTGACAGAACTGGAGAGGATCTGCAAGGAGGAATGGCAGAGGATCCTCAAATCCAGGTGTGAAAAACTTGTTGCATCATTCCCAAAAAGTCTCATGGCTGTATTAGATCAAAAGGGTGATTCTACTAAATACTGAGCAAAGGGTCTGAATACTTAGGACCATGTGATATTTCAGGGTTTTTTTTTTAATAAATCTGCAAAAATGTCAACAATTCTGTGTTTTTGTGTCAATATGGGGTGCTATGTGTACATTAATGAGGAAAAAATGAACTTAAATGATTTTAGCAAATGGCTGCAATATAACAAAGAGTGAAAAATTTAAGGGGGTCTGAATACTTTCCGTCCCCACTGTACATATTCCTGCAATCAGGAGACACTGTGTGGCGTTGCTGCAGGGGGAGCCATTTCCCTCTAGTGTTGAGTGTAATGCTGACCTGTTACCTTCCTATTCAGAGACAAGGCAGAGTAAAGCATCTTGGGATATGTAGTCCGTATGGATATGATTCGCCTGCTGGCTGATGGATGTGGAACTACAACTTCCAGCTTACCTGATGGAGAAGAGCAGACTGCTGGGAGAGACTATAAGAGGAATGGATTGGGACTGGTGTGGATCTGCATGCAGGAAGTCTGTGACAGGGTTAGCTGCAGCTGAGTCGTGGCCTCCTCTAGCAGAGTTACCCAGCAGATACCTGGAGGGAAACCTGCGGACAGTTCCCCTTCACTGTTCGGCGACAGCATGGAGGCCGCTTCTGTTCCATTCATACTACAGAGATATCGGATTCGTGTGAGCTGTGGTGCGGTGCGGTGCGGTGGAGGCCGGATGTCATCCTTTGAGCCACATTCCTGAGAGATCATCATCATCTTCACCATCATCATAACCACCATCATCATCTTCTGTCACAGTGTGGTGAGCGGGCAATAGCCCAGTCTTATAGACACTGTATATAGACACCATTGTCTCTCGCATTCATTATCAGCTTTAGTTCAAGGATCTGTACCAACATATCATAGACACTATATACAGACATCTTGCCATCCATTGTTCTGCTGTTGCTTGTAGTTCCACAGAATGTAACATCATTAAGTCAGTGATCACTGTGAATCCAGTTACAGTTTTGATTTACACAGGAAGATTGTCTGCTGATTATACACAGACCATTGGGTCAGCTACTTTACTTTACCATCCAAAGTTTCTTACACGCAATTAAACATTTAAAAGCTAGCTGAAGATCAACTGAATTGCCACACAGCAACACAGGACTACTTTCACCTCCCTCCCCACTTCAGAGATTTGTTTTACTGAAGCTCATAGAGCTATAGCTCACCAAGAACTCTCTGTAAGAGCAGGTTGAATAGCTAATACAGTTTTCTCCTTGCTACAAGTTGTACTTTTTTTTTACTGTTCTGCATTTATGTGTGGAGGAGCAGTAGGGAGAGGTCTGACACTAAGATCCATTCCTCTGTCCTCCTGTAACCTGTTCACATAGGCATTGTATGTGCCTTGCTGTGTACCAAGGTTATAGTTCTTACTGCTAAACGTTCAAGATTTGATATGTAATGGCCATTTGATTATTGATTACATTCCTATAAGAGATACCATTCTAAAATGTAAGAGTTTGTGTTGCTCACCTTTTAAATGCTTTTATCTGTATGGCTGCATGGAGAAGCCCAGGATTTGGTGGAGAAGTTCTGTCCTCCTCTCTGCTGTTGGCTGCTGAGACAAGGGAGCAACAACGAGGGGGATGCTGCAGCTGCAGGAAAGGTGCAAGGGCCACATGAAATGGCCTAGAGGGCCTTGTGTTTGACACATGTGCTCTAAGGCCTCATGCACACTAAGAATTAATAACGCCACTGTCACGGAACGCCCCACACTCCACTTGAGTGCTTCCGTCTGTATACCGCTTCCTAAGTTCTGGAACACGAGTCCAATGGATCTGGCTATAGAAACCCCAAGAACTAGACAACACCAGTCTTGGAGTACATCAGAACTGCCTTTTATTTTGAGATTTCACAGACCTTTATACAGCAGGGATGACTGGAAGCTAACCTAATTAACATGAGCTAATTTACTACAAAATGTACCCAGACCAGATGACAGACTTGTAGGCACCGAGCTCTCTCAATTAACATAAACAACAATGGGTGAAAAGACTCTTAGAGCCACACTAAACACATTATAGCAGGATTGATGACATTAGCATTTAACAGTACGAGTCACCATTCTAATATGGCATATAAAGGGTTCCAGAGTCTGTGTGTTTTGGGGGGACATGGAGCTGAATCCATAGTAACATCAACCCCAGGGTCCCCAGGTATACAGCTCACAGAGAGCACCATTCCTCCAAATGCTAGGGCCCATAATCGGTGGGCAACAGGCTTGCATACAGTCCTCTCCAACAGCCTCTGTTCTGGCTCTGTCTATGACAGCCACTTTTTGGAACATTTAATTTTTTTAGCCTATGTGTCCATGCACACATAGGCATTTACAGGCATTTAGAGGTAGAAAAAAAACACTGTTTGGGAGCAGCAGCGTTATGTCAGAAAAAGCAACTGATGTGCCTAAACACTTCTAAACGCACATTAATGATAGTAGCTTTTAGTGCTTGAGCCTTAGTTCATCGTTTGTGATGCTGCTTTTCTCCTGCCTGGAGAAAGGCATTCAGGAGAGCTGGGCAAATGCTCACTGTGCATGAGGACTAAAAAGTGATTTGACTGTATTCCCCATTTCATGTTTACTAACAGCACATCAATCACAGAGCAGAAAAAGCTCCTATTGTGTCATGGGAGTGTTCAACTGAGCCACAGTGAGGAAAAGTGGCACCACACGTTTACTATTTTTCCACATGCCCCACAAGCAGTAAAGGGCTTATATATGAAAGGTATACTGAAAATAACATTTATTGTTAGCAATGGTGACCAAACATGTTTAAAGTGTATCTCCACGTTTGCACCCAGATTGGAATAACACATACTTTTTATGTGTGAGGAAACTAAATCTTTCATACTGCAGAAACAGTCCTATTTATTCATATGGGATGGTCGTACTTCACATGATCTTTGAAGGCAGACATAGCTATATTAGGACTACACATAAGCTCATTACCAGGTGGGCTGCACACAGGAGGGGTCAAACGAATTAAAGTGAAGTTGCTTTTTAAAGAGGATCTTTGGTATGGAAAAAAACTGTAGCTGCTGACTTTTAAAAAACAAGCGTTGTCCTCACCCATGCTGGTCTTCACCAGTCTTCAGGTCCCTAGCACTACCATCTTGGATGTGGGAATTCCTTTGGCTTCACAGCCTACCCCCCACCACGCACGTGCGAGTCGTGCTTTGATTTCTAAATGGAAAATGTTTAGGCTTGACTGGCAGCCAAGCTTGTGTTTATCTGGGTCAGGGTGAGTGACTCAGGGAGGCTGATATGACTCACAGGCAGCATCTCTGATACCTCCCCCTACTTCTAGAAACTTGGAGATTCTAGAAGAATGGGAGTGGAGGTTAGGAAGAGCTGCCTGGAGTATTCATGAGGGCCCTGACCAATTCCCAACAGATGGGTTGGCAGGTAGCATTCCCCCTTTAAATACACTGGGTCAGCCCAGCTGGGACAGGAGAGTTGGGGTGGAAGTTGGAGATGGAGTGATAGGAGGCTGTTGGTGGACCCTTGAGGGTAACCTCCTAGTCTGGGAGGGGGGTGACCTCAGGTCTGAGAGCTTGGGTGCAGGAGGTATCCTCTGCAACCCACGAGGAATCATATGCAGTGACACAGGAGCAGGTGTGAGGACAGCAGGAGCTAGTGGGCACATCCGGGAGATCTCCTAGGAGAAGACAGCCAGGTGGACTGATGAGTGTTACAGTCTTGAAGGATTGAGAGGCAGCCTGAGAGGACTGGGCGAGAGCAGTCTGAAATAGATACAGAGTCAGTCTGGTAGGACTGTGGCAGTTTATCCAAGGGGGCTGGAGAAAGGGGCAGCTGAAGCTAGGTGGGCTGGCAGTGTCTGAAGATGTGGTGCTGGGATCGGTAGTCACAGAAGGACAGCTGGGCACTAAGACTTTGCTACACTACCAAAGGGGCCTGCGGTCCCTGCTTGTAAACGGCATTTGCTACTAATCTGACTGAGCCCAATTGTCAGATCACTAAACAGTGTGCCAGCTGGTCCTGGGAAGCTGAGGAGTGTAAATAGTCTGTACAGAAGAAGCTGTCCCTGGAAAGTTCTGCTAGATTCAAGTGGGCATCCCATGATACCCCTATCCCCCTTCCAGGTTCAATACCCCTAATAAAAACACAAAAACAAAGCTGCAAGGACTGTTTTCTGACTCTAGAGTGCTGTGGAAAATCCTGTGTGCCTGGCTTTGCAGGATGGGGGATCCCTTATTCACCGACGGCTCCTGCGGTGGTAATGCTACATATGTTTTTTGCTTTTTTGGAAATGTGAACATTGTTCATAATATTAACTTAAAAAAAGAACTCTTAGCCCTCAATCCTTAATGCTAAGCTCTTGAAGAATAGTTATATACAGTGCTGCACTTTAGCAAATGCGCTGGGGTGCCAATAATTCTTCTTTCCCTGCATTTCTCATGGGTAGTGTATCCCATTTAAATGAATGGGCTGACCTACCTGCGATGTGCGTACAGATCTCAACTGAGCAGTGTTCTCATCCCCCCTCCTCACATCATCCCCTTCCACCCTTTCACAGTAGTATTCCCATACCCCCCTGTACATTAACCCCCTCCAACAGTACTGTCGTCTGCCCCCCTTCACTGCAGTGTACTCTGCCCCTTTTCACATCACCCCCCCCCATTACTGTCCTCAGCCCCCCCACACCCACATTACAGTACTCAACCCCCCTTCACATTACAGGGCTTAGCCCCCCCCCCTCCACATTACAGTGCTCCTCCCCCTCCACCCCACATTACAGTGCTCACTCCTCACATTACAGTGCTCAGTCTTCCCCTGCATTATAGTACTCAGTCCCCATACATTATTGTCATCAGCCACCCCCACCCCCCATTACTGTCCTCAACCCCTCCCCCTGACATAACTTACTCAGCCACCCCACATTACTGTTTTCAGCTCCTCCACATAACCCCCCCCCCCATGTCCTCAGCCCCCTCCTTTCACATCCTCCCCCCTCCCCACTGTCCTACCTAACACAGACAGGATGGAGGGCAGGGGGCACAGCAGGCCTGGATGGAGGACGGGAGCTGCAAGATGGTGATTGGTTTCCAGGACCTCCCTGCATCCTAGCAACCAATCATCTGCTATTTACCTCAGGCAGCTCCTGCCCTCCATTCAAAACTGTCCTGCTTCTCGCTATCGGCTCTGTGAGAATGATAGCAATGACAGCTGAATAATTAACTGGCTCCTAAAAGCCACAGTGGTCCGGATGGGACAGTGACTGGGTCTGGATCTGGACCGCGGTCCACCATTTCGTGATGCTTCATATAGGGTATTCACCCTCCCCACCCCCATGGTTCAGGATTTGGTAAAGCGAAAGTTTTGATGCCAGAAACATTTAAAGTGGAACTAAACCTAACTTTTAGAAAACTGCAGCCAGTCAAAGCAGTCATGTGCCAGAGCTGGCCAATCAGAATCACTCTGATCCATCCCAGAAGCCCCAGAAGAGAGGGAATGTAAAAATCCCCAGTCTGCTACACTAGCTGCGTAGACACTGACAACTAATAACCCATGAAGGTAAGTGCAGCATGAACCATGGGGGTGGGGAGGGTGTAGGGTGTTAGTTCACCTCTTCATTGTTTCTGAAAAGGTGAACTAGATCTTTAAGTACACAATGGGGTTGATTTACTAAAGGCAAAAAACTGTGCACTTTGCAGAGTGCAGTTGCCCTCTGCAAGTGCAACTGCTCCAGAGCTTAGTAAATGAGGTAAGGCTTCACTTTGCAAAGAGTACTCAATCCCGTGCAAGGAAAATTAAAAAAACTGCATTTTTGCTTGCACATGATTGGATGATAGAAGTAAATCAACCCCATTGAATTAAAAAAAAAATGTGTCCTCCATGCATTCTGCTATGTTTTCCCTAGATGGAGCCATATGAAAGCATAGTGCTTACAGAAATGCAATCTTTCAAACATTGTCAAACATTGGTAATCTACTACTATACTGTATAGGTAAATGTATTTTTAAACTATGTATCAGGAATTATTATTATTCAGGATTTATATAGCACCAACAGTTTACACAGCGCTTTACAACATGGGGGCAAGACAGTAAAGTTACAATACAAATCAATACAGGAAGAATCTGAGGGCCCTGCTCATTATAACTTCAATCTAGACAAACAATCTAGAAGGGAGGGTCAAGTAGAACAAAAGGTAATAGATGTGGAGGATGAGGTGATGGATAAAATAAAAATAGAGTTGTTAGGTGTGTGTAGAATAGGCTTCTCTTAATTGAAGTGTTTTCAGGGATCGTCTAAAAGCTCATAGAGGAGATAATGGGACAGATTGGGGTAGGGCAGTCCGTGGGATTGGAGAGGCTCTGGAGAAGTCTTGGAAGCGAGCATGGGAGGAGGTGACGGGGAAGCTAGAGAGCAGGAGGTCTTGAGAGGAACGAAGAGAACGAATAGGTTGGTATTGAGAGACTAGGCTAGTGATATAGCTGGGGGCTAAGTTGTGGATGGCTTTGTAAGAAGTTGTTAATATTTTGAATTTCTCTCGCTGGGTGAGTGGAAACCAGTGGAGGGATTGGCAGAGAGGAGTATCAGACACAGAGCGATTGGTAAGGTGGATGAGTCTGGCAGCAGCATTCGTGATGGATTGAAGGGGGGATAGACTAGGCAGAGGTAAGCCAATGAGAAGGGAGTTACAGTAGTTGAGGCGAGAGATGACCAAGGAGTGAATTAAGAGCTTTGTTGTGTCATTGGTTAGAAAGGGTCATATTTTGGAGATGTTGGTAGAGGTGGTATTGTATCAATCTTCTGTTGAAGTGATTGGCGATCTCCTGGGCGGTGACTGACTTAGTGGGTGGAGGCAGTGGAGGACAAAATAGAGAGTTGAAGGTAGAGAAGAGTTGACGGGGACGGTATGATAAGTTGTTAATAAGACTGATAAAAATAGGTCTGCTTGCCAGTGAGGAGGCTGGAAGTGTATTTTTGGAGGGCAGATTTATATTGGTTGAAGTCTGTCTGTGACTTAGTCTTACGACACAGGCGCTCATGAGTGTGACTATGTTTTTTCAGACTTCTAGTATCATCTGTTTGCCAAGGTTGAAGGGGTCAGGGCCTGATTCTGTGTGTAGTGAGGGGGGCAAGTGAGTCCAGTGAGGCTAGTAGTAAAGCATTGTAGACAGAAGTGGCTAAGAGGACAGAAATGAAGATGATATGTATATGCTGTGGGGTGGAGAAGAGAGGTGAAGGAGAGATAGTTTAAGGATAGAGGACAGAGCTGTCAAAAGGAGTAGTAGAGAGTGCATATTACGAGGAGAAAGAGCAGAAGGGGTAAACAAGGTCACCTGATGTCTGTGTGGTGGTTTTGAAAGTATTTCCTTGTGTTCATTCGCTTTGTACTTTCTCTAAAGTGCAGAGTCAGAAGTGGTTCCACTTATAGAAATAGCCCCACTTTGAGAAAGTGTAAAGTCCAAAGTCCACATCTACATACTTTTTCTACTTCAGCTACTCAAAGTACTAAAGAAAGAGGATCAGCATGACAGTCAGGCAACTTGCAGTGTCAGGAGGAAAAAATAAGCAGGCTTCACATTTTTCTCTAGAAATATTTTTTTAATAAAAAAGTTGGGTTAGGGATTAAAGTGGACATCATGGAAAGATTATTAACTCAGAAAATGCACATAACTTTTATAGCTGCTATAGTTTTATTGATAGCTCATTTTATCAGAGTGCTGCTACAATATTGCATAGAGTGTCCATTAATTGTTGTTAGCATCCCTAAAATTACATGTTTAAATTAGCTTTGAAAAAATGCAAAAAGGCAACAAACACAAACTTTTTCTTGTTGGTTTCCTGAGATTTGCATGTGCACCACTAGCTAAACAATTTATCCCCGAGCCCTCAAACTGGGCCTCAACATCACCCCAGCAAACACCCCAGCCAAATCCACCATTGCTCCATCTTGTCTCAGCTGTAAGTTACTCCAACACTTCTGAGACACCTTTTATCAGCATTTGAGTCTCGCTGAACAGAGAAACATATCCTACTATCAATGTCTTTGTGATAACACACAAAATGGAATTGTCAGCAAAGATAATGACACAATCTTAGGTGTGTTGAGGCAATGTTGGCGAGTGATTTTTGGTTGTACTCTTCCTGACCTGAATAAGCCTAGGAAACAGTAGGCTAGAACCAACTCTGGATTTCTTGTGCCACCAGGACCAGTGAGCCCATTATAGGTGCCCAGTGGTGATGCGTCCATAAGGGCGCACGGGCGCCGCCCATGTTCTGACTCAGCTACAAGGCAATAACTTTATCTTCAGCTTCGCGTAGGGCTTACACGACCTGGTGATCTATTTATCCCTTGCATCAATTCAGACAGCTTAACTCAATGAATAACTCACTGTATGGAAAGACAGACGATGGATCCTCTTGAATGTTCCGTTTAATGATGGATATTCATAGGTAGAAAAACTTTGATGTTGTAAGCCACATGTAAAGATGTTACAGCATGAGGTATACTGAGCACAATGAATCAGAGAGAGGAAGGGGAGGAGAATATGCAGAACTACAGTGGGAGAGAGAGTTCAGATAGACAGAGGGAACAAATCTTAAAGACACAGAGCATATTAAATCACATAGTGTAACACAACAGCCCCCTCTCTCCAGCCACCCCCCTCTGTGTAGAATGGATAGATTCATGCATTGAATGGATGAATCTATCCATGGCTGCTGTAGCCACCCCCATTCAGGTAACCGGCCTCTTTTCTGTCGCCAAGCACCTGAATTATAGCGGCGGAGGGGGGGGGGGGGGTTGATGCACCTGATTAGAGCCATGGGCTCTAATAGGCTTCAAAAAAGGTTAACTGCAAGCGCAAAGCATTGTGCTCGCAGTTCACCCAGGTGGGTTAGCAAAGCAAATTAATATTTGCTTTGCTAACAGTGAGCCGCCTCTCAGTCAATCAGGAGGTGCAGCTCTAATACCCGTCACCTGATTGGCTGAAGGCATAGGCGTCCTGATTTGACGCTTAACGGAACGGAAGACTGGGAGGACAGAGAGCCATGGAGGACACAGGAGCACGCCGCCGTCACCTGCTGCATGTCCCACAGCTCGCCGTTGTCACCCACCACTAGGATGGGGTAAGTATATGCCGGTCAGGCGAGCGGGGTAGGGTCACAGAGGCTGCATATGATGGGCACACAGGCTACATATGATGGGCACACAGGCTACATATAATGGGCACACAAGCTACATATGATGAGCACACAGGATGCATATGATGGGCACAGAGGCTACATATAATGGGCATGGGCTACATATGATGGGCACAAAGGCTACATATGATGGGCACACAGGCTGCATATGAGGGACACACAGGCTACATATGATGGGTACACAGCCTACATATGATAGGCATAGAGGCTACATATGATTGGTACAAGCTGCATATGATGGGCACAGAGGCTGCATATGATGGGCACAGGCGCTGCATATGATGGGCACAGTGGCTGCATTTGATGGCACGGTGGCTGTATTTTATGGGGCACAGTGTCTGCATTTTATGGAGCACAGTGGCTGAATTTGATGGGCACAGTGGCTGCATTTTATGGGGCACAGTGGCTGCATTTTATGGGCACAGTGTCTGCATTTGATAGGCACAGTGGCTGCATTTGATGGCATGGTGGCTGCATTTTATGGTACACAGTGGCTACATTTTATGGGCACAGTGGCTGCATTTGATGGCACAGTGGCTGTATTTTATGGGCACAGTGGCTGCAATTTTTGGGCACAGTGGCTGCATTTTATGGGCACAGTGGCTGCAATTGATGGCACAGTGAGGCTGCAATTGATGTTTTTTTTTGTCAGAAGTTTGTTTGCGCCCCCCCAAAAATTTTGAGCACCAGCCGCCGCTGTAGGTGCCCCTTTTTCCTAACTGTATAAAGCAGCCCTTCAAACAGGGGTTCTTTGAGGCTGGGCTCATATCACTGCCCAATTCGCAATAGCAGGAGATTTTGACCGGCCCTATATGGAGCCAGTTCACATATCTCCGCAGCAGGTCCAGTGCGTTTTGCAGAAAAAAACGCTGTGCATCATTTGATCTGTTTCAGGTCCGAATTCAGCCCAAAATTCAGGCTGAAATCGGACCTTAAACTGTGAACCAGGACGCACCGGACCCCTGCTGTGAGACGGATGCAGGTATGGTGTAAACCCAGCCTAAAGTTACCCCATCCTGAGAAAAACACAGTGGCTGTCATTGCTGATGTTCTTCTGGAAATTATATTTTTTTGGCATTAAAGGACAATAGTAATTTTACAGTAAAGTCCTTTAATCGGCCACTACACTTCTTAGGCTAACCTACACTAACGCTACTTCCCCAGCTTCTTACTTTCTTCTGTATCAGAGCTAGCGTTCTGCAGCTTTGCTTACTTCTCCTCCAGCAGAAATTCTTCTCATATCTTTACATTGAGTCCTTATAGCTACTTATAGTTTAACAAAGTTGAAAGTCTTCTGGTTAATCCCTCATAGCAAAGTACAACTTGACATCTACTATCATAACTGTTACAATTACACTCAATTTTGTGATTGTGTTGGTTGCTAAGGGAGCTGATCCTGACAACCATTTGGCTGTTGATTTCTGCAAGGATGTGTTTCTTAACAAGTTAAGTTAGATTAGTTGGGAGATTCTGATAAAGACATTACACCCTTGAAATACATCAGCAGGTGATGTATGCCGCAATGTCAGCGGATACAAAGGAATACTAGTGTAGCACCCTTTAGGCTGCTAGAAGTATGTATATAGGTTTTTGGCAGAGTAGGTAAATTTAGGCAGGTCTGGTTGGCAGCCAGGGCTGTTTGTTTTGATCTGGGGTGGGAGTGGCTCAGGGTAGTGCTGGGCCGCTCGCAGGCAGCATCACCAGGACCTCCTACTTCTTTCCAGAACATTCTGATGTTTTCCTGAAAGAGAGGTGGAGTTGCCTGGGGTGTTCTGAGGAGCCCTGACCAATCCCCAATCTGGATTGGCAGGGAGCAGGCCTCCTTAAATACCCAGGGTCAGCCCAGCTGAGGGAAAAGTTGTTAGGATGGAAGTTGGAGAAGGAGTGCTAGGCTGTCGTTGGCCTTGGAGGGAGCCCCCCAGTCTGGGGGGGTGACCTTGGGCCTGGGCTCGGGTGCAGATGGGACCCTCCTACACACAGAGGTGTCCTGGCCAAGAGGAGCAACAAGAGGACAGTGGGAGAGAGCACTGCCAGGCAAGTCTCCAAGGAGGAACAACAGGTCGCAGCCAGGAGGGCTGGTGAGTGAAGCACAGTAGAGAGGACTGGGGAGTCATGCCTGAGAGGACTGATAGAGAGCAGGCTGAGATGTGTGTAGAACCAGAAGAGAGTACTGAGTAGCTGCGCCTGAGAGGACCAGGAGATTGCAATCTGAGATGGGTGCAGAACCAGGTGAGAGAACTGTGGAAACATGTACAGTGGAGAGAGGCAGCTGCAGCCATGAGGGCTGAATATGAAGGTACTGGGCTCAGTAGCCACGCGGACAGCTAGCACTAAAGAACTACCTTATTTTTGTTGCTACACTAAAAGGGGCCCATGGTCTCTGCCTGCAAAGGGCATCTACCTTAGGCCTGGTTAGTCAGTTCCGGCCTACAAATCAGTGCTAGCTGGTCCTGGGAATACAAGCAAGTGAAGTGCTGGAGGTATTGAGGAGTAATAGTCTGCAAGCAAGTGTTGTGCTGGAGTGAAGACGGGAGTGTATATACAGAGAGTGTATATATACCCTTACCCTATCCAAGTTAATTCCCCTCAATAAAAATACAAAACAAAGTACATGGACTGTTTTCTGTCTAAGAGTGACTGGAAATTGTTTGCCTGGCTGGGCGGGGTGACTCTATATTTATTAAACTTTCCTTATATACCATATTTATCAGCATATAACACACACTTTTTTCCCCTGAAAATAGGGGGCAAATCACAGGTGCGTGTTATACGCCGACAGCGTACCTCGGAGGGAAGGAGGGAGACAAACGCACTCGGAATTCACGAGCCGTCATCTCCTGTTTACTCAGCTCTAGCTTGGCTCTCACTCAGCTCCCAGGTCACACACATAGTCCAGCCTCCGCCACTGGCATTGGACCAGTGTTCTGTCTATCACAGGAGCTGGCCAGTGCCAATGGCGGAGGCAGGACTGTGTGTGTGTGAGAGCCAGGAGGAAACAGGAGATGACAGCTCTGTGATTTCCTGCACTGTCCAGGCTGCAGATGAGCATTGAGGCTAAAAAGGGGCATTGATCAGGCTGCAGATGGACATTGATCAGGTTGTATTGATGATGTGTGCAGCAGATGGGCATTGATCGGGCTGCATTGATGAGGTGTGCTGCAGATGGGCATTGATCAGGCTGCATTGATGAGATGTGCTGCAGATGGACATTGATCAGGCTGCATTGATGAGATGTGCTGCAGATGGGCATTGATCAGGCTGCATTGATGAGATGTGCTGCAGATGGGCATTGATCAGGCTGCTTTGATGAGGTGTGCTGCAGATGGATGGGCATTGATCAGGCTGCATTGGTGAGATGTGCTGCAGATGGGTGGGCATTGATCAGGCTGCTCTGAGGCTGCAGATGGGCATTGTTCAAGCGAAACAAGGGAGATGGGAGATGAGGAGGCTGCAGATAGGTACTAAGCAGGCTGCATTGATGGGCACTGACCCTTATTTTAATTCAAAGTTGTTTATTTAAAAACGTTCTTTTCCTGAAATTTCCCTCTTAAAATTAGGGTGCGTGTTATATGCCTGTGCGTGTTATATGCCTGTGCGTGTTATACGCCGATAAATACGGTACTTCACAAGGCCAGTGTGATCTGATGTACCTTTATTCATGACATTCTTACTTTATATGAGAAGGGAAAGTATAAGTATGAATGAATCCCAGCAAATGTGAAAGCGCTGCTCATTTTTCAAATATCTGTCCCCATGCAGACATCCTTTCAACAGATCTGTTTGTTCTCACCTTGTGTTCTGATGGTGGTGGGTCTATCAACTTGAAGCTTCTTCTGTCTGGGTTTAAAAATTACTTATACTGTAGGTTTATGTGTACTCATCACTCACACACAGCAGAAGAAGCTACAGGACAATGGGACAGGTAGGTACTGGCTGTAAGATTTCTCACTTACAAAGAGAAAGCATTTAGTTTCAGTCCAATGTGACAATGCAAGAAGTATAGATATATAATACTTATAAAAGTGTGAAAAATGTTCCAACCGTAAACTGATAATATGAATGTGGTCTGCTGACAATGTGTACTGAGCATCATGGGTGATGGAGACCTGCAATGACTGAATTGCCAATAGTTGCCCATCCCTGGCTTACACAGACATTTTCCTTCAGTGGGAGCGATGCTTTGTGGAATGCATTCTGAGCTTTTGCTGGTAGAGGCTTGCCACTGATGCTACTAAAACAAACCAGGAAGACAAAATTAACATCAAGTCTTCACTTGTTCGGAGTACAGGGTGCGCTAGCAACTGTCATCAGCCTTATGGCGATATTTTTTCTGATGTGTCTGGTGTATTACATTAAAATGCAAACCTTGTTAATCAGGGAGGAGGCAGGAGCCTAAATGACAATCTGAATAATGCACTTTCTTCCAACAGTTGTGAGTGCATTGTTTGTTTTCAGCAAAGGATGTGAATTCTAACATACCTGAGCTTACATAACTATTAAAGCAACAGTAAAAAAAGACAATGAATTGCTGATTGAAAAGTGTGAAGTACATGAGGGGAATCAGCAGCTTGTGAACTCACTAAAATAAATGAGTAAGCATAGAACTATATGTTATCAAAGGCCTGCATTATTAACCAACCGGTCATGTACGCAGATAAGCTTCAGGCTCTGCTGTGCCACTGAAGCAGTCGGCCTTGTTTGGCAAACATGGTCAGGTTTATTTCCACTGACCACCCCCTCACAGTGACTCTTCAGTGACCCACCAGGACCCAGAGGCTGCATCTACAGCACCTATGACTGTGACCATGACAAACACCGGGACCCGATAAGTATATTGCATGTGTAGCACTCTCTACCAATAGGTAGGCGCTAGTAAGGTATTTTTACTAGGTTATCCAGCACAGGTAAATTTAGGCAGACTTATGCTGCGCGCTAGGCCTGTCTGTTTTGATCTGGGGGCTGGGAGTGGTCAGAGTAGCTGTGGGCGTTACCACCTGTGCTCCGGCTCTGAGGCGCCTCCCCCTGTTCCAGGGAGAATGTTCTGGAAAGGGAGCTGGGCCTGGAACTGGAGTGGCAGGCAGCTTGTGTGTGAGCCCTGACCAATCCCCATCAAGATTGGCAGGGGGCGGGCCTCATATATAAGCTGAGGTGATTCTCCACAGGGGACAGAGTCGGCTGGGTGAAGTGAGGAATAGCATGTTAGTCAGTTGCAGGAGGCCATCCCCATCTGGGGGGGAGTGCGCTGATCGCAGGAGAGGCCCGGGGAGAGCTGCGAGGGAACATTGCCTCTACACAGTCATTGGCAATGTCTTTGCCACCACACGGTCAGATGGCAGGGAACTCCTGGAGCAGAAGGGCAGGTGAAACTGGTGGTACGCATGGTCCATTTAAAGCTCCTCATCAAGGACTCAGGGCTGTTGGAAGTTTGGTGAGTGTTACCACAGGGCATTTGGTGCGACCATGTACAGCCAAATCTATTCTGACTTCCTCATCACAGCGTGGGGGGATACAACGAAGCAGGAACATTTAGCTATATATTATTATTATTAAACAGGATTTATATAGCGCCGACAGTTTACGCAGCGCTTTACAACATTAGATATGGCTGACATGCCTGGTGGTATGCAATCTTTGGTCTACCATATATTGCATGTTTAACACTATGATACAATATGCTCTTAAAGCCTTATTACATAAAAAAACTAAAAGGGATAATGAATGCCCGGTGATGATAAACATTCTTACAGCAACTATACAGAAAATAGCCAAGGCATAGAAGACTCCTATGTTACACTCCCAGGAGGTCATATCTTGCGTAACCCGGATGATGCTCAAAAATAAAAAGATTGCCAGCAACAAAATGGCCTCCTTCCAAAAAATATGGACCTCATGAATCTATGCTTCCCCACAACCCTGGCTTATCAGAATCTGGAAGCCCCCATAACACCCCCTATGTAAATGAGTAGGGGTACATAGAACCCCTACTTGTTCACCAAAAAAGTGGTAAAAGTGGAAAAAAAAACACAAGGGGTTTTGACAAGTCCTTTATTAAAAAGTGTAAAAAAAAAAAATGTCCCCTGGTGTAGATTTAATGTTAATCATGATAAATGCCAGCTGCCAACCCGAAAAAGGAAATTAAAAGCTCCACCCCCTACTAAGTCTCCCGCCGAAAGACAGGTCCACCTTAATAAACGAAGGGGTGGAGCCACCTGGTGACATCACCAGATGGCCACACCCCTTGTGACCTCATCGGCTATGCATGCCCCAGTCAGTGATGTCATAAGGAGGCGGGTTCACCCAGAGCCCCCCCTGCCCCAAAGCACCTTCCCATGTTGATGGCATGTGGTCTGGTTTGGATTGGGGGACCCCAGGCCGTTTTTTGTGAATTTTTTTATGCTGGCAATTATTTTCTTTACATTCAGCTGTCAGCGGTAAACCCTGCTGACAACTGATGACTCACTGGTTGTTAAAAAGCTGCGGCCGCCCGCTCCTTAACAGCCATGTTGTTTTACTTTAAAAATGTTGAAGTTTTATTTTATTTTTTTTAGGGGGGGGTGCAAGTAGTTGGTCTTGCCTAGGGTGCAAAATAGTCTAGCACCAGCCCTGCATATCTGACTTACTCTCCATTCTTCCCCCCCTACAAAATGTTGAAATTGTGACTTAAAAAATATAGGGAATCACAAGCCCTCCTATCTCCTTTGGATATTGCAGAGTTCCTAATTAGACCCTAGGTACTCTCTTCTTCCATATTATTTCCCTATATACCCCAGTAAATTTCAACCACAGGTATCCAACAAGAAGAGTTATTCAAAAATCTACTAATTGTACAATCCACAGTTATACTACACTTGAGCACCACAACCCAAAAACACAATTTAATTCATTTTTAATATTAAAAGCAACCTCATCCATCCATCCATGTCTCCGTGCTTTATTTTGCTGAGAAATCACTTTGAAAAACACCTCTAGCATTTCTAGCCATGGCCAGCTTGGGTAGGGGCAGATGATTAGTTTCCTAGAATCCATCTACCCTTAGCTCAGGGATGCAGGCAGGGGGGTGTGCTTAGCTGAGAAAGCCCCTCCTGCCCTCTTGAAGACTCCTGGGATGTTTAACATCATTTGCCTAGGCCTAGAAACCAGGAAGTAACTGGGAAAAAAAGTTTAAAACAAGTAAATATGATATACTTTCTTATCTATTTACTAATGCTAGCAGTATAAGGGTTAAAAATAGTTGATATTAATTGAGAGAGTGAAGTTCCAAATTAACATATTTGTTCTACCATAATACAAAACACTTGCGCTTAATTGTTTCCAAAAGTGGTATCAAATTTAACAGGATTTAATTCTAAATGTACCTAGCAATACAAACCCCCAAATATTTAAACTCTGAGAAGACTGTAATATAAGACCCATGCCCCTTCAGCTCAACCCACAAAGGGTCTATAGCAGGGGTCCCCAACCCTGGGCCATGGACCGGTACCAGTCCATGGCCTGTTCGCAGCCGTGCCGCACAGCAGAAGGTGAGGTGAGAACTGGAACCGCAGTCCTGTCCAGACTGTGGCTGTGCCATTTAACAGCCTCTGTGTGTTCTCCCGGGTCTCCCGCCCGCTAGACATCCTCTTGTTAAATGATAAGTTGGGCAGCTCCTGCCCTCCATCCAGATCTGCAGCTCCTCCCACCCCCTGCTGATTGGATGACATTGTAGGTGGAGCTGGAGAAGGCTGCCACTAAGAGCTTACAATCTAAATGCTGATGATTATTTTACATTCTGCTATGTGCATCCTGTGTAGGTGTAATAAATGCAGGGAATGGCCTTTATAAATCCACTTTCATGTCAGTGTAGAACTGTAGATCAGATGGCAGGCTGACCATTAACCCTTTGTAGTCTCTCTAATCATACTACTATGATATGGATCTTCCCCTTACACTGATACACTGTGGAAGGATCTGGCTCAGCCTGCCCTGGACTGTCCTGTCACATTCTGTCTGAAGGCCTCCATTGTACACATAACCTTCCACTCCTCCACTGATTCATCCAGGATGACCAATCAGAGTGTATGCACTTTGCATCCAGGCCAGCCAATCAGTGCATGCACTTTACATCCAGGCTGGTCAATCAGAGTGTGCACACTTTGCATCCAGGCCAGCCAATCAGAGTGCATACACTTTGCAATGCAGTCCTCTTTATATCACAGTGCCCCTTTACAGTGCAGTCCCCTTTACATTATATAAAGGGGCACTGTGATGTAAAGAGGACTGCACTGTAATGGGGGCTGAGGACCAACTCTGTGAACTCCCCTTCCCCCTGGTCCCTGGAAAAATTGGCTGCCACCAAACCGGTCCCTGGTGCCAAAAAGGTTGGGGACTGTTGGTCTATAGGAAGATGTACCAACTTATCTTAGTTGATCAGTAGACCTCAGTACCGCCCAAACTCCTTATTCATGGACATTGTATGTTCAAGGGAGGGAGTACTGAATGTCTGACAGAAACAGCAACATATCAGCATACATAGCTAATTTATCCTCTTTCACATCATTTCTAAATCCTATAATATGAGTCAACTGTCAAATCATCTTCACTAATGGCTTTGTCACAGAACAGTAATGTAAAAAAAGAGACTGTGTATGCCCTGCTGTAGGGTGAAAAAGGAACAGTACATTTCATTCACTGTAATACATCCCTGTGGAAACATATACAATTGCCTCACCCACCTACAATATTTAGGCCTAAAACCAAATCTGCCAAGAAGTATCCTAAGATAACCCTGCTCAATGCTATCAAATGCTTTTGCTGCATCCAGCAACAATAAGTCTCTATATCCACCATTTTCCATGAGGACCTGTAGATATAGAAAAACCCTTGAATATTATGTGTAGTTGATTTATCTGGCATAAAGCCCATCTAATCTGGAAGGAAGAGAGCTACAGCTACTGCAACCAGCCTATCTTAACACCAGTACAGGATTTAGGAGGTAAATTGGACATTATGAATTGGCAATAAGGGATATCTGTCTGTCTTTCTTAGGTATGACCCCAATAATAGCCTACTTCATGGATGTAGGAAGCACTCCTTCCTGCAACGTATCATTAAATGTATGTAAAAGAGTATCCTTTCCATTTTGTTTATGTAGCAAGGTCCTGGGGCCCCTGGGGTACAATGGGGACCTCCAGATTTAGGGACACCTGACATTCTTCTGTGTAGAGTGGGTTATGAGGCATGGTGGGTGTAGTGCAAGGTAAATTCATGGGCACCAGACACTTCTTGAATGCAAAGAGATTTATTTTCTCTTGAACAGAACTGTGGGAGAGAGGGTTAAGGCCAGGACACCCTTTAATAGTTGCAATGTTAATTAGCAGACTCTATAGGTAGACAGCCATGCAGGAAAAGGCACCCAGCCAGACACCACATCTGCATGTGTAGACACGCTGTCTCCTATGGCAACGATCTTGAACAGTTCCTAACAAAGGTTGCAATGAACTAGTTCACTTCCTCCACAATCTCCTTTTTAGATCTTTATTCAACTGAGCTCCCAGTGTATCACCTAGACCGGCTGATCCACTGCTACTGGATCTCCTGAGCTCTTACATAGTTTGTAAGGTTGAATAAAGACACCAGTCCATCCAGTTCAACCTGAGTGAGTGTGGGTGCATATCTACAATTGTCCCTAACCCTGTACATCGCACACTCACATCAGTCCCTACCCTCAATCCAAGGTCCCTATTCATATACTAGGGCCAATTTTGGACAGAAGCCAATTAACCTACCAGCATGTCTTTTCCAATCTTCTCACTGATTATCCTACTCAAGCGTCACCCTGCATCCCTGCTGGGTCCCTAGCTTGGCACTCACAGATACTCCTCAAGTGTCACCCCACTGGCCTGCTCGGTCCCTGGCTTGGCACACAAGGCTGCTCTGCAAGCGTCATCTCCGCTGGCTGGGTCCTTGGCTTGATACCTGCTGAAATTTCCCAATTCTTTACCGTCCGCCGGCTGGTGAGAATACTGCTCTGGTACTTGCTTCAGCTGCTCACAGTGTACCCCAGTAACAAGGTGGATGGTCCCTTAGTGGCGACAGCTTCCCCTCTACCTCCGAACACGACAGGTTCTCCGGCCGGCGGAACTGTTACTTTTGATTGGACTGCAAGCCGCAGTCCCAACCCTACGCTGCCTCTTGCTTCTGGATAGGCCCTCAGACATCCTAGCAGCCAGATGTCTTCGGGATAACAGCCCGGGGCAATACAATACACGTCCACCCAGACAGCTGTCCAGGTGGCACAGAACCCCGATCACCTGACCTCACCCAAATAAATAGGCTCTCCCAGCAGGCCAAGGGACCCAAGAAGATTGCTGCCCATTGGCTAAGATACCCCATCTATTCCTAATCTGTCCTTGCAATGCCCTTGTCTTATCTAGTGCCACCAGATACCCAGCCATCTAGTGACAGAAGAGAGAAGTGCAGCAATTCCAGAATTAGGGTGAAATCAACTGATCTCCTATCAATTGGCTAAGGCAACTATACCTGTCAGATAAATTTGCTAGCAACCCTGCCTAAACATCAGGGTGCTATATCTGTATATGCCAATGGGCAGGCCATCTATGCCAGGCTCTTTATTACTTGAAAAACTAGCCACTGCAGCCTCCAGCTCTTCGAGCATCAGCGGAAAGTCCAGCAGCACTCTCTGTCCCTGAGACAGACAAGGAAGTGTCACTGCCTGTAAATAACAATCCAATTCAGACACAGAACGAGCTGTCTTTTTAGCATATCATAAAATTTGTAGAACATTGCTAATTTATCAGCAGTGTCATTAGCCACTTAACTATTTTGATCTATTAAGGCTCTTATATAGTGTTTCTCTTGTTGTGACCTTGCTGTATAGGCCAGGAAAGATCCAGTGTTCTCTCCTTCTAACCAACATTGATGGTTCTGAAAAAAATAGCTTTATATCTTTTGCAGAATCAGAACCTCTGGGTATTTTATAAATAAAACACAATGTCATCATAACCAGTAATCCTTATAATTCAGCTTTCTTTAACTATTGAGCACAACACCAATCAAAGTTTTGCATTCTTTCATCATGGACTTCCTTCATAGATCTCACATTTAGTTGCATACCATCTCAGCAGAAAAAGTAGATGCTGAAAGATTGCTGGACCAAACAGAGAGCAGGTAGCAATATAACAGCCAGCAGCCATCACTGACTGTTGGTCCCAATCTGATCAAGGTCAAGGTCTGAATGGGGGAGAACCACCACTTAGGGTCACCAGTCCAAGTTATCTTCTTTGTACCGGCTTGGGGGCAAATGCCCACATCACTGGGAGGTACAGGATATGTTTTTTGTTTTTTTTAATGAAATCCTTAAAAGAGAAGTTTTTTTGTTTTTTTGTTTTTTTTATCCATACTTACCTCGGTGGATGGAGCATCAGGCCAATGCTGCAGCTGTCCCTCGCCGTCTCTGCACTGAGAACCGAGCCACCGAACACCGCTGATGGCTCGTTTCTCACTCCTCCCTGAGAGGAAAGCTACTGACTATCAGTCAGCGTCTCTCCTCTCTGCTCCTCCACACTCACTGGAGCGCTGAGTTGTGGAGGGGCGGGGAGAGGCTGTCTCAGCGGCTCGCTGAGACTGCCATCAATCAAGGCAGCTGGCGGATCCAGACTTGGAAGTTGGGATGACGCGCTGCCTCGACTGATGGCAGTGATGTCAGTGGAGAGTGGGTCCTGTGACCCATAAGGGAAGCCCAGCCCAAAAAGCTCAGGCTGGACTTCTTTAAAAACAGAAGATCCAGTGATTATGGCTATGGCTGTATAATATACAGTTATAAAAAAGGAATGGCAAAAAAACAAACATATGTGTTCAGGTTAGGAAGAAAGGCATCTGGCATTACTTCCCACAATACATGTACAATCTTGTTAGACTAAAGAAAAGGGATTTCCCAGAACAATGCACAATGAAAAAAAAAATCACATGGGGAAATTATGCCATATAAATACACGGCATAAATTATAACCTTTAATTAAAGAGCATTAGCATTAAACGGTGTCTGCAAAGTATCCTGTAATCTTTTTTAAAATTTACCTCTCACAGACTTAGGGTAAATGTACAGACAATAAACTTAAACTGTTACTAAACCCAGGACCCTGCATTCACTATATCTTGTCTCCCACAGTACACAGAATATGGAAATGCAATTATTCTAAAAAATATAAATTGCTAAATGCCTCTCATTAGTAATATTTAGCAGTCTTGTGACTTCTATCGGTGTCTGGCGGAGCACTGGTTAAAACTTGTAGGAGAGGTTTTCATTATCCTCTGACTGTCCTATGAAGATGCATGACCCCTGACTTGATGTCTGGACAGTGCTGACTGGCCCTATGCTGATCACATGCACATCCCCCCCTTAAAAAAAACTCACTAGCAATACACACCAAACTGAGCAGAGTGCCTCCTAGGGCTCTGTTCTATCGGCAGAAGGATTAGAGACAGTAAAAGAAGGGGAGAATCAGGGAAAACAGTCTTTTTACACAATGTGGAGGATAAAACCCTTATACACACGATCGGACTTCTCATTGGAAAAAGATGTGACTGCTTTTCCGATGGGATTCCGCTGAAGTTTGCCTTGCATACACGCGGTCACGCAAAAGTTTGCTGAACTTACGACCGTCAAGAACGCGGTGACGTAGAACACTACGACAAGCCGAGAAAATGAAATTCAATGCTTCCGAGCATGCGTCAAATTGTTTCCGAGCATGCTTAGGAATTTTGTGCGTCAGAATTGCCACAGACGATCGCATTTTCGGATAGGAACTTGTCCCGACTAAAAAATTGAGAACATGCTCACAATCTTTTGCTGGCTGGAATTCGGACAGCAAAAGTCAGATGGAGCATACACATGGTTGCATTTTTCGACAAAAAACTCTCATCTGTCTTTTGCGTGCCGAAATTCCGATCGTGTGTACGTGGCATTAGGTTCCACAGTGAGTATACCAAGCATGCTTTACTGCATATACAGACAGCTCTTACTGTTGTGGGTTTAGTAACACTTTGAAAAAAAATTCTTAAAACTTTACAGAGAACTTCCCCTTCCTCAAAAGAACTCTGACTAACTAAGTAGCTCTAGACTAGGTATAAAAAGCTGCAGCTCTTTCACATATGGCACATCATCCCTTATGCTAAACTTTTTCAATCAAATCAGTACTGATGGCTAGTTATTTTTTTACTCCATTAACATAGTTCCAATTGTTATAATCAATACATTTTGTAATAGCCCATGCAGTTGGGTGAAACTGGGAATTATAGTAGGTATATCTCACCACTGGAATTCTCCAGATAAGTAAAAAGTCAGCATGTGATTAAAATTTTGAGCACTAAAACAAAAAAAACAAAAAAAAAAATTGAAAGAGAATGTCATTATACCAGTACTATGTTATCCTCATCTTGTGATCCTCAAAGGAATAAACTGAAAAGTCTGTACATGAATTCTAAAGAGGCTGCTCTATACTGTTTCTTTAACCACTTCAGCCCCGGAAGGATTTACCCCCTTCCTGACCAGAGCATTTTTTACAATTTGGCATTGTGTCGCTTTAACTGCTAATTGCGCGGTTATGCAATGCTGTACCCAAACGAAATTTGAGTCCTTTTCTTCCCACAAATAGCGCTTTCTTTTGATGGTATTTTATCACCTCTGCCGTTTTTATTTTTTGCGCTATAAACGGAAAAAGACAGAAAATTTTTGGAAAAAAATGATATTTTCTACTTTTTGTTATAAAAAAAAATCCAATAAACTCAATTTTAGTCATACATTTAGGCCAAAATGTATTCGGCCACATGTCTTTGGTAAAAAAAAAATGTCAAAAAGTGTATATTTATTGGTTTGCGCAAAAGTTATAGCGCCTACAAACTAGGGTACATTTTCTGGAATTTACACAGCCTTTAATTTATGACTGCCTATGTCATTTCTTGAGGTGCTAAAATTGCAGGGCAGTACAAACCCCCCCAAATGACCCCATTTTGGAAAGTAGACACCCCAAGGAAATTGCTGAGAGGCATGTTGAGCCCATTGAATATTAATTTTTTTTGTCCCACGTGATTGAATAATGACAAAAAAAAATTTACAAAAAGTTGTCACTAAATTAAATATTGCTCACACAGGCCATGGGAATATGTGGAATTGCACCCCAAAATACATTCAGCTGCTTTTCCTGAGTACGGGAATACCACATGTGTGGGACTTTTTCGGAGCCTAGCCGCGTACGGGGCCCTGAAAACCAATCACCGCCTTCAGGATTTCTAAGGGCGTAAATTTTTTATTTCACTCTTCCCTGCCTATCACAGCTTCGGAGGCCATGGAATGCCCAGATGGCACAAACCGCCCCCCCAATGACCCCATTTTGGAAAGTAGACACCCCAAGCTATTTGCTGAGAGGCATGGTGAGTATTTTGCAGCTCTCATTTGTTTTTGAAAATGAAGAAAGACAAGAAGAAAACATTTTTTTTTTCTTTTTTCAATTTTCAAAACTTTGTGACAAAAACTGAGGTCTGCAAAATACTCACTATACCTCTCAGCAAATAGCTTGGGGTGTCTACTTTCCAAAATAGTGTCATTTGGGGGGAGTTTGTGCCACCTGGGCATTCCATGGCCTCCAAAACTGTGATAGGCAGTGAAGAGTGAAATCAAAAATTTACGCCCTTAGAAAACCTGAAGGCGGTGCTTGGTTTTCAGGCTCCCAAAAACTCTCACACACGTGGTATCCCCATACTCAGGAGAAGCAACAGAATGTATTTTGGGGTGTAATTTCACATATTCCCATGGCATGTTTGAGCAATATATCATTTAGTGCAAAAAAAAAAAAATGTGTCTTTTTTCAGCAACTTGTGTCACAATATAAAATATTCCATGGACTTGACATGCCTCTCAGCAAATAGCTTGGGGTGTCTACTTTCCAAAATGGGGTCATTTGGGGGTGGGGTTGAACTGTCCTGGCATTTTATGCACAACATTTAGAAGCTTATGTCACACATCACCCACTCTTCTAACCACTTGAAGACAAAGCCCTTTCTGACACTTTTTGTTTACATGAAAACATTTTTTTTTTTGCAAGAAAATTACTTTGAACCCCCAAACATTATATATTTTTTAAAGCAAATGCCCTACAGATTAAAATGGCGGGTGTTTCATTTTTTTTTCACACAGTATTTGCGCAGCGATTTTTCAAACGCATTTTTTGGGGAAAAAACACACTTTTTAAAATTTTAATGCACTAAAACACACTATATTGCCCAAATGTTTGATGAAATAAAAAAGATGATCTTAGGCCGAGTACATGGATACCAAACATGACATGCTTTAAAATTGCGCACAAACGTGCAGTGGCGACAAACTAAATACATTTTTAAAAGCCTTTAAAAGCCTTTACAGGTTACCACATTAGATTTACAGAGGAGGTCTACTGCTAAAATTACTGTCCTTGATCTGACCTTCGCGGTGATACCTCACATGCATGGTGCTATTGCTGTTTACATTTGACGCCAGACCGACGCTTGCATTTGCCTTTGCACGAGAGCAGGGGGGGACAGGGGTGCTTTTTTTTTTTTTTTTTCCTTATTATTTTTTTGCTTTTTTATCTTATTTTTAAACTGTTCCTTTAATTTTTTATCATTTTTATTGTTATCTCAGGGAATGTAAATATCCCCTATGATAGCAATAGGTAGTGACAGGTACTCTTTTTTGAAAAAATCGGGGTCTATTAGAACCTAGATCTCTCCTCTGCCCTCAAAGCATGTGACCACACCAAGATCAGTGTGATAAAATGCTTTCCCAATTTCCCAATGGCGCTGTTTACATCTAAGTCATGAAATGCATGTAGCTTCCGGTTTCTTAGGCCATAGAGATGTTTGGAGCCACTCTGGTCTCTGATCAGCTCTATGGTCAGCTGGCTGAATAACCAGCTGCATTCTCGGGTTCCCTGTTGGGACAGGAGAGCCAAAGAAAAACATGGAAGACGATGGGGGGGGGGCATTCCCTCCCACTGCTTGTAAAAGCAGTCTAGAGGCTAATTAGCCACTAGGATTGCTTTTACATGAAAGCCGACCGCTGGCTGAAAAGAATGATACCAAGATGATACCTAAACCTGCAGGCATCATTCTGGTATAACCACTCAAAGTCCAGCAACATACCAGTACGTTGCTGGTCCTTGTCGGGCATATATTGTAATCTTTTTTTTTCATGCAGCCTGTGGGCTGAACGAAATAAAGAGATTGATCGGTGGGTATGCCCACCATTAGAATACCTCCCTTCATCCACCCACTTCTAATGATGGGCATACATGCACCATTTATATATGCCGAAGCATGGGGGCATCCTCCCGCAAAAGGTAGGAGCAAATCGCTCCTCTGCCCCTGCTGCCCCCATGCTTCGGCATACATCACCTCCGCTGGAGTCACGGCTTTATATATCGTGGGAGCAAACGCTGTTGCTGTCAAGATAAATAAATCCGCGCTGCAGCTGAATGGTGTACCTGAAGACAAAAAAATGGTTAACAATAAAACACAGTAAACGGTAAAGTATAAAAAATTGCATACCTGAAAAGCAAACATGATAAAACATAATAACAATAAAACATTGCAGAATAGAATACAGTAAAAGAGAGCAGAACAATAGAGAGAGAATAGAGAGAGAGAGAACAATAAAACGACAACTATTTTTTTTTTATTTTAATATATTTTTTTGTGTTTTTTTTTTTTTTTACACTTTTTTTTGTAACTGTAACTTTTGTAACTGTAACCGGCTCCAGGTTCGGGTCTCTCAAAATGTGATGGCATCTTGGTAGACCCTGTGTTAGTGTGCCTAGTCTGTGCAATGCTGTACGCTAATGCCCCGTACACACGGTCGGACATTGATCGGACATTCCAACAACAAAATCCTAGGATTTTTTCCGACGGATTTTGGCTCAAACTTGTTTTGCGTACACACGGTCGCACAAAGTTGTCGGAATTTCCGATCACCAACCACGCGGTCACGTACACCACGTACGACGAGACTAGAAAAGGCCAGTTCAGAACCAAGCGCGGCACCCTTTGGGCTCCTTTTCCTAATCTCGTGTTAGTAAAAGTTTGGTTAGAGACGATTCGCGCTTTTTCAGACTCGTGGCTTTCAGATAGTTTTCTGCGGTTCAGTTTGTGCTTGTGGGTTTGTATCTGCTCTTCAGTGCGTGCAGTCAGTTCGTATTGGAGTTTTCTGTGCGATCTTGCCCGCTCGTTACTGTTTTTCAGGTCGCTCTTCAAAGGCCTTGCTGTTCTTCAGTGCGTTCTGTTACTTCGTTCTGAGCAGCCGACCGTTTTCTAGCCATGTTGCGTATACGTACTCCTCGTAGAGTTCGTGCTGTGTGGGGGCTTGGTGTTGGGGTCCTGACCTTGACACAAGTCCAGTCCATGAACAGGGTGGGGAGGAGTTCATGGACCAAGAATTGGTTGCTTCAGCGTGACCAGTTCTCTCATATGCCTTTGCTCCGTGAGATCCGTGAGAATAATCCTGATGATTTCAGGAACTTTCTCCGGATGACGGACCCCGTATTTCACCGTTTGTTGGCTTTGCTGACCCCCTATATCAGCAGGCAGGATACCTGCATGAGGCAAGCCATCACTCCGGAGCAGAGGCTCGTCGCTACCCTGCGGTACTTGGCGACAGGGAGAAGCCTGCAGGACTTGAAGTTCTCGATAGGCATCTCCCCCCAGGCTCTGGGGATCATTATCCCAGAGACCTGTTCTGCCATCATCCAGGTCCTGCAGAAGGAGTATATGAAGGTAAGATTTTTATCCTTTATTATCACATTTTATTGTATTGAATGTTTGCTAATATATTGTATTTCTTTCCTCATTCCCTAATTACCAGGATTGTAATATGCTGAGAATGTCCCCTTTGTCCTCATGCATGCTGGATTTTTATGTAATTATTTTGTTTGTCCTTCATACATATTTGCCTTCACTTACCACCCCAGCATGTTCTCCTGGCCCTATATTCATCTCATGTAGTCACTTAACAATGTATTTTATCAGCTCCATAGTAGTGCCTTACCCCAAACACCCCCTAAAATGTTTAGAAATCTGATTTGTGCTTTAAATTCAGGCAGAGTGCCAGAGGCTTTTTTTTGTAGTGTCCCCAAATAATTTTTATTAACCCTCCCTCCCCCAACTGCTAAGTCAGCTGATACCAATTCTCTATCCTCAATCATCTATCTGCTGACTTTGCCAAACCCATACACACTATGCCCACCTCTTTTGTGGTCAGATGTATGAATGAATTCCCCAAAGCATGTAGTGCAAGGGCCTGCCTGTATACTTTCAAATTGTACTGTTTAAAGTTTTTGTATCCTATGTACTGCCAATAGTGTAACTAAGGAGGGGCTGTTCCAAGTAATACCCTGTATTTAGGCATTCATCTCTCAATGAAGTGAAGAGGGTTACCTGTCCAAGATCCCCCCCCTATAATGTTAGAAATGGCCCGGGGGGGGGGGGGGGGATATGATAGGTGTACCTTATACTTTGGTGTTCTAAAATTCCCCTTAATAAATGTTATCTGGATGTTGGCCAAGAAGGTTTGTGTCTAATCTGCTTTCCATGTTTATGTGCAAAAATACTCATTTTTTTTTTTTCCTCAACAGTTTCCTTCCACGCCACAGGAATGGCAGACTGTGGCCTCCCACTTTGCCCAGCGGTGGGACTTTCCTAACTGCGGAGGGGCAATTGATGGGAAACACGTCCACATCGTCCCACCACCCAACTCGGGGATGTACTATTATAATTACAAGGGGTTCAATAGTATTGTGATGTTGGCAGTGGTGCCGGCTAATTACGACTTCCTGTATGTGGACGCGGGGAAGAATGGCCGGATGTCCGATGGTGGAGTCAACATTCTGCCAACTATGCTGGCTCAGTTGGGCCTGAGGCCGGAATTCTAAATGAAACAACCCTGACGGCGCTTGAAAGTGGTCGTCCTGGCTTGCCCTCCCTGAGTGCCCGTGATGTCCGGTTAAGATACCTTGAGTTCTTTGCGGGTAGGGGGGCCATCAATGTGCCAGCAAATTTGTGAAGCCTTTATCAAATAAAACCAAAAAAAAACCAAATCTTTGTTGACATTTACTGCTTGTGTTTGTTTTAGTTGACCCTGACAGAAATGTGGGGAGTCCTGAAAATGGCGTGATTGTGTAACCTTATACAAAGCACTGTTGGGTGTTATTTACTAAAGGCAAAGGCACTTTGCACTTGTAGTGCATTTGAAACTGCACTGAAACTGCACTTGTAGTGCAAAGAGGATTTGCCCTTAGGAAATAACCCCCATTTTCACAGAAAGCAGCAATTACATCACCACAAAAGTGTTGTAGCGTTGAGACAATAATCCACACATTCTTGATTAACAATCTTTTTAATACCTGCACAATCACATGTGCATTTAGAAAAGGTTTTTAAAACAAACCAACATGTTTGTTGTATAACAATTTTTGGGGGGGCATTATAAAAAATATAAATGTCCATTTAAGATAAAACAGGCATGTGTAAAACCAACAAGAAAGACACATATCTTGAACTTACAAAGTTCACATTTGGTAGAACTTGAAGGCAATATCAGACATGAGTATTTAGGAACTGTGTTTGATATTGCGTTCAGATGGGGTGAAGTCACCCCAGGAAAAGCCAAATTTGGAAGATGCACACAAATTTCCCAATGTCAACATGTGCTAGCTGCCATCACGGGGGATCAAGGGACTTGTTTTGAGGGAGAAACCCCTTCCTCTCGAGCTACTTTATTATTGAGGAAGGGGTTGCACCCCCCAAAATGCGTCCATTGATCTCCCGTGATGGCAGATAGCACATGTTGGCACACTGTGTGCATCCTCCAAATTTGGCTTTTCTAAAAATTGCTAAAACATTTTTAACATTGTAGCACACAAAAAAACAAAGTGTTTTGGAGGGGTTTTAAACTCGCCCCAAAACATCAATGATGTTTTTTTTTTTTTTGAATAACATCATTGATGTTTTTCTTGAGGTTTTCCAATTGTAAATTACACCCCATGATCTCCCCGATCAGGATCTGGGCACTTTCTGATGTGAAAGGATCTGGATCCACAACATCACGATCACCTAAAAAGAGAGAAACCAAACAAAAACAGGTATCAAAAATATGCCGGCATCCATCTCTTACCTGAGCCTGTGGTCGCAGACACTCACCTGTTGTGGTGACAATTTCCACCACGTCTTCTTCCTCCTGCTCTTCTTGTGTTGGGGGGATTTCCCCTTCTTCCAGAGGTGGGGGGTCTGTGGTCTCCTCGGATGAGGGGTGTCCTCAGAGTCTTTTCTCCTCTATGTAAAACAAAAATGGTATACTTAGCACACAGATATTTGATGGCAGAACTATAAATAGGAAACATTGCTTGGAAGTGGGGTACAATTGTCTATTTTGGCAGAGTTCCAAAATGTAGCATTTTCAGTGTCCTTTGTCAAGCTGCAATACTTTACCTGTTTGGTACAAGCTTCCCAGATGGAGTCACCCTTATAGTATACACTGGAGCACCTGTGTGGCCCCCCTAATAAAAATGGTGCTCTGTCAAACCTAGTTTATAGGGGTCCTAAAGCACCTTATCCCCTGACAACACTGATGAAAACCACCATTAGAGCATGGAGGGAGGCTAGGGCTATTTATGCTGAGCCGAATAGGGTATCCCCACATACACCGCTTTGGTGCAATCCCGCCCTCCCACATCTTTATGAAGTGCCGGATCCCTCTCAGTGGGCCACACGGGGAATAACCACCCTAAGACATATTATAGCTAATGGAAAACTCATGTCCTTTCAGGACATTAAACGGCAGTACTCCCTACCCCGATCCTTTGAGTTCAGATATTGGCAATTGAGACACGCAATGAGGGCACAGTTCCCAGACAGATTAATTTTGGAACCAGACTCGGTTGAGCGACTTCTGACTTCAAGTGTGATGGGGAAGCCCCTATCCACACTGTACATGTATTTGATGGTAGCACATGACATTAAGCCCACCCGGACATTTGATAAATGGAGGGTGGATATTCAGGCATTAGGAGATGACGAATGGGAGGACATTGTCTCAACCTACATCCCAACTGTAATAGCAGCTAAGGATAGATTTATACAACTGAAATTTCTCCACAGGGCATACTTCACTCCACACAGGATGGCTAGAATCTACCCCCATATTGACCCCTTATGCCCCCGGTGCAGGACCAGTGAGGGGACATTCTGGCACATGGTATGGGCATGCCCGAAACTCGGGCCGTACTGGGAGGGAGTGACGGGGGTGCTTAACGATATATGGGACCTCAGACTATCACTTGACCCTATGCTGCTCCTGCTGAGTTACATGGGAGATGTGGAGGGGGACAGATACACCAAGCTCTCTGTTACATCCCTACTATTCTATGCTAGAAGGGAGATAATGCTACATTGGAAGTCAGCTGAGCCACCCACCATTAACTCGTGGAAGAAGGCAGTAAACTCTGTGCTGCCACTGTACAAACTCACGTATGAAAGCAGGCAGTGCCCGGCTAAATTTGACAAGGTTTGGTCGACCTGGGCGGCGGTGCGTGGCTGAGGGACCGGGAGTGGGGGACCAATTGATGGATTCCCCCCTTGCGGTCAGGGACAATGCCCCCCACCCTCGGACACAAGGCGCTGTCGGGTCATTTTGATGGACGATTGAGTCCGATATGACGAAAGGGGTAAATGCAGACAGGAACATTCTAAGACCTCATAGGGTTAGGAAGAAGGGGGAGTGGGCAGTTATGGATTAATGGGAGAATATGAATAAAGCTTATCACTCTACTGTAGATGTAAATATGAGACTGTATGTAGTATTTGAAATGCACACCATTGTTGAGTAGCTAACTCATTACTCCTCTTATATCCTAACGGATGTATAGGGAACTTGTAAAATGTACTTGTGAGACGCTGCATTGTTGAACAGATGTATTATTATAACGCTGTAAGGATTCAGATATTCTTTGTCGTACAGTGACGGTTTTGTAATGCTGATTTGTTTTTGAAAATAAAAACCTTTTGCTGTTAAACTTGGGCCTATACAGCTTCGAAATTGAAGCCTATTGTGACGGGAGGGCCCGTGGAACTCAGAATACATCTTATGTCTAAGAAAATATATCTTGGACTACTTAAAATGGGACAGTAATATTTGTCCACAATATCTCCCAGGATGTATGTAGAGACTATTATTGGTTTGGTTGATTCTGAACTCAACCTGTTAATTGAGTGAGCTGCTCGGTGCCCACAAGTCTGTCATCTGGTCTGGGTAAATTTTTTAGTTAATTAGCTCATGTTAATTATGTTAATTAGGTTACAGTTGTATTGTTAGAGGAGGTTCCAACGGCATATAAAGTCTTGTAATTTTGATTCTAAATAAAACAGTTCATGGTAGCAACAAGCAAGTGTCGTCTTGTTTTGTGCTCAGAGAGGTTGGAATATCTGATATCTGTATACAGACTGGGAGGAAGTGGTATATGACGGAAGCACTCAAGCGGAGTGTGGGACGTTCCCTGACACCTATATTGTAACAAGATTAGGAGAGTTTGGCCTGACCTTAGGGTTTGTCTTGTGTTGTGTCTTGCAGAGAAAATGGATGGCTTCAATGACCACAACTTCCTCCCCCTGTTCATAGACAAATACAGGGAGCTGCCCTGTCTGTGGCAGGTGAGACACCCCCATTATAACAATAAACAAAAGAGGCAGGCAGCGCTGGAGAAACTGCTGGAGTTGGTGAAGCCGGTGGTCCCCACAGCAACCATCCCTTATTTAAAAGCCAAAATTGGTGGCCTGAGGAGCACTTATCTTAGGGAGCGCAAGAAGGTCACGGATTCCCAGAGGTCCGGAGCTGCAGCAGATGACATTTATGTCCCCAGGCTGTGGTACTATGAGAGACTGTGATTTCTGTCAGACCACACTGAAGTCAGGGAATCCCTCTCCACTCTTCCTTCCACTCTTCCTTCCACCCCAGCTGAGGCTTCCGATGTCCAACCTGGGCCTTCCAGCCAGGAAGAAGTGGAGGAGCCCAGCTGGAGTCAGGTATAGCATTCTTCTACAGATTTCTGGTCAATAAAGAAATGATCTTTACTAGATGTTATTATTGATCACTAATTTCTGATTGAAAAAGGTGTTTTACATATCACTAGACAGTAGTGGGCACCCAAAATTGGGACAAGAATGAAAAATGCTGGGCTCAGAATGATAGTCTGTTAAATTTGTTAACATTCAATTTGCAACAGTTAGGAGGTGACAATTGTGTGTGATTGATGACTAAAAAACTAAAACTATGTCCCTTTTTCATACACAGGAAGACCTCAGCCAGGAGGAGGCCGTGGAATGTGGCAGCCAGGAAGAGGCGGGGCTAAGTTGCAGCCAGGAGGAGGCGGGGCTAAGTGTCAGCCAGGAGAAGCCTGGGATAAGTCGAAGCCTGACCGAATTGCAGGTTCCTCCCCTCCGCCTTCCATACAAAAGAGCGAGGAAGGGGAGTCTCGTTCAGGATTCTGCACTCAGGCTAATTCAGGAGGCTTCTGCGTCCCTCAGAGCCTTACCCACTCCTGAAGAGGCCTTTGCCTGCATGGCTGTCACCAAACTGCAGGGCATGCAGGAGGGTCAACACCTCATGTGTGAGCAACTTATTTATTTAAGCCCTAACTAAGGGGGTGAGTGGCGAAATCACACCCAAGACCGACGTGATTGAGTTGGACCATCCTCCTCCTCCTCCTGCTGCCACAACTCCACCACCTCAGCCACAGCGTGGAAGGAAGCGTGGAAGGAAGACCAGAGAGTGATGGCCCTGGGTTCAGTCTGGTCTGACAAAAGCTGCAGTCTCTTGTATGACCACAGCCTGGGGACACAGATGTCATCTGCTGCTTTCCGGATCTCTGGGACTTCTGGACCAGACTGCACTCCCTTAGATAAGGACTCCTCAGGCCACCAATTTTGCTTGAAAATAGTTGATGTGTTGCCCTGGGGGCCCATTTCTGCTGTTTCTCCAGCATTGCCTCCCTCTTTGTTTAGTTGTGAGCCCTTAATAAAGGAATTTTTTGGGAAAATTATACTCTCCTATGTGTGTTTTCATCCAAAAAGGACAGTTTGTTGGTGAGGATTCAGGTACATTTCTAAAGTACAATGTGAAATTAACAAGAGACAACAACACCAAACAATCTCCTACAGATTAAATAGAACAACATATCAATGGTGTTGTGGTAACTTGACACACAAAACACACACAAAAATATTCTGGAGTAAAAATAAAAATACAATAGAACAAAGATCAGCCTTGAAAAAAAGACAAACCGAAAAAAAAAGAATCTGCCTTAAAGCCTAAAAAAAAAATTCCAACACAAAAAAATGCTGTCAGATGTGACAAATCTAAATATATTAAGGTAATCCCGCTAAATAATAAAGAAATACGTTTTTGAGAAGTCTGTGTGAATATGAGCAGCAAAACTACTTCATTCTTCTCACATTATAAAGAAGAAGAGAGTGCGCTGTATTAAACCATTTTTAACATTGCACCGTGACGAAAGTGTTGTATCGATTGCGAACGCTAAGTTTACGAGACCGAGCTGTTCCGTCTCGGAATTTCTTCTGAGCATGCGTGGCACTTTGTGCGTCGGAAAAGGCCACACACGGTCGGAATTGACGCGATCGGATTTTGTTGTCGGAAAATTTTATAGCCTGCTCTCAAACTTTGTGTGTCGGAAAATCCGATGGAAAATGTCCAATGGAGCCCACACACGGTCGGAATGTCCGACAACACGCTCCGATCGGACATTTTCCATCGGAAAATCCGACCGTGTGTACGGGGCATAATACTCAACTAGTGTATGGTAGCGTTCAAAACATTCACCAATGCAAAGACCAGGATTGTCAGGACAGGAGGGACAATAATAGCGGGTGTCACGCCTATATCCACGCTTGCTGCAGACACGACATCTTTTTTGGGGGCGTTCGTTGGGTAGGGGTACTCGGGAGGACATAAAGAAAATGCCTCTCATGCAGCCGACTGCATTTGGTTGGGGATGTGAATGGGGGAAGTACGGGTGCTGCAGAAGCGGTGGGTTCCCAATTAGGATTGGCGAATGCAGCAGGAAGGGCATTATGGGCACGACGGGCCTGTGTTTGTCTTATTCTTGGTGGCAGCGGGACACTACTTGTGCTTGCCACCTCACCAGCTTGAACTGCACTTATGAGACTCGCCACGTCACCAAGTGTTACTGCAGTGCTGGTTTGACTACGACCAGGGTGTACTAGGCCACTGGTGCTTGCCAGTTCACCAAAACGCTACCAAAAAAACTGTTAGTGATCGCAGGGATCAGGCCTGACTCTGCGAACGCTGCAGTTATGCGTTCAGTGTTTTGTAAGTGACAGTGATTGATCGATACTGCACTTGGGTGGGCTGGGCTGGGCCGGGCGGAGGGGCAAAACTCAGGTGCTAGCAGGTATCTGGGCTGATCCCGCTAACACTGCATTTTTGGGAACCCTAAACTGCTGGGGACTCTAGTATAGATCTGATCAGATCAGATATTGATCCGTTCAGATACTATACCACTAAGGGAGGTGTACGGTGCGTGCGTGGGTGTTATCGCTGGCACTAACCTGACGCTGCCTGGGGCGACGCAGACCCTATCTGACCCTAAAATATAAGTTATATCACCGCTGGGGGGCTAAACCTTTATTAGGTAATAAACGTTTAACTAACCAGTATCACCTGTAACAGTTATACGGTGATCACTGGTGAAAGGGTTAACTAGGGGGCAATCAAGGGGTTAAAACCTTTATTAGGTAGTATATGGGGGTCCCTGACGCTATAAACCCCCGGCAAACCTATATATTTACCTCCCTAACTAGTGTCACCAGTGACACTAATACAGCGATCAGAAAAACGATCGCTTAGCGACACTGGTGACGGGGGGTGATCAAGGGGTTAAAACTTTATTAGGGGGGGTTAGGGGGGTATCCTAGACCTAAAGGGGGCTAACACTAACTGCCCTACCACACTAACTGTCACAAACTGACACCAATGCAGTAATCAGAAATAAAAAAAAAAAAACTGCTTGGTGTCAGTGTGACGGGGGGGGGGTGATTGGGGGGTGATCGGGGGGTGATCGGGGGTGATGAGGGGTGTAAAGTATGCCTGGCGTGTTCTACTGTGTGTGTGTTTTACACTCACATTGATGTCTTCTCTCCTCGGCGCCGGAACGGAAAATACAGAGCCGAGGAGCAATGACATCAGTTCCTCTGCTTCTGTTTACTATACAGAAGCCGAGGAAGCATTTCATTTGCCAGGAGCGATCACGAGGGGGGGCACAAATGAGTGGCCTCCCCCTCACCTTTGATCGCCCCTGACGAGAATCCGACCGCCCCAGGCACCGGGGGCGTCCAATCGGACCCCCCGCCCGTGGGCAGGCAAGGACGTACAGGTAAGTCCTCATGCCTGCCCGTGCCATTCTGCTGACGTACATCGTTGTGCGGCGGTCGGCAACTGGTTAAAAGTAGACTGATAATTCACTAAACCTCTGCCCCACCACTTATTTTAAAGCAGGAAATTGGAAAACCCTAACTTTTGCATACGTTGTAAATTGTTAAGGCAGAACTCCAGACAAAATAGGAAGATACAATTAATAGCCTAATAAAAAATAAAACAACACCACACAGTTTTACTGCAATACTAACCTTTATTACAGAGGTTTGTCTGCTGTATGTTTTCCTACCCATAGATGTCTTCAGTCTGATGACCAGAATCATTCAACCAACTTCCTCTGAGCTCAGGTATCCTGGATCTGCCCCAGTCTGTGACTGAACAGTGAACGGAGAAGCAGCACAGTAATAAGCTAATATCTCTGTCACTCTGTTTTCTTCTCCTAATAGCATGCCCTTTGTCAGCATTTGAACTGTTTGGCTCCATGTACAGCTTCCTTTGTCACAATCCAACTCTGCTATACAGGGACTGCAAGAAGCTGATGCCAAGTCAAATGTAGATAACTACACTGCTTTCTTGCATAAAAAAGAATACAGTGCTCTGCAAAAGTATTTACCCCACTTGGCATTTTTTGTGTTTTGTTGCCTCACAACCTGGAATTAACATGGATTGTTTGAGGATTTGCATCATTTAATTTACAGAACATGCCCACAACTTTGAAGATGTTTTTTTTTTTCTTTATTGTGAAGCAAACAACAAATAGGACAAAATAACAGAAAAAGTCAATGTGCATAATTATTCACCCCCCTAAAGTCAATACTTTGTAGAGCCACCTTTTGAGACTATCACAGCTCCAAGTCGCTTTGGATAAGTCTCTATGAGCTTGCCACATCTTACCACTGGGATTTTTGCCCATTCCTCCTTGCAAAACTTCTCCAGCTTCTTCAAGTTTGATGGTTTGCGCTTGTGAACAGCAATCTTTAAGTCTGAACACAGATTTTCTATTGTGTTGAGGTCTGGGCTTTGACTAGGCCATTCCAACACATTTACATGTTTCCCCTTAAACCACTCAAGTGTTGCTTTAGCAGTGTGTTTGGCGTCATTGTCCTGCTGGAAAGTGAATCTCTGTCCTAGCCTCAAATCACACACAGAGTGGTACAGGTTTTGCTAAAGAATATCCCTGTATTTAGCACCATCCATCTTTCCCTCAACTCTGACCAGTTTCCCAGTCCCGACTGCTGAAAAACATCCCCACAGCTTGATGCTGCCACCACCATGTTTCACTGTAGGGATGGTGTTCTTTGGGTGAAGTGATGTGTTGGGTTTGCGCCAGACATAGAGTTTTCTTTGATGGCCAAAAAGTAAAGTTTTAGTCTCATCAGACCAGAGCACCTTCCTCTATACATTTTAGGAGTCTCCCACATGTCTTTTCGCAAACTCAAAACGTGCCATTTTGTTGTTTGCTGAAAGTAATGGCGTTCTTCTGGCCACTCTGCCATAAAGCCCAACTCTATGGAGCGTACGGCTTATTGTGGTCCTATGTACAGATACTCCAGTCTCTACTGTGGAACTCTGCAGCTCCTCCAGGGTTACCTTAGGTCTCTGTACTGCCTCTCTGATTAATGCCCTCCTTGCACGGTCTGTGAGTTTTGGTGTGCAGGCGTCTCTTGGCAGGTTTGCTGTTGTGCCATGTTCTTTCCATTTGGTTATGATAGATTTGATGGTGCTTCTAGGGATCATCAAAGATTTGGATATTTTGTTATAACCTAACCCTGACTTGTACTTCTTAACAACATTGTACCTTACTTGTTTGGAGAGTTCCTTGGTCTTCATGGCAGTGTTTGGTTAGTGGTGCCTCTTGCTTAGGTGTTGCAGCCTCTGGGGCCCTTCAAAAAGGTGTGTATATGTAATGACAGATCATGTGACACTTAGATTGCACATAGGTGGACATTATTTCACTAAATATGTGACTTCTGAAGGTATTTGGTTACACCAGAGCTTTTTATGGGCTTCATAACAAAGGGGGTGAATACATATGCACATGCCAATTAACAGTTTATTTCTGAAAAATAGTTTTATGTATATATTTTTTTAATTTTACTTCACTAACTTAGACTATTGTGTTCTGATCCATCACATATAATTCAGATTAAAAAAACATTGAACTAAAGGCTGTAATTTAACAAAATAGGTAAAAAGCCAAGTGGGTGAATACTTTTGCAAGGCAATGTACACTCAAAGCAAAGTTCCAGCCGTTTTTGTGTTTATTAAAAGTCAGCAGCCACAAAAAGAGTAGCTGCTGACTTTTAATAAACACCCACTCACCTGTCCCACGGTCCAGCGATGCGACCGCCCGAAGCCTCAGTCTACATTCCACCTCTCAAGGCAGATGCTGTTGGCACACCTGAGACCTGCTCTGCTACACATCGCTATTGCATTCTGTGAGTGTACCCAGTCGGCCGCCATTCTGCCAGGCTTGCTGTGAATTGCTGAACTTTAAATTAAATACAAGTTCTGTTCTCTGCAACATAGGTTGGGCTTGATGGACTTGTGTCTTTTTTCAATCTTGCCTACTATGTAACTATGTAACTGGACTGAGTATTTAATGCCGCTGCACCTCCCCAAATTTACCCCTTATACAGGGGTGTCCAACCTTTTCACCTTTCTGGGCTACATTGGAAAGAGAGGAACTGTCTTTGGCCACACATAAAATCCACTAACAATAAGGATAGCCGATGAGCAGAAAAAGTCAGGGAGATCACAAGTGAAGGACCACTGATATAGATAATGTATCTATTTGAGTAATAAAACTTCATTTATTTAGTAGTATTTTTAAAAAAGAGGGCAACATAAAACTATTTGACACTGTTGTTGATAAAATAACGGATCAATATCGGGTTTGATGGATGTGGTAGCAATTCTCAGTGAATTCTCAAGTTGCTTATCGGATATTTTGGTTCTAATTGTGTGTTGGGCCACATGCGGCCCATGAGCCTTGAGTTGGACACCCCTGCTCTAATACCAACCCTGTCAACTTAACCCCTAATCTAAAGCCAGGTACACAAGGAATGAAACTTGGCTGGTTCAGCAGGGACTGGCCACAGATCTGTGTGTGGTCCTCCTTGCTTGACAGTAGCAGATTATTAGATTGGCTTATGTCGAAAGGTCCTGCTGGAGAACCTTCTTCAATCAGCGGTCTGCTGCAAATGATCAGTGTACTCTGAGGCCGGTGCTACCACTAGGCAAACTAGGTAGCGCCCTAGGGCGCACTGCTGCCTAGGGCGTCCGGCCACTGGTGTTCCTACTCTCTTCTCTCTGCAGCAAGCAACTAAGTCTCAGCATCAGCAGGCAGCCACCACTCCAATCGCATATAGTGTCAGAGGCGCAGCAGCGGCGGAGGACTGTGTCTGTGTCCTGACTCCCAAATGAATAGGCACTGGTGAGGCTGCATTAATGGGCGCTGCTGAAGCTGCATTTGATGGGCTCTGGTGGGCTACATTTGATGGGTGCTTCATTAAAAAGGTGGGGTATACCTGGGCAGGACAAAGGAGGTGGAGTCAGGGGTGAAGCCAGGGGGAGTGGCAAAATGAGGTTATGCCTAGGGTGTCAAAAATCTTTGCACCAGCCCTGCTGACAGTGGAGGACCCGCTGTCAGAATACAATAGCACAGCAAGGAGGATTCTTCCATTCACCTCACTTTTGTGGATGCAAGAATCTGTCTTTTGTTTTGTTTTTTCGTTCAGCTCACTGGTTGAACTGGAAAAAAAAACGAATAGTATGTTCCCAGCTTTGGTCTACTAGGGCGTATCCTCAACTTTCACCATACCCTTCAATTTGAATATTGACACCTAAACCTGACTGTTAATTTCTCAACATAAACATATAATGGCCATAATCCTAACACATGTAGCGCTGGTAGATTTTTTAATCTACCGCTGATAGGTAAATCTTGTAGGTTACTTGTTAGGTGAAGTTAGATTTGCCTCTGTTCCAGCTTGGCTGAGTTGCGTGTAGTTCCACACTGTGCCAGTGGGTGTCGTTGTCACCATGGGCTGGTGTTGGAAAGGCAACGTGTTGAAGCGTATGAGTGCTCCTCTGTCCCGGAGACAACTCAGTGGAGGTGGTCCTCCGAGTTGCATTCTGGGAGAGGGTATTTATGGAACAGACGCCATGTTTAGGGGTTCGTTTTCAGCCACCTGCTGGCCCTCCTGGCCGACAGGTATACGTTAGGAGTACCACCTCGTGGTCCTCCGATCCGGAGGCCCACGTCGCTGTGGCGTGTGGGTGGGCCCAGAAGCCTGTCTGGGGCCTACCACAGCAGCAGAGGAATGGTCCTGAGCTGTCTATCCTGAGTGAAGAAGCTGGACAACCGAGGAGATCCCAGGGGAGGACCCGTCATGGAAGGATCATGCAGAGTGCTGGTCTGGAGAGGGGCCTGGTGACTCGGTTGGAGGACATATCCTGAAGAAATCTTACTGCATAGTACTGCCGGGTTGGCTTAAAGGTTCAAGTACTGTGTCTGATATTCATCGCAAACCAATACTTAATGTGGCAGAGGATCGTACGGGTTTTATTCCAAACAAGTCTGTGGCAGAGACTTTTGTTTGTGCTACGTACTGGCTGCCAGGCAAGTGAGAGAGGCCTATCCAGGCGGGCAAAGATTGGATCCCTCAAGGGGAGTGCATTCAATTACAAGTGTTCAATTCCAAAGAATGTTCTAAAGAATACTAAGGAAAGGTATTTGAGCTTCCCTGCAACTTTCCTTCTGCCTCTTTCCTGCTACTTCCTTTTATTACTTGTTCATTAAAGCAAAGGAAAATATACTCAAAGTGTTCAGTGCTTATATCGTCCAGAGGTAAACTCAATGGGACCCTAGACCCGGTTCCGGTGAAACAGAGGTATCGAGAGTGAAGGTAACAGCCCGCTTTAAACCAGCAGCTCCACCGAGAGTTAGTGCTACATGTGGGTACGTCGTCCGGGATTTGTTGGCCATCAGTTCTTGCAACCTGGAGAAGTGTTTCACCGGGAATTTACAGTGAGAGCTGGACTTTGTCAATTTCTCAGGAGAGGAAGAGGTTAAAAGTTGCAGGACTTTATTTCTGACTGCGTAGGCGGCGGGCGCCAGTGAAATCCCGGGAGCTAAGTGATCAGAGGAACAAGTGGGAGGAGCCTAGCCTACTTGATACCACGTGGGACGCGTGTGTGTTGGCACCAGAGAAGAAGAGAGGCTTCGTGATCGTGCTGAGAAGATCAGAGTATGGCCATGTCTTTTTCGGTGATGCAACCAACTGTGGGGCCTAAGATGTTCACTACCAGCACCGCTGCGGGTACTATGCTGACTGGAACCTTGCTTACAGATACCAGCATTCATCTGAAACCGCAGGGGAGGTTTGTTCTTTATAAAGTTGGAGATATTGAAGGACTGGGCATGCTTTGCCACAAGTGTGAAGGACTGGTCATACATCTCCATCCATTTGTTCGCTACTCGCAATGTGGAGAATATTTGTTTGTGGTGGAGCAACCTACTATGTCGCCCCGTACTTATCGTATGGACTGGGCTACAGGTATCGCCACAGTAGAAGCTGCTACTACTGCTGAAAAAGAACGGCAGGCCGTGATTTCGCCTGTTGTCACCGAAAGTGTTCCTGAGAGAGATACTGCGGTAACTGACTCATCAGCGGACATTACCTTGATTTCCGCATTCACTACGCCTATTCCTGTTGTGCCTGTCCAGAGGAGGGTGGGATATGTGGAGGCTTCCCGCGGCCGTGGTCGAGGCCTACCCCAGAGACTGCCCGAACCAGAGAAGTCCACGTCAGGAATGGGTGAGAGTTCCCAGGGGAATGTATCTGGGACTTTGTGTAAATATTTGCCAGCAGAAGAGTTGAGAGATTCGGAGATAGATTCCGTGTCGGATCTCTCCGGTGATGATGACTTATTTGAGACAATGTCACAAGAACTGTTATGGGCCCAGGGTGAAGACGTTGCTTCTGCCTTGACTTTCTCAGAATGGACAGCCCTGAATTCTGGGAGAACATCACCTTGTGTGGAGCCACACAGTACTGTCGGGGAGACATTGCCTAAAGTTACTACTTTGTTGCCGACACCCGTCGGGTCTATGGTGAGCAAGTCATTGAACTCTTGTGTGCCCCCTGGTTTGGGGAAAAATAGGTCGTTGCCCAAACTTGCACGTTTGCAGAGAATGTTTAACAAGCGTGTGGCCAGGGAATATGGTTTGGAGTTCCTATATGTTACCCAGGACATTATGCAAGAGATTGAAGCCAAACGGGAGCTTTGGTACAGTGAAGCTGTTTGGGACTATTTGTCTGTGCCTAAGCCTTTCCGGAAAACTGGATATTCTGTCGCTATGGATGAACGCTTCAGTGGATGTTTCCTACACTGGAACTATGGTCGGCACATTTATGCTGACAAAGTGGTCATTTGCAGACCAGGAAAAGATGATGTGGTGTACTTTATCACTACACTGGATAAACAAGGAAAATCACTGACATTGCCAGATCCTCGGTTCTACTGGTGATCATGGATAAAGAACTGTGGGGTATGTAGATAGATAGTGTCAGTGTTCAGAGATCTTCGAGGTCAAGATTTGGTGTTCAGCTCTGTGTTTCCAAATCCAAGGCTCATTTTTTTTCGCTAGCTGGACTTCTTTCGTTTAAAGATATGAAATACCTAAATATACATAGGAATGGACTCCTCAAGTTATTCTAGTTGGTTCCTTAGTGGGAACATAGGAAAGATTATAGGAAGAGAGTTTCATTTTTTTAAGAATGAGACTTTGCTCCTAAAACTTTATATATCTTGTGTGTGTGTTTAACTTTGTTTTTTTTTCAGGAGCAAGTGGACCTGCTATCAAGCTGTTTTTTCAGCTAGATAGGTAGTGGGGTTGCAACAATATTAATGTGGTTTTTCTTACGGATGTGAACATATTGTTTAAAAGAAAAATGTGGAAATTATAATATCTCTTTACTGTCTTCTTCTCTTCTTTACTTTAATCCAAGTTTTAAGCTCAAATACCTGCTCTCAGGCTTGGGAGTTATTATTATTTTTTTTGACAGATGTTGAGGACAACGTCTATTGTAGTGGGGGGAGTATGTAGCGCTGGTAGATTTTTTAATCTACCGCTGATAGGTAAATCTTGTGGGTTACTTGTTAGGTGAAGTTATATTTGCCGCTGTTCCAGCTTGGCTGAGTTGTGTGTAGTTCCACACTGTGCCGGTGGGTGTCGTTGTCACCATGGGCTGGTGTTGGAAAGGCAACGTGTTGAAGCGTATGAGTGCTCCTCTGTCCCGGAGACAACTCGGTGAAGGCGGTCCTCCGAGTTGCATTCTGGGAGAGGGTATTTATGGAACAGATGCCATGTTTAGGGGTTCGTTTTCAGCCACCTGCTGGCCCTCCTGGCGGACAGGTATGCGTTAGGAGGACCACCTTGTGGTCCTCCGATCCGAAGGCGGCCCACGTCGCTGTGGCGTGTCGGTGGGCCCAGAAGCCTGTCTGGGGCCTACCACAGCAGCAGAGGAATGGTCCTGTCTATCCTGAGTGAAGAAGCTGGACAACCGAGGAGATCCCAGGGGAGGACCCGTCATGGAAGGATCATGCAGAGTGCTGGTCTGGAGAGGGGCCTGGTGACTCGGTTGGAGTACGTATCCTGAAGTAATCTTACTGCATAGTACTGCCGGGTTGGCTTAAAGGTTCAAGTAGTGTGTCTGATATTCATTACAAACCAATACATCCTGTGGCAGAGGATCGTACGGGTTTAATTCCAAACAAGTCTGTGGCAGAGACTTTTGTTCGTGCTACGTACTGGCTGCTAGGCAAGTGAGAGAGGCCTATCCAGGTGGGCAAAGATTGGATCCTACAAGGGGAGTGCATTCAACTACAAGTGTTCAATTCCAAAGAATGTTCTAAAGAATACTAAGGAAAGGTATTTGAGCTTCCCTGCAACTTTCCTTCTGCCTCTTTCCTGCTACTTCCTTTATTACTTGTTCATTAAAGCATTGGAAAATATACTCAAAGTGTTCAGTGCTTATATCGTCCAGAGGTAAACTCAACGGGACCCTAGACCCGGTGTCGGTGAAACAGAGGTATCGAGAGTGAAGGTAACAGCCCGCTTTAAACCAGCAGCTCCACCGAGAGTTAATGCTACACACATATATGACTCCTGTACATCAAAATTCTCATGCCAAATAAACCTATGCTGTAACATATCACTAACAAAGCAGCACTCACTTTCTATATAACTAGTTCAACTTTTATACTAAATTCCCTGTAAAACACTAACTACTACTATACTACTCTCTTTTTGAATTACATCCTACATATATAATTATTGACACACTATAATTTCTCAAAAGCTGTTTTATCTCCTTTGCTATTGTAAAGTAAGTTGATAATTTTCCAAAATTTAAAATGAGAGCTCTGTACGGAATTGTTATCTATGTGATAAAAAGCCCTGATAAACATAGCATGTGACTGGCCATTAGCAGAAAAGGTCACAGCAATCAACATAACTATATCACCTGCAGGGAACAAGCTAAGCCAGGATATTAACCGACATTCTTTGTAATTACTTAGTTAAAACAAATATTAATGATCCGAGAAAAGAATATGGTAAATATTAGCTTCAATTTGTTGCACAGACTTGCCATTGTATTTGGTTAATACTCGGAGACTAGAGACACCAAAGCAGGCCATACACGGTTTGAAATTCAGCCGGTTCAGCAGGGACCAGACAAATTTCAGTCCATGTATGGGCACCCTGGTTGTACAGAAATCGATCTACCCTGTCTGGTTTTTCCTGATCAATCAATGCTGCCAGCTAGAGCTGGCAGCACTGATCAGTGAATTCTGACTTTGGGGAAGTCTCCCTGCCATCAGAACACAATAGCACAGTGGGAGTGATTCCTCCATCCACCTCAAAAGTGTGGATAAGGGAATTGGGTCATTTTTTTTTTTCGTTCACCCTAGTGGCTGAACGAAAAAAAATTATTAATGTATGGGCTGCCTAAAGGTGCCTATGCATAAACCAATTATTGGACATACATGGTAATTTACTAACCTATCTAGATCTACTTTACTGATAACTGTACAACTAAGTATGGCCCACTCCAGCCATTTGATGTACACAAATATTCACTGCTAGATGTTAGAAAATGATGTATAAACACTGCATTGATGTAGCTTTTTAAAAATACTTCTATTGGTTCAGCACTAAGGATTAATGGTGGTCTTGGGTGTCCTCAGTTCAAGGCCCAGTCAGAACACTATCTACGTGGAATCTGCATGTTGTGACTGTGTGGCTTTTAAGTTATTTGGCTGCTGTCTAAAACTGATTGCCCTGTATGATATTCTACTGAGAGTGCCCAAGATGGCTGTCCAAACAGCAGATGGAAGCTCCAGGGAGAAAAGTTTAAAAGCGATACTAAACACACACTATTTAATTTACATTAACCCTTCTCTTTATGTAAAAGGATGATGGCACTGTATTTATTTTAATTTAAAGAAACTAAGTACGTTTTTTCATAATCGATATGCAACTGTCATGTGACCTATGCTCTTTCCCACTCTGTCTGCAGGGAAACATCAGTGGGAGGAGCTTCTGGTCCTCTGCTGCTAATCACACAAAAAAAAAAACAGCCTTTGGAATACGGAGGAAAAATACATAATTGGTATCAAATAAATGTTTTCAATCAACATGCAAATATGTATTTGAACCTGAATCTATTATATGTTTGTGCAAAAACATGGTATGGTCTATCTAGGGGGAGGTTCTGCCAATCACAGCCTGTGAAGCTTTCATCAATCAACAAGTATTATCCCACCTCCATTGTGTGTAGCTGCTTAGTGGGCGTGGCGGAGGAGGGAGCGAGTTCACAATCACATGGGCTGCACAGATAAGAAAAAGGAGGAAATTAAAGTGTTATTAAACCCAATAATATGAAAATAGTTCCTCTGCCATGCCCACAGCTTATAAATCCTGCTTTTTACATTAAAATATTGCCACTATATACCTTTTTTGCTGACCTGCATACCATGGTCACATGATAAACTGCACAGTTTGTCCAGTGCTGAGTTTTCAGGTAGGAGGAGATTTCCACTACAGCCTGTATACACGCTGACATGTGTAATGTCAATATCATGTGGCCTGAACAGTTCAACTGAAACAGGAAATGTTCTCACCAGCATTAGAGACTAAACTGAGCATGTGCAGGGTGGCTACCCTCACTGTATTATATGGCCTTGCCAAGATAGACAGTGCAGGAGGGAAGGATCTGTCCATATAGTGTCAAAGAGCCTTTTTACACAATGCAGAGGATTAACCCCTTAAGTTCCACAATGAGTATAACAAGCATGCTATTCTGCATATACAGACAGATTTTACTGTTGTGGGCTTAGTAACACTAGCTTAGTAGACGTGGCAACAGCTTGTCTACACAATCTCAGGCTGCAGCGGGGACACATACAAGGAGGGAGGGACAGTGAACAGCAGGATCAACCAAGTTTTTTGCAGACTACAGAAAACAAATCGCATAGTCACTTAGTGAGTATGAACAGCATGTAATACAGCATATACGTACAATTTTTTTATTGATGTGGGTTAAATTACATTTTAATATTGCTGTTATGCAAGAATACAAAGCCTAAATTGCTAAATATAGTGCAAACGATGATACCTGCAGCTGAATTGTCTCTGATGAGAAACCACACTTCAGATATTAATGTAGGAGCAATGAAAAACCACAATGGTTCAACAAGAAACCACTGAAGTGGTGATATGTAAAAGTAGAAACTTTATTCCATAAGGCAGTTTGATATGAAAACATCAGACTATCCAGTTGGTCTTGTGCGAATAATTTCACTAATGGCCCGTGACAAAGTACCAGAAAGTGTTCCTTAATAATAATTGAAGAACAACCAGAACTTCCAATAGGAACACCATTCATTTTTAATATATGTTGTCATATTTCTAAACTTGCAGGCTCTTGGTCTGTCTTTCTCATCTTGATCTAGTGAGTCATCTAGTGAGTGAATGACCTGAAACAAACTTATGCCGTGTACATACGACCGGACTTTTCGTACAATTCCATTGTGTGTGGGCTTCATTGGACCTTTTCTGTCGAAAAATCTGTCGGACTTTAGAAATAGAACATGTTTCAAATCTTTCCGACAGACTCGAGTCCGATCGAATAATCCGTTCGTCTGTATGCTAGTCCAATGGACAAAAAAGGAAGCAAGGGCAGCTATTGGCTATGAACATCCTTATTCTAGTCCGGTCGTACGTCATCACGTTCTAAACAATCGGACTTTGGTGTGATCGTGTGTAGGCAAGTCAGTTTCACTGGAACTCCAATGGACAATGGACAAAAAAGGAAGCAAGGGCAGCTATTGGCCATGAACATCCTTATTCTAGTCCGGTCGTACGTCATCACGTTCTAAACAATCGGACTTTGGTGTGATCGTGTGTAGGCAAGTCAGTTTTGCTGGAACTCCGTCGGAACTCTGTCGAAAAGTCCTTCGGAGTTCAGTCCGACGAAAAGTCCGGTTGTGTGTACATGGCATTAGGCTGGATTCACACCTATGCAGTTTTAGTGCTTTTTGCAGATTTGCACTACAGTCCATTTAACATGGTTTCTTATGGAACACGTTCTGTAGTGCAAACCTGCAAAATGCAAAAAGCACTAAAAATGCATAGGTGTGAATCCAGCCTTACAGCTACTGAAGTCTGCATAACCAGCCTGCAAGTTCTTTAGGCCAGTAAGTAACCATAATGCAGATTTCTTTTCACATTTACTTAAAAATGTCATTTTTATCCATTCAAAAGTCCTATAAACCCTTTGATTATGAAGCATAGTTATCACAATGTGCAAATATGCATCATTTTACATACCGTACATATAAACCACAAACTTAAAAAAAAATTGGAAATGCTCAAACAACACTCAAAAGCTAAAATGTTTTGAAGATTGACAGAATTTTCCACTTCTCCCTGCGCTTTTAGACCTGTTTGACAGTTATTGGCTTGTCCATGTTGCATAATTTGCAGTCAGTACAAAAAGTCAGAGTTACAAGGACTGAAAATTATTTTATTTTTTTAACTCCAGTTCCACAGCTTCTTCTTTAAAGCATAATACAAACTTCAAAATAACATGCCCTCTGGCATGATGCTAATTATCTTGACTGGAAAAATTGTTTGAGAAAAATCTTTAAATCCATTCTTTCTTTCATCAAAGAGCTCTTAAAGCATGAACAGAAATGTTGAAACAGCAATAATCTGATCATGTACAAATCTGTAGTATATTCATCGAGCAGCAAGAGACAGGGTGTGTTTGATTTAATAGCTTACTCATTCAGTTGCCAAATGAGACTCCATTAATCCATATGTTAAAGTCAGTGAAACATTCATTACACAGCAGAATCGGAACTGCTTACACATTGGACCAATTGGTCATTGCAAGCAGAAAGTGATTGGCTCTGTACATATGTTGTGATTTCTGCTATTTGTGGTCATTTTTGTACTCCAGTCCTCAAGGCGCCCCAACAGGTTATGTTTTCAGGCTTACCATTATTTTGCACAGGTGATTTGATCAGTTTCACTGTCTTAGTAATTACCACAGTCGTTTCATCTGAGGGAAATCCTGAAAACATGACCTGTTGGGGCGCCTTGAGGACTGGAGTTGAGAAACACTGGTCTAATGCAGGTTTGTTTCATGGGGATTTCTTATGGTGACTGATAGGCCTTATTATATGTTGCCCTGTTGGAAATTTTAGCTATGTATGGGCTCATTTACCAGCTTTTATTTGCAACACTTTACTATTATTATAGCACTTTTTGGTTGGGGCGCCTTGAGGACTGGGGTTGAGAAACACTGATTTTACAGACAGAACAAAACAATGATCAGCCACCCTTAAGTGGCAACAAAATGAAGACTTTAAATCTACTGGCTCTTTGAGAAATTCAGTAAAGCTTAAATTGTTACTAAACCCAGGACAATGCATTCACTATATGTGGTCTCCCACAGTACACACAACATGGAAATGCAATATTTTTAGTAAGAATAAACTGTTAAATACCTTTTCTCATCAGCAGTATATAGCAGTCTTGTGACTTCCATCAGTGTCTGGTTAAAGCTTGTAAGAGGAGTTTTCATTCTACTCCGACTGTCCTATGAGGCTGCAGGAACCCTGACCCTCTGTCTGGACAGTGCTGATTGGCTCTGTGCTGATCACATGCACCCTCCCAAGAAACAAAACTGTCTAGCAATGCACACCAAACTGAGCATGTGCAGCTTGTCCCCCATCTCTGTTCTATCAGGTGATGGATTGGGGACAGCGGAAGAAGGGGAGTATCAGAGAAGACAGGATCAAACAGCCTTTTTACACAATATGGAGGATTAACTCCTTAGGTTCCACAGTGAGTATAACAAGCATACTTTACTGCATATACAGATTTTACCATTGTGGGTTTAGTAACACTTTAAGGATTCAAAAAATGGGCAGTATCCCTGACCTGCACTGCAGCAGCAACAGACCAATGTGATGAAGCCCACACACCATGCTCCGGACTGGACACTGACGTTTCAGCAGCACATTCTTAGGGTCATCCCTCTGTTCTTGACTCAACTGGCTGAATATCAGTCCGTCTATGGCCAGCTTGAAGCTAGGGGAAACAAACAGATTTTTCCATTCACATAACTGAATGGATGGGGACCTTCCCCCATGGGCACATTATATTCTGACAGTTGTACCTGCTGCTGTCAGTATACACTGATCACTGTCTACAGTTGCTGATCGAGAAACGTTTTCTAAAATTCTCCTGGCAGGAATGACCACACACTGATTGGAATTTGGTCCCTGCTGAATCGGCTGAATTTCGATCCATCTATGGCCAGCTTAGGAAGCATTATTTCCTGCTGCAATTCCAAAAATCTATTTGACATAGTCATTTCCTCCACATTGTGGATAGAAGCCCTGGTTAAAGGCTATTCATGTATATTTAGTACCTGAGTCTGCTTTTTTTCCCCATGTAAATTCATAAATAAGGATCTTTTATAATTAAAAATAAAAAAAATTGTTCTGTCCAGTGCTCACTACACTGAGACCATTAGGTTGGTCCTGAAATTGTAAAGTAGTAGTGGAAACTTTGTTACCCTACACAAATATGAACGGACATACTCCTTTAATAAAAATGAGTAGAGATCAGATAATCACATATTCTCCTTTAACAGAACACTTTCCAAAAATGTCATTTTTTGCTTTCTGACTTGAGTGGGACAATATTTTTCAACATAAATGCAAATCAAACTGCAAGTAATCTGTGTAAGTTCTTATCCTACAGGCTCACAGCGGTTAAGTAGTAACTGGATACCATTAGCTTCCCTATCCTAATACAATCCTCGGGCACCAACGGTACCTGTTCCAATGACCAATTTATAATAATGCCTGCATGTGTTGCTACAAGTTTTTCTGGTGCATTGATGTTTGTTGCATAGGTAATTCATTTTCTATCGGCCCTGTCACATGCCCAAACATTTTGCAATACATTGCAGATTATTACAAAAAATGTTTACAGGTAGGGAAAACACTGCAAGTAAGCATTTGAAATACTTTTTTTATGAATTATACCTGCAAGTTGATGACCGAGTCTCTTTAACAAGCTTCAGTCCTCAAAAAAATATCTGATCCATTTTTGCCTAAGCAGGACACCACAGTGTCCTCCTCACATCTATGCATTGTGATACATTGAACGGTCAGGTGCATTGTTTACCTTAAGCTGGCCATACATTATACATTTTCAGTAGTGCGAGCGTATGCCTGATTTGTGGCACCGCCCCTTAGCTATTTAAGAACTGTTACATGGCGAAGCAGGCAGACGGCGAGAGCCTTTGGCGCGAGGTGAGCTTTTTTTTTTGTGGATTGGCGGTGGCAGCGGCCATTGTGATTGATGATGGATCTACACTGGGGGGACATTGCTTTTTATTTTTATTAAAGGAATTGTTAAAAACTGTGTCTGTGTTTTTATTTCTTTTTGACAATTTTTTTGGTACATGAGTACGGGTACAATGTACCCCATACTCATTCACATAAGGGGGCAGGATCTTTGGGCCCCCTTGTTAAAAGGGGGTTTCCTGATTCTGATAAGCCCCCTGCCCGCAGATCCCCACAACCACCGGCCAGGGTTATGGGGAAGAGGCTCTTGTCCCCATTAAAATGGGGACAAGGTGCTTTGGGTTGGGGGGCAGTGCTCCCCTGCCTCAAAGCACCCCCCATGTTGAGGACATGTGGCCTGGTATGGTTCAGGGGGGGTGGGTGCTCGCTGGTCCCCCCTTTTCTGGCCTGCCAGGCTGCATGCTTAAATAAGGGTCTGGTATGGATCTGGGGGTTCCCCATGCCATTTTTGTTTATATTTTGGTGTAGGGTTCCCCTTAAAGCAGAGGTAAACCCATCGATTTAAAAGTTTCAAAAAAACAGTTACATTCTGTCAGGACTGGGCCCAGACCTTCCTTCTCTGAGCTGGCTGCTCAGCTGTCGGCTAATTGCCAGCTCCTCCTATCTCTCCACAGTGACTCACCTGTTGATGATATCCTGCTCGTCAGTCCTGCCTACTTAAGCCGTCCAGCCCAGATGATCTCTGCCTTCCCCTTGATCACATCTCTAGAGACGCTCTCCTGTGTTCCTGTTATAGACTTGCTTGGCTGACATTCCTTCTGGCTCCAGATCCTGTTTGCTGTTCTACTACGCTCATCTCTGGCTCCCTGATGTTTGGCTTGTCTCACTATCCGATCCGGTTCCTGTACTCTGGCTATGTTTTGTTGCCGTTTACTCTGTTTACCTTTTTTTATTATTATTAAACAAGTGAAATTTAACCGTACTTCTGTCTCAGTCTGATTCATGGTTTCTGACAGTAGGCCAAGGCCATGAATTCAGAAGATGCAGTCAATCCACTTGTTGGTAATATTTTTTCCAGATTGGATGAGCAGGATCACCGCATGGATCAGTTTGCCAGGACATTACAGACACTCCTGAGTCGCACGGCTCACCTGGAATCTCCCACTGTGGCTGCTCCGGTACAACCCGTGTTGCAGGCCATCTCTGCTGCTGCTCCAGTCACTGTGGAGGCACCCGCCTTGAGCATTACCTCTATAAGAGGTATGTCTGGTTCCGCTCCGCTTCCCCAGGGGGGTGGTCCATTCCAATGGAGAGGGTTTCTCAACCAGGTTGAGATATACTTTGAGATGCTGCCCCAGGCATTTCCCACGGACAAAAGCAAAGTAGGTTTCGTGATATCTTTGCTTTCTGAGAGAGCCTTGGCCTGGGCAAACCCTCTATGGGAGACACAAAAACCTGTTGTCTTGAGTTACCCTGAGTTTGTGGCTTCCTTTAAAAGGGTCTTTGAAGTTCCCACACGCTCCGCTTCTTCTGCCAAGTGCCTCATGTCCATCAAACAGAGTACGAGAACTGTTGCTGATTACGCCATTGAATTCCGTACTCTGGCAGCAGAGGCTGCTTGGAACAATGAGGCCCTCATGGCTGCTTTTTCTCATGGTCTCTCGGATACCATCAAGGATGAGATAGCAGCCCGAGATATACCCACTGAGCTGGAGAAGTTGATCATGTTTGCTATCTTCATTGACTCCAGACTCAGAGAAAAACTCTCTTTTAAGGAGTGCTTGTGGAAGCCTCCTGTATATTTGTCTCCAAGCTTTGCAGTCCCACCCTTGCCTCCCTCACCTCCCATGCCTCCTTGTACCGAGTCGGACAGTGAAGATGAACCCATGCACTTGGGCTTCACGCGTCTCTCTGCGGATGAGAGAACCCTTAGGAGGAGGGAGAGATTGTGCCTTTATTGTGGCCAGGCAGGTCACTTTTTGAACTCTTCTCCTACCCATCCAGGGAATGCTCGAACCTTGAGGTCCTGTCACGGACAGACCTTAGGTGGTGTTGTTTTGACCCCAGTTATCCAGAAGGATAAGCCCCTGGTTTTGGTTACCATTTCTTGGGCTAAGTCGTCCTTCGAGATACAGGCTCTAATCGACTCTGGGACTACAGGCCTGTTCATTGATGCTGCCTTTGTATCGAAGCACTCGATTCCGCTGCAGCTGCCTGACACTCCACTTGCCATTGAGGCCCATGACGGGAGACCTTTACAGCCTGCCCATGTGACTTATTAGACTGTTCTGTTGTCCATGGCCATAGGGGCTCTTCACCATGAGATAATCCAATTCCAAGTTATTTCCTTAGTTTCTGTTGGTTATTGGTTATCCTTGGTTACAGAGGCACAACCCCTCTTTTGATTGGCTCTCTGCTTAGGTTCTCTCCTGGTTGCCACAATGCAGTAAGACATGCTTCCAGAAGGTAGCCAAGGTCCTGTGCACTTCTTCTCTCTCCTTCCTGCCGGAGGAGTACTGAGATTTTAGCGATGTCTTTAACAAAGGTCAAGCGGGTAGTTTGCCTCCACACCGGTAGTATGATTGCGCAGTTGACCTTCAACCTGGTGCCACACCCCCTCGTGGCTGGGTTTACCCTTTGTCGGTCTAGGAGGATAAGTCCATGGAGGAGTATGTTGCAGATGCACTTTCTCGAGGTTTCATCCGCAAATCCTCTTCTCCTGCTGGTGCTGGTTTCTTCTTTATGAAGAAGAAGAGTGGTGAACTGAGACATTGTATTGATTATAGGGGTCTCAATCGTTTCATGATTAAGAATGCCTATCCGATTCAGTTGTTTATGGAGTTATTTGACTGCCTCAAGGGAGCAACGGTTTTTACAAAGCTTGATTTGAGAGGGGCATACAATCCTGTGAGGCTTAAGGAGGGCGACGAGTGGAAAAGTGCGTTTAATACCAGAACAGGCCATTATGAGCACCTCGTAAGAACAATCTCTATTGTAAATTGGAGAAGTGTGAATTCCATCATGAACAGGTTAAATTCCTGGGTTATGTCATATCCACTGCCGGTTTTTCGATGGACCCAGAGAAACTTTCAGCAGTCCTACAGTGGCCCTGACCCATGGGTTTACGTCCTCTGCAGCGTTTTCTTGGCTTTGCCAACTATTATCGAAAGTTTATTCGTAACTTCTTGTCTCTGGTCAAGCCCCTGACTGATATGACCAGAAAGGACGGTAAGCCACGGTGTTGGTCTCTGGAGTCCATTAAGGCATTTGAGAGTCTCAAGGCTGCCTTGTTTCTGCTCCTGTGTTGGCACATCGTGAGCCTATGTTAAATTTTATCCTTGAGGTTGATGCTTCTAAGATTGGAGTTGGCACCCTTCTGTCTCAAGGTCCTACCTCTGACATGCATCCTTGTGGCTACGTTTCCAAGAAATTGTCTCCGGTGGAGTGCAATTACGAGATTGGTGACAGAGAGCTGTTAGCGATCATTTTAGTCCTAAAAGAATGGAGACATCTCCTCGAAGTTACCACTGTGCCGGTTCTCATTCTTACTGACCATAAGAATCTCACATTCTTATCTGAGGCTAAACGCCTCTCTCCCAGAATGGCGCAATGGGCTCTTTTCTTGTCTAGTTTCAATTACATTGTCTCATTCTTACCCGGTACTAAGAATGTAAGGGCTGGCGCTTTGTCGCGACAATTTTCCTCCACTTCCGGGATGGAGTCGGTTGTGGTTTCTGTGATTCCTCCTGATTGTATTCTGGCTATGGTTCGCACCAGTCTCACTTCTCCTTTGAGTGACAAAATTCTTGCTGCTCAGATTCATGCTCCTCCTGAGAAACCTTGTGACCGCTGCTTTGTCCCAGAGAGTCTCTGTACTGCCATGCTGCAGACTTACCATTCTCCCAAGGCTGCTGGCCACCCTGGGAAGAATCAACTCTTTTGGGCTATTTCCTAACAATTCTGGTGGCCTAGACTACGTGCTGATGTAACTGCCTTTGTAGCTGCCTGTTCCGTGTGTGCTCAAAGTAAGACTCCACGACACCTTCCAGTGGGCCTCCTACAACCCATACCCAATGGAGAGAGGCCCTGGACCCACCTGTCCATGGATTTCATTGTGGAGTTACCCAATTCCCAGGGCAACACAGTTATCCTTATGGTGGTTGACCGGTTCTCGATAATGTCTCATTGTATTCCACTTAAGAAGTTGCCCACTTCTAAGGAACTGGCTTCCATTTTTGCTTGGGAGATCTTTCACTTACATGGGCTACCCAAGGTGATTGTCTCAGACAGGGGTAGTCAGTTTGTGCCCCGGTTCTGGCGAGCCTTTTGTGCACAGTTGAGAATTCAGCTTGCTTTCTCCTCTGCATATCACCCGCAGTCTAATAGGGCCGCAGAACGAGCCAATCAGTCCTTGGAGCAATTCCTACATTGCTATATTTCTGACCATCATAACAACTGGTCAGACCCCTTACCATGGGCGGAGTTCTCTCACAATAGTGCCTTGAATTCTGCTTCCCGATTGTCCCCGTTTATGGCGAACTATGGTTTCCAACCTTGTATGTTGCCTGACTCATTTGTTCCGCAGAGTATTCCTGCATTAGAGGAGCATCTCCGTGGTCTTCGTTCCACTTGGGCACAAGTCCAGGAGGCTTTGCCACATGCTAATGATAGGTACAGACTCCATGCTGACCGCAGACGCCTGCCTGTGCCTTCCTACCAGGTCGAGGACAGGGTCTGGCTGTCATCTCGCAACCTCCGACTTCGTGTTTCCTCACTGAAGCTCGCACCTCGGTTTATTGGGTCTTTCCGTATTCTTCGCAGGATTAACCAAGTGGCTTACGCATTAGACCTTCTTTCTAATATGCGTATCTCAAATGTATTTCATGTCTCCTTATTAAAACCTTTGGTCTGCAACCGCTTTACCACCTCAGTGTCTTGTCCTCACCCTGTACAGGTTGAGAACCATGAGGAGTATGAAGTACAGTCCATTGTTGACTCCCGTAGGTTCCGTGGGCGCATTCAGTACCTGGTGCATTGGAAAGGGTACGGTCCGGAGGAACGCTTTTGGGTCTCATCCTCGGACATACATGCCCCTGTCCTCCTCCGTAATTTCCATAGATGTTTTCCGCTCAAGCCAAGTGGTTCTCCGAGGGGGAGGGGTCATTGAGGAGGGGTACTGTCAGGGCTCCTTCTCTGAGCAGGCCGCTCAGTTGTCAGCTAATTGCCAGCTCCTATCTCTTAACAGTGACTCACCTGTTGATGATATCCTACTCGTCACATCTTTAGAAACGCTCTCCTGTGTTCCTGTTAAGGACTTGCTTGGCTGACATTCCTTCTGGCTCCAGATCCTGCTTGTTGTGCTACTACGCTCATCTCTGGCTCCCTGACGTTTTGGCTTGTCTGACTATCCATTCCTGTTCCGGAACTCTGGCTATGTTTTGACTACGTTTACTCTGTTTACCTTTTTTTATTTTTATTAAACAAGTGAGATTTAACTGTACTTCTGTCTCAGTCTGATTCATGGTTTCTGACACATTCCCTGCACGTGCCGGAAATGTAACTCTCTCATTGGTTGTGCTCTCAACCAAACTGCCAAAGCATCAAATGACTGGTGTCATAACTGATCACATGTGCAGCATCATGGCAGTTGAAGATTAAACAGAGGCCAAGATGGCAGCTTCCATGGCTGAAAACGATAGGAAGGTTTACTTCAACTTTAAAATCCATACCAAACATGAAAGGGTATGGATTGGAGTTTTTTTTTTCCGGGTTCTAATTCATGTTCAAAATTGATTCAATGTGCTATTCAGATGCGTTCCCATAGAAGACAATGAGCCTAAAATTCACATCTGAACCACACTGCAATGCTCAAGAAACGCACAGGACTCTTTTTAAATTTGCAGCGAATTTGCACTGCCGCTGCACCGCACATATGTGAACCGGCTTCCATAGAAAGCCGTATTGATTTACATGTCATGCGAATTGAATCGAATGGTTCAAAACGCATCCAATTTGCATATTCTAGATTGTAAGCTCTAACAAACAGGGCCCTCTGATTCCTCCTGTATTGTAACTGTACTGTCTGCCCTCATGTTGTAAAGCACTGTGCAAACTGTTGACGCTATACAAAACCTGTATTATAATAATAATAATATACTGTATGTGAACGGAGCCTAAAGGAAAATTGTATAGTGCATAGCCAGCCTAAATGACACGTTGGGGGCTAATTAAAAAAGAATGGAATGCCTCCCAAAATGCTTGTAAAATGCAATCTTAGCGCATGTCAATCACTTCAATGTGTTTGAAAACACATGTGGTAACATGTATGCATCAGTGTGAAGTCAGCTTTACTGTAGATGGTACTTAGATAAGCTCTGCATTTGTATGCAAGAATACGTTAAATGTAACGATGGGCGCAAGTCAATAAAAAAATCACCACCAAGAAGTATCTGCATCTAGTGCTTACAATTTCTAGTTTAGAATTGGTACTGTATACAGCAGACCAGGCCAGTTTGGATGAAGTTTACCAGAGTTTTAAAAAGTATAAAGAGGAAGTATATGAGATAAGTGTAAATAGTGTAGGTGGTACTTGAACCATTACAAAGGTGCTGAAGTTAGACATGACCTACCAATGTTTGTGAATGATTGCAGCTGGTGATGGCTAGTCATGACATGTACACATGTTCCTATGCCATACTGTATACATTAGCCTTCAATTTAATCCACTACTAGACATGAAATAGTGTTGTGTAGGTGTACCAATGTGACGTGGACAACCAAACCAAACATTTTTTGATGCTTTGTTGGGGCTCATTCACACCATAACTTATGTGGAAACAAGCACTGCGATGCATTTTCAAGTGCCATGCACTGCATTTTCATAACACCCTATTCAAATTACATGAAAGATACCTGCAGGATAGTGACACCAAAAATTGCAGCCTGACTTTTCCTGATTTCAAAACATGTTATAACGGACAAATATTGGTAAGGACAGAAATAGTCAGCTCAAAGCACCACATCCCATAGTCAATATGCAAAAAAGAGAAAAACGGAAACAGGGGGTTTTTTTTGGTGCAAACACCCCAGGGACTTTTAAGGTGCTATAAAAATATTAGACATGAGGGTAGAAAAGCATGTACACAATAATTATAAAAAGGTAATTTTATTGAAAATTAATTCTAAAAACATGTGTCCCTAAAGAAAGACACCATCATAAAAAGGTAATGCAACAATCACAAAAGATCAAACCCTTCATGGGCACATAGACACAGAGCCACTTAATTCCGTAACAATCTGCTGCTTGACATGTTTCGCTCTGAAACGAGCTTCTTCAGGTGTTTATGGCATGGATTGTAGTGGACTCAACAATGGATACAAAAAACGTATGTGAGACAATAAATCGATTTCATTAACAATAGGAAAAAGGCTAGCACCAGTGGGATTTAGCAAAAAAATATATAAAAATATGTGTACACTTTTTATCATACATGCATAGGACAGTGTTAAATATACTACAGAATATATAAGCAGGAAAAGTAAGGTATTGATATTGGTAGTCTTACCAGGCTGTCGTTTTCAGGCAATACATTCAAAATTTAGATAGAGTAACTTGCTGCAGTACATTCAGCATACAGGCTCTCATAATATGGATTCTCTGTCCTCATGTGGCCACAGAGGGATATAAAGTTTTTAATATATCCTTAAATAAGCCCTTAAATAATAGAGATTATATGGAATTAATAAAGAGATAAAATGCATTGCGATGCATTTTCAAGTGCCATGCACTGCATTTTCATAACACCCTATTGAAATTACATGAAAGATACCTGCAGGATAGTGACACCAAAAATTGCAGCCTGACTTTTCCTGATTTCAAAACATGTTATAACGGACATCATCCACTCTGCTCTATTCTACGGCCTAAAGATCCCCCATTGCGCTGTGTGTCACAGTTTTACAAAGCCCTCCTTGCCTTGCAGGGTCCTACCTATCCAGATTACTTCACCCGCTGGGAACTGGATCTCCACCCTTTTAGACAAACAAAAGGATAGAATAATAAAATAATTCAGCTGTCACACATTTCTTCTATCTCAACGAAAATGGAGGTTAAAGTAAGGTTGAAAAACTATAAACCTCTTACCCTGTTGCATCACAATCCAGTTACGCTTCATGCAATGTTCCCATTGAATTATCCTCCATGTTGAAGTGAATGTGGTGGCCTTGCCACACGTGGTCACATTTGGTGGGACTGCCCACTCATTCGTCCATTTTGGTGGGATGTGGGTAACATGAATCCTTCCATACAAGGTGGTAATCTCCGATATGTGCTCTGGATGATTTTATTTCATTGTACAAAAGAACCAATAGGCCAGATATAAGAGGTCTGTAACCCCTCATCTGCTAAACGCAGCTAAATCCTTGATTCCTGTTTGTGAGGGCAAAAAACATTCCCCTCACTAATCCAATGGTTACACAAGGTGGATGATCTATAATGGAAGAGCTAATGCATATAGCTATGGGTTCTAGTGATAAGCACTCTAGTATATGGGCCTGTTGGTTCAAGTTCAAGTCCTCAACTTTGTAAGTCAATACTATTTCAGGTTTCTAACATGTTGTTAGCCCTATCATTTAGCCTTTACCATAGGACACATCTGATCAGTTCTGGCTGCATTGCATCTGATCTATCCTCTATTTTCCATCTTCCTTTTCTTTCTTTACTTTCTTGTTCCTTTCCCTTTGGGTTTCCCCTTATTTCATTTTCTTAAAAAAGTGTCTGGTGAATTATGAATATATTACTCCAGATGCCAGTGGGTTATTACATGCAACCTGTATTCATGGTGGCTGTGTATTACACCTATTCTGCTCATGTGCAGCATAAAGGGCCATACACACGATACGAAAATCGGATGGAAAAATTCATACGACAAGCTGTCTGCCGATTTTCGGATTGTTAGTACGGTGCTTTCGACAGCCGATTTCGCTTTTTTTCGCCAGCAAAAGCTGGATGTGCAGACTATAAAATTTTTGTCGGATATCAACTCAACATCCGATTTTAAGTTCATTAGGACAGTGGTTTTCTTCCAAAAAAAATCGTAAGAGCAAGGCTATGCATGCTCAGAAACTAAAGAATACATACAAAACTATTCAACACATTAAGTCACTTCTGAGGTTGTATTCTGTCGTACGTATTCGTATTGTGAGTAACCTCTTCACTTGCTACATGAGACTAGCATGCCACAAAAAAACGGACGTTCGGTCGGCCGAAAATTTAAGCGTGTGTGCGAGGCTTAATACACACTGGGGTTGATTTGCTAAAACTGAAGTGTGCAAAATCTGGTGCAGCTGTGCAAAGAAACCAATCAGCTTCTAGGTTTTGTTGTCAAAGCTTAATTAAACAAGATGAAATTAGAAGATGATTGGCTACCATGCACAGCTGCACCAGATTTTGCACAGTTTTAGTAAATCAACCCCATTGCATCTGTGTTTACTCACTTTTTGAGACAGCTTTGTCAGTTTATATTTTGTATTCTCTTGGTAATTTGCAATAAAAAAAATATTAAACAGAAAAAATAACGCACATACCGGATGCTGCATTTGATAGAACTGTTTCCTATGTCACAAAATGCAGGGCAATGTGACCATAGTAACCAAGCCCCTGTGGTAATTTGTGTACATTACCCTGCAACTACTTCAGAAAGGAAAGTCCTATCCACTGAGTATAATATATAAATAGATTATTTTTTCAGCAGCCAGGAATTACACGCTGTATATTTCCCAGCAGGGAACATACACTACATTCATTTTCATGCCTGCAGGGCATGGATTCTTGCCTGCACGTGTCTGTGCACCAGAACAATACAAATAAATGATTGTTTGAAAAAGTTTTCACTACCTCATCTGTTATTGCCTTCTGACCCCCCTAGTACTTTTGTGAGAAGTAAAAACTAAACTCAGGCTTAGCTAATGTATTTTAAAGGATCGTTCTGTACTTGACATGGATGCTTGCGCCACTCCTACTGGAGTCTGCAAAATTATTTTGCTGGAGGCTACAACATTCTCTCCCCATTTGTTGGGAGTTAACGAAGGAATGAATCATTCACAGAAGTGGATGGAGCTTAGTGGTGCTGAGCCACAGCATGTTGCTCTAGCCTTTGATGCAGACTGGTTGGACTTGTTCCTAGATGATTGAAGAACCGGTTTGACTGGCTTCATATGCCAACAAATTCTGGTATCATTCCATGTTACACAGAATGTAGAAACCTGCCCAGCGAGTTGAATGAAAAGCATATTAGGATATCCATTGCACATTGTATATATGTGAGGTGTAGCTCCACTTACATACACACCAGCGGCAGCTGCCCCAGGATGGTCCAGGTTACATTTCACCATCTATGTGTAAGCCTGCAGCTATAGGACTGACAAATATCATTCCACAGGAATATTACACAACTGTAAGTAAGTTATTATTACTTTACTAGGGAGTGGGTTTTACTTGTTACACTAAGTATATATACATTTTGCATATTTATGTACAGTCTTCCTTTACAGAATACAACATATAAGCAATTTAGAGTGTTTGATTTCTTATAAAAGTGCACACCACCATAATAAATCATTTACAGTCACTCAATATGAAACTGCAAAATGTACATTTTATGAAACTGCAAAATGTACAATTTATGAAATCTTTGCAGTACAATAATGTTGTCAGTTATCTTCTAACAATAGAAAGACATTACCACATGGGAAGTCAGTGCAGGATGCAATGACCATACCATACTGGACACAACTCGGGGTAAAGTGATATGACCAACAAATAGCATACATAGAAGAGAAGACAGGTCTACAGCTAAGCTATAACCTATTAACCCCACAACTTGTGTATTATGCTCCAGATAAACTGTATAGGAAGGCACAAAGGCAGGTTTTATCATGCCTCTGTGTCCTGGAACATTCTTTAGCTTAGGACAATAGGCACTTTCAGATCATGTTGTAAGGCAGAAATAAATTTCCTAATCTCCATCCGTTTTTCACATATCTGGAATACTCCATTGCTCCATTATCATTAATATTATTAAATTAATAAACAATTTTGGACATTTTGTAGATAAAACTTTAAATATATTAACTTCTGGTGCCTATTAGTGTCCATACAAAATTATAAAAAAAATGACAGATCTTTAAAAACATCTTTTCTCTTTTTTATTTTTGCAAATGAATTATTCTTTAAAGACACCACTAGGTTATATATTAATTCATGGATAACATTTTATTAGTTCCTCTAAACCAAGGCATGTGAATAATATAGCAGCACCAACCCCGACCTACCATAAATAATAAAGTGGTCATTGAGCGAAGTTACATTTTTATCTATTTACAACAGGATAAGACTCTTCAGTGTACCTCCCTATTAAAAAATCATATTTCTCTGTGTTTAAAAAAAACTGCTATTGTTTTTATTGGCGATTATCTCTTGGGAAACAAGGACTTTGATCTTCTCCACTACATGAAAGATCTGTGATAATAGGTGATAATGGGAATAGAGCAATTTCCCATTGTCATAATTCTCTGCATGTTCTGTAGAGGTGTGGCGTTGTAGCCATAAAACGTAGGCATTTCATTCTTTCTTGTTTTCCTTCTGTTATCAGCACCATTCATAGGACAAAAATGATACAAAATAATTAAAAGCAAAGCATGTATTACATGATTTAGAAATATAGAGGTCTATGTGCCTTGTGCAGGCTATTCTGCACTTTTATTCAAAATAGTCTTTTAAACAGTGTTATAAATGAATGTTGAAAAACAAAATATCTGCATTTATGTTCTATCCAAAAATCTTTTTTTTTTTTTAATCAAATGATCATATTATGATCATATTGCATTTATAGAAGCAAGCTGAGACACTTGGCCATCCTGAGTAGAAAAGTCTTTCTTGGCACCATGCTGCAGAGCAGGACCTTTGCTTTCTGTGTGGAAACAGTGTTCCCTCTGCAGAGGTTCAGGTTCTGCTGCACCAGAGCTTGAGCTCTCCAATCAGTGTAAACTTTGCTCATAGGAAGTGCCAACTCTGACTCACCTGGGGACACCTCAGAGCTCTGCAGAGAGACCACTGCTTCCACACAAAGTGCAGAGGTCCTTCTCTGCAGTATGCTGGCAGAGGACAGGTTTTTCCACCCAGACTTGGGCTGATTTCCTAAGAAAACAAAATATTTGACTTTAAACACCTTCTGTTTTAATACACCTGGAATATATTTAACTAATTTAAAGTAATGTTCAGACTTTAAACACCTTTTGCTTTAGACTCGGTGCACACAGGGACGCCTTGTCAGGCGACCTAGTCGCCTGACAAGTCGCCTCCCGTTCTGTGCTATGGAACCGTTCTAAGGGGAGCGACGCAAGTCGCTCCGACTTAAAAAAAGGTTCCTGTACGACTTTGGGGGCGACTTGGGGCGACTTGCATAGACTTCTATACAGAAGTCGTTTTGCAAGTCGCCCGGGCAGTCGTGTGCAGGTCGCCTCGGTGAGGCGACCTGCGAGTCGTGCCGCCTCTGGTGTGAACCGAGGCTAAATGCACCTACAATTAATTTACCTGGTTCTAAACTGAAGTCAGTTGGGCTTGAAATCTCCAACAGTTTTGCAGGAAGCAGGCTGGACACTGCAGAAAATTAGTTATTCAGTATTAGCCGGCATTAATGTGCTTGTTAACAGTGAAATCATATTCCCTTTAAATTGGTTAATTTCTGCATACCCAAGTATTCATTGGCAGTTGAAAGGCTGTCTTTAAGATACAGTTATAAAATACACATACATTCACAAATGTTCATTTTAAGGTTTTATTTGCCATAAAATGTGTAAAATGTTTTATAATATAAGAATAATACTAGAAAATGTATTGTACATATAAAAATGTTTCTACTACGCAAAAAATAGTTACAGTCGGAAAATATGCTTGTATTGGAAAAAATGTGAAACAAAACATCTGACTCCCTTTGAAATCTGAATTCTGTCCTTGAGCTAGATTAACATGTGTATAACTGCATAGAATAATCCATGTAGCATTTTTCCAAGCAGATAAAATTCTCTACCCTCTAGTTTTTGAAGTGTAACACCATTTTTTTTTGTTGTCTTGAGATATATATATATATATATATATATATATATATATATATATATATATATATATATATACAGTGTCTCACAAAAGTGAGTACACCCCTCACATTTTTTGTAAATATGACACTTTGCTACAATGTAAAGTAGTGAGTGTACAGCCTGTATAACAGTGTAAATTTGCTGTCCCCTCAAAATAACTCAACACACAGCAATTAATGTCTAAACCACTGACAACAAAAGTGAGTACATCCCTAAGTGAAAATGTCCAAATTGGGCCCAAGGTGTCAATATTTTGTGTGGCCACCATTATTTTCCAAAACTTCCTTAACCCTCTTGGGCATGGAGTTCACCAGAGCTTCACAGGTCGTCACTGGAGTCCTCTTCCACTGATCCATGATGACATCACGGAGCTGGTGGATGTTAGAGACCTTTTGCTCCTCCACCCTCCATTTGAGGATACCCCACAGATGCTCAAGAGGGTATAGGTCTATAGACATGCTTGACAAGTCCATCACCTTTACCCTCAGCTTCTCTAGCAAGACAATGGTCATCATGGTGGTGTGTTTGGGATTGTTATCATGTTGGAATACTGCTCTGTGGCCCAGCCTCCAATTGGAGGCAGTCATGCACTGCTTCAGTATTTCACAGTACATGTTGGCATTCATGGTTCCCTCAATAAACTGTAGCTCCCAAGTGTCGGCAGCACTCATGCAGCACTCATGCAGCCCCAGACCATGACACTCCCACCACCATGCTTGACTGTAGGCAAGACACACTTGTTTTTGTACTCCTCACTTGGTTGCCATCACACACGCTTGACACCATCTGAACCAAATAAGGTTATCTTGGTCTCATCAGACCACAGGACATGGTTCCAGTAATCCATGTCCTTAGTCTTCATGTCTTCAGCAAACTATTTGCAGGCTTTCTTGTGCACCATCTTTAGAAGAGACTTCCTTCTGGGATGACAGCCATGCAGACCAATTTGATGCAGTGTTCGGCGTATGGTCTGAGCACTGACAGGCTGACCCCCCACCCCTTCAACCTCTGCAGCAATGCTGGCAGTGCTCATGCGTCTATTTCCCAAAGACAACATCTGGATATGATGCTGAGCACATACACTCAACTTCTTAGGTCGATAATGGCGAGGCCTGTTCTGAGTGGAACCTATCCTGTTAAACCACTGTATGGGCTTGGCCACCATGCTGCAGCTCAGTTTCAGGGTCCTGGCAATCTTCTTATAGCCTAGGCCATCTTTATGTAGAGCAACAATTCTTTTTTTCAGCACCTCAAAGAGTTCTTGATTATTTGCAGTTTTCATTGTGCATATTATAATAGTTCAAATTTGCTGTTTGCTATGAACAAACTGAGAACACAAAAAGTGATATGTCTGTAGTATCATCCCAACTGTGCACAGCATACATGCTTGTGTCCAAGGTGTTCTCATCACAATAAATTCAATTTCAATACTTCCTTTTGACAAAATAACTGGGGCCAATTTACATACAATTTAAATATTACACATAGCAATGAGATCTATTGTTGTGTTTCATAGAGTCTGATTGGTTTAAGCCCTAGTTCACACCAGTGCGGCTCTGAAATTGCAATACTTCAGCGAGATTTCAAAGTTGCAGATCATTTCATGTCACTGTGGCTTGCGACTTCACTGCAACATGATTGGCGGCAATTTGAGCAGTTCAATTTCCGGCCATGAGGTACGACTCATGCGATCATGCGATTTGGAACTGTCAAATTGAATGACAAATCACACTGGTGTGAACGAGGGCTTAATGTCATTTTAAAATGTTATTATCTTGCTATCCTGCCTCATGGTATCCAACCTATCAGCCACGTACACTGCACTCTCCTAAACTGTGATTTTAACATAACCACTATGCAATAAACATCTAAGTATCGGTAAATAAAATAATACTATGAAGTAAACATTATTATATTGTAGGCATAAAAAAAACACCTGACAGAAACAATGCCAGTAAAAATATAATATTTTCTCATCAAGCGTCACTTTCAAGCACCATTATGAATTACAGGATTTGCTTTTACAGTACATTGCCATGGTCATCATAAACATATTTAACAAAGCTTTCAGTAGGTGCTGTAGTTAATTCAGGAAAAACAGGACTTGCAGAACTGAATATTTTTATGTGCTTATTGCCCAAGTTTATCTTTCTACATGACATATACAGTATATTCAAATAAATGTCTCATTGAGCAGTTTTACAACCTATTTGCACATCCAATGTGTCTGATTACTACAGTTTGAATGTGGGGTTTAAACAAGTCTATTTAAAAAAACAAAAACCCTGATACACGTCTCTTAACATTACGTGCTATTACTTATTATTTGACTTATCCAGGGCCGTGCTGGGAGCGGATGTTCCCCAAGGTGTACATCTTTGCCTTGGGGCGGGACAAAAATGGCTGGTAGGTATAATTATTAGGTAATAGTAAATAATGTTGAAAGGTGTATTGCATTTGATCAATATATTCTTATTTATAATGCCCCTACGTACACATAGCCAGTCAGGCCTGTTAAAAGTTCTCAGTGAGTTTGAACTTGCAATTTTTTTAACAGGCTCCACGTCACTGAAGAGTCTCCCCCACTGTGCCTGCTTGTTGAACAAATGCAGCAGCCAGGAAGGGAACTCAGAAATGCTGAGCCTGTGGATTTACCAGACTCGGTTATCTTGAGCTGCACTGAGGATAAACTTTCCAATATGGACTCTCTGACCTCAGTGCCCCCCCCCCCATCATTCCTCCATGAGTGTTGTGTTAGGTAGCTGCCTTAATTGGCCTCATGGGTGGCAGAGCCTTTGACTTACCCTCAATAAATTAAGCTCTCAAAGTTTCTTGAACAATACAATACATATTTTGCTCTCAAATTAATGTATTTATTAGTTTATAGACTATCATGAGCATGGGTACACAGCCTGAGTATTAAGACACATACTGTATGTATCACAGACACCTGGCCAGGACCACCCATCTTTCCATACAAGATTTGCTCACTCCCCAGATAATCACATTTAACCACCCAAAATGTTCCATAAATAATTGCTTACTTAAAGTAAATCAGTCATTAGAAAACTGCATAAGCTAATGCTGGTTTCCTGAAAATTATAGCTGTCTGTGTATGTCATGATATATTTGTGGTTTTAACATTGCTCAGTTATTTACTAATCAGGATGATCACGCCACCCACCTGTGTGTGAGAAGTATATTAATGAGTATGTGGTAATGGCAGTCAGTTATGATTAAGGTCACCTTGTTGGCAGAAACACGTCAGCATAAATGTTTGGAACTCTATGTTCTCTTTGAAATAAACATTCCCAAAGATTTCCTACTTTATACTGGTTTTCTTCAATTCTCTTTATGGACTATGGGCGGACAGGAGCCTAGGGTGTTTCCAAACAGCCTAAGTAAGACAAGGAGTTTGAACCATTTCGGCATGTTTGGTGTCTGACTGTGTCTGGTTAAAATGAATATAAACCCTAACAATGAGCATCTATTACTATCTCCCTTTCGATTCGTTAAATATACCATTGAAGGCGATTTGCTATATCAGTTTGATATAAGAGTACAAAAATCTTGTTGATGCTGTCATAAATCTTATGAGCTGATAACTTCTTATGCTGTCCCCCTGTGCTTCATTCTTATTAGTTACATTGTAAATGATCAGGTACTGATTAAAAGGGAAAAAAAGCTGGGAAAAAAAAAAAAAGAAAACGAATGCAGCCACCACATCTGAGGACTTGAAGACTAAAGTATATTACATTTGTTTTTCTTCAGTTTAGATAAACTTTAAATACCTCTAAGTCATAGGTCAAAGATAGGTTGGAATTCCTTATTTCCATACTTGCTCCAGGTCAGTCACTCACAAAGCTGTGCAGTCAAGGCATAAGCATTTAACCACAGGTATCCACCATTTTCAGAAGAAGAGTATATATATATATATATATATATATATATATATATATATATATATATATGACAGGTCTACCTTAAAGGCTCCTTGAAAATCCATTTTTACTTTAATACAGATAACTACATATAGAAAAACCATGGTTTGGGTTTTAAGTTGGTTAGAAACTGATACATACTGCACCCACTATATATAGGGTTAGGGCTTTTTTTCCCTAAACAATAGGTGCAGGTACTCTCGCCACTCTGACCTACCCCTGAGCACCGTCCCTTATCCCTATCAACCAGAATCCAGAACCAAGTATAATTTTGCAGGGATAAGTAATTTGTACAGAATTGGTTAATGATAATAGACCCCCTCAGCAACAACAGATCCCCCAGGAACACAAGCTCCTTCCCAGCAACAATAGTCCTCCACCAACAATAGATACCCACCAGCAACAATAGATCTGCCCCTGCAGGAAACAAAAGATACCCCAGCAGCCAGCATCAATAGACCCTCCCCCATCAACAGTGGATTCCACCCTTCCCAAAAACATAAGGACCCCAGAGTAAAAGATCTCCCTCCAGCAACAATAGATTCCCCTGCAAAATAATAGATCCCTCCAGCAACAATTGACACCCCCCCCCCCCGGCAACACTACAACCCCAGCTACAATAGATCCTCAGCAGTCAGCATCAATAGACCCTCCAGCACATCCCAGCCCCCTTTGCCAGTACATACATTCTGTGCAGGAGGTGCAAGAACTGCATTCCCCATGTTTCCTGCTAAAAAATAAATTAAAAAAATGTATAGGTTTCCTTTTATCAGCTGCTACTCTGCCCATTTCAGTAATAACATACATCAAAGGTTTACAAGCCACTGTCTTAGAGATATTTTTATTTTGGCCAGCTGTCACATTTATGTACAGTAGAAGTTCTGCAAATTACATGTAATGTTAAATATTAACCTCAATTACTATGTAACATAAAGACCAATTGTTTAACTTGTACCTTTTTTTTTTTTTTTAACTTCAGTAGATTTAAAGGACATTTAATCTTAAAATATAATTTCCACCTGCATTAAAATTCGTTTTTTTTTTTTAAATCCAAATGCTACATTACTAATGGTCAATGACTCAGACATCACATTAGAGACTCTAAGCATGACACAAAGCACATTGTGCACATTACACGTGTATCGGCCCCCCATTTACTTCTTCGATAAGCAATGGCTGTTTTGCTCTTGTGGTATGGGTCAGAACTCTGAGCAGTCACAATCTGAACAGATCTTTTTCATTTATCTGATATAAAATACAACAATCAATAAAAGTGTTTGCGTATTACAACCCTGTCCACCATAGAGGTAAATGGAGGCCATTGTGTGATATGTGTGGGAATAAACTATCAGCAATCATATTTTATTGTTCTGACTACTCTAAACTGATGACAGTAACATTGGATTGGCTGTCAGAGGTTAGTCCGATTCCTACAGTATATCTTTTGCACTAAGTGTAATTCTAGTGTAATTAAATAAACCAATTTATATTTATCTATCAAATTTAAAGAAATACTAAAGTCTCATTTTTTTTCTTTAAAAATAACACACATGTTATACTCACCTGCTCTGTACAGTGGTTTTGCACAGAGCAGCCTGGATCCTTTTCTTCTCGGGTCCCTGGCTGGCACTCCTGGTCCCTGGCTCCTGTTGAATGTCCCAACAGCAAGCAGCTTGCTATGGGGGCACTCTAGCCGAGCTGCAGCTCTGTGTGTCCATTTAGACACGGAGCCGCGGTTTGACCCCACCCTCTCTCTCTCCTGATTGGCTTTGATTGACAGCAGCAGGAGCCAATGGTGCCGCTGCTGTGTCCCAGCCATCAGGAGGGAGAGTCCCGTATGGCGGAGGCACTTGTGCACATCGCTGGACAGAGATTGGGCTCAGGTATTAGGGGGGCTGCTGCACACAGAAGGTTTTTTATCTTAATGCATAGTATGCATTAAGATAAAACATGTTCTGCCTTTACAACCACTTTAATTCAGTTACAGATAGACCCAAGTGGATTGCACCCCTGTATTCTTACTTCTCTGAGTCTAGTACAAACCACTTCTAAACAAAAGTCCTCACCACAGCAGTCATAATCCAATCAAAAGGGTCTAAGGCAGGAACCAGCCGAGATTCGAACTGTGTATGGGCAAGCTGAATGTAACAAGTTGATTGATCGATTTGCTTTGGTACAACCAGCATGCCTGGTTTTACCTATGATTATCGCTAACGGCTGCTATAGCTGCTAACAATAATCACTGTTTTCTCCCGGAGGGAGTAGACAATGGTCCAGCAGGAGGGATTCCCGCATCATCACTGTCTGTGTTGATGGGGGAATCAGATGAAGTTTGCTCTGTGTATGTCTGGCCTAAGTCGCTGTTTTCCCTATGATGTAACCAGGGCTTTTTTTCATAGGGAACTTGGTGGAACTCAGTTCCACCACCTCTGGCTTAGACCCCTTGGTGCCTGCTCACAACAATCACTTGTAAAAACAGAAGTCTGGTTTCTGTGTTTACAAGTGACAGCTCTGCACTCTGTATGTAATGCAATCCTTGTATTTAATGCCCCTTTAAGACCCTCCTACTGTTTTTGTGAAATTTGACTGAACACACCCATTAATTGATGTGATTTGGAGGGTGTGTGTAGGGGGAGGGGTTTTGTGGGCCGTGGTCAAGTTCCAGCACCTATTGTTTGAGAAAAAAAGCCCTGGATGTAACGTAATTGCATGAATTAAGAATTGAGTAGGGGGTGAAATAAACCTTTGAAGTAGCTGCAGCATGTGGGCATAGGATGCTGAGACTCTAAAAGATGTAAGAAGCCATTATATTTTTCGGCATTTATATAAAAGTGAAATATTCGTTTTTGGAAAAGGTGGACAAACTGCTACACATATGAAGTGCATGTGCATGCGCAGAGCTGAAGCAGCCACCCAAACCTTCCTGTCATAAGCAAACCTTAGGTCTCATAATGCTAAAGTTTGCCTGCCCCTTTCTAGTGGCCAGTGAGGCTGCCTGTCATAGTGATGGAACTATAAAAAAAAGTGTGTGGACAGGGCTTAGCAGAAAGCTCCAACACTGCCTGGAAGTGTCAGATCTTTAGTTATCAGAATGGCCTAACATTTGGCCAATACCTGGACATGGTCAAGTTTTGAAGGTGCTACAGGTATGCAGAGAAACTTTTAGGTGCCTATGCTTTATACCTGCAGCAGTTGGCCCCTCACCTCCAAAGGCAGAGTCTTATTAATCATATATCATACTGTATAGGACAGCAAGAAAGACTCCAAAGACATGCTGGTAGGTTAATTGGCTTCTGTCCAAAAATTGGCCCTAGTATATGAATGTGAGTTGGGGACCTTGGATTGTGGACTCCTTGAGGGTAGTGACCGATGTGAGTGTGCGATGTATGTGTGGAGCGCAGCGTAAATTGATGGCGCTATATGGGTACCTTAAATAAATAATAATATAATAGATGAGCATCTTAATGAGACACAATCTACAGGGATAGGGACAATTGTAGACACGCGCCCACACTCACTCAGGTTGAACTGGATGGACTGGTGTCTTTATTCAACCTTGCTAACTATCTATCTAACTATCTAACTATGACCTAGGATGGCCCAGCATTTAGAAATGACTTGGACATGATCAAGTCTTGAAGGCGGCTGTAGATATGCGCAGGAACCTCTAGATGCCTACACCTCAAACCTGCAGCAGTTGGCCCCTTCCCCCACCTTGACAGATTCTCTTTAATATTATCATACTGTATGTAGTGCACAAACCCTTAACTGGTCCCGCTATTTGTTGCAAGTTCTATTCCCTGTTAAGTGCAAGCAACTGTAGCTTCCCAGTCTCTATTCACAATAAACAGGCAGAAAGAGTCTTTTTTAGATTTATTGCTTATTAAACATGGGTAGGGTGCAGGGTCACCCTTGAAATACTCCAGAACTAGTACAAAAAGTAATGGAGGACTCTCTCTAACAGTGCTGTCTCTTATGGGTGCAACCACCCTCTTGAAGCAAGTGACTAGTGAACCACAGCTCAGGGGATTCCATTGTGAAAGTAAAGCCTGAGCAGGCAACTTGGAAATAACTTTCCCAAATGTTAGCTAGGGCAGGCTCTAGGATAATTTTCAGGTGTGTTACTTACTGTATCTTGGGTACTTGAATGCTTTCCTGCATTACCAGACAGTTTCTGTACTGTGAGCCTCCAGGTCAGATCCACTGTGGACTTCCTTCAGCTGCTTTCAAGAACTCTGGACGTGGGTCCCCTAGCTCTAGCTGAAGCTGGGACCCTGATGGCCTTTCCTAGTTTTCAGCTATGCGCCCAGAGGGCACAGCCCGCTGACTGGATCATTTGCCACAGGACAAGGACCCTGCTGTTCCAGGCCCCAATATATTTATACACACTTCAGCCCCCTACTGGCCATTCCTCCTGCCACTGGCTACGGAGGAGCCAAAAAATGAAATTTGCCTCAATCTTTTAGCAACCTAGCTAGGAGGGTGCTCTATGCATAAAGCTTTCAACTTTCAAATTGATATATAAATCATATATACTGGTATATATATATCATACAGCACAGACTATGAATAACATATATTATGCAACAATGAGCTATATTGATTTTCTTCATGAATGATAACATGGATGTTTCGAACAATTCTATTGTCAAAGTACAGTGGGGACGGAAAGTATTGAGCAAAGGGTCTGAATACTTAGTGTCTGAATACATTAACATGTTTTTCTTTTTTTTAAAAAAATTTGCAAAAAAGTCAACAATTCTGTGTTTTTCTGTCAATATGGGGTGCTGTGTGTACATTAATGAGGAAAAAAAATGAACTTAAATGATTTTAGCAAATGGCTGCAAAATAACAAAGAGTGAAAAATTTAAGGGGGTCTGAATACTTTCCCTCCCCACTGTATGTAGTTTGTATTTTCTCATCTGAACATACAAGTACCATTCCAGTTGGTCTAGTAATGTGCATAGGTTGAAAACAGAACATAATAAGCAAAAACATGTCATAATCCTAGGCTGACATATGACACTATCAATAGGCATAGTTATTCAGATGTTTATTTAAGCATTTGTTTTGGACAGAAATGAAGAAAGTATGTGGTCTGAGGAAAACACAATGGATTCATGAATGTAAGGAATGTCCACAATGCTGCCTAATCAAGTTGTTCATTGATAATACTTTTTAGTAAGATTTACCGGTATTTATGTTACCAAGCATTTGCAGTGACATAAAAAAAAAATTGTTTTATACATGTATTTTTTCGTATACACAGCCAACCACTGATATAAATATATCAGAAAGGATAGTCAATACAATATTCTTCAAATCATTGTTCATGTATTGATTGTGTCTTTCCCCCATGGCCGTGCAATAAATGACTACACTCGCTGAAAAACCTAAGACCTCTAAATAATTAAAAAATATAAATGCGTGAAATCTCCAATACTCATTATGAGGAAATTCACATATATCTTCTTCTGTTTCTCATACGTGACCAAAATCTGCTAAATGCTTGATGACTTCATAAAACAAGCTATTTCAAAGCGTATGATCCACATTTATTGAAATATATATAAAACAGATGTTTAGAAAGCCTTTGGCGAAACGCGTTAAGTGAAAGTGGTGCTTTTAACCAGCAGTGGCAAAACACACAGCAAAGGAAATATCATCCATCTTTCACCTGAAAACTGGTGCAATGTTAGTCAACCATCCATGTGTGTACTGACGTGACCCCCACTCAAGCTGTTTGGCCATCAAGGGTTTTCTCAATATGTTTTGTAATATAGCTCAATAAAATGGATACTACACTGTGAAAGGGTTTGTTTTATGAAGTCATCAAGTGTTTAGTAGATTTTCATCATATGCATGAAACAGAAGAAGATATACAATATGTAAATTTACTTACAGCATAGGAGTATCATTGATTTAGTATATAAAGGTGTGTGTGTGTGTGTGTGTGTGGGGGGGGGGGTTGACCCCCCTCCTTCCCCCGGCTGCCCACCTAAAGCCTACCATATAGCCAGAAGGAGCTATTCACATGTCGCAGTGGTGATGCGTTGAGTCTTCAGTGTAGAAAATGTAATTCAGCATGTTGGGTTGACAGGCAGCTTGTCAAACTCACTCATTCAAGTCAATAGGGCTTCACCACAACCATGAGCCATTTAGAAAAAAAAAAACAAGAATTTAGAAGGTTTCAGGATCGCTTCTTGAGCACCTGACATCAGCTGCTTAGCTGCCCTCTGAAAAGTGATCCACCGCAGACAGCTTTCCAGAGAACTACCAAGTGTGAACTTATCCACTTCCCAACCGCAATACGGATATATACAGTATCTCATAAAAGTGAGTACACCCCTCACATTTTTGTAAATATTATATCTTTTATGTGAAAACACTGAAGAAATTACACTTTGCTACAATGTAAAGTAGTGAGTGTACAGCTTGTACAACAGTGTAAATTTGCTGTCCCCTCAAAATAACTCAACATACAGCCATTAATGTCTAAACAGCTGGCAACAAAAGTGAGTACATGCCTAAGTAAAAATGTCCAAATTGGGCCCAATTAGCCATTTTCCCTCCCCGGTGTCATGTAATTGGTTAGTGTTAGAAGGTCTCAGAAGTGAATGGGGAGCAGGTGTGTTAAATTTGGTGTTATCGCTCTCAATCTCTCATACTGGTCACTGAAAGTGTAACATGGCACCTCATGGCAAAGAACTGTCTGAGGATCTGAAAAAAATAATTATTGCTCTACATAAAGATGGCCTAGACTACAAGAAGATTGCCAAGACCCTGAAACTGAGCTACAGCACGGTGGCCAAGACCATACAGCGGTTTAACAGGACAGGATCCACTCATAACAGGCCTCGCCCTGGTCAACCAAAGATGTTGAGTGCACATGCTCAGAGTCCTGCCAGCATTGCTGCAGAGGTTGAAGGGGTGGGGGGTCAGCCTGTCAGTGCTCAGACCATACGCCGCACACCGCATCAAATTGGTCTGCATGGCTGTCGTCCCAGAAGGAAGCCTCTTCTAAAGATGATGCACAAGGAAGGCCGCAAACAGTTTGCTAAAGACAAGCAGACTAAGGACATGGATTTGTGGAACCATGCCCTGTGGTCTGATGAGCCCAAGATAAAATTATTTGGTTCAGATGGTGTCAAGCATGTGTGGTGGCAACCAGGTGAGGATTACAAAGACAAGTGTGTCTTGCCTACAGTCAAGCATGGTGGTGGGAGTGTCATTGTCTGGGGCTGCATGAGTGCTGCCAACACTGGGGAGCTACAGTTCATTGAGGGAACCATGAATGCCAACATGAACTGTGACATACTCAAGCAGAGCATGATCCCCTCCCTTCAGAGACCGGGCTGCAGAGCACTATTCCAACATGATAACGACCCCAAACACACCTCCAAGACAACCACTGCCTTGCTAAAGAAGCTTGGGGTAAAGATGAGGGACTGGCCAAGCATGTCTCCAGACCTAAACCAGACCTAAACCCTATTGAGCATCTGTGGGACATCCTCAAACTGAAGGTGGAGGAGCGCAAGGTCTCTAACATTCACCAGCTCTAGAGGAGTGGAAGAGGACTCCAGTGGCAACCTGTAAAGCTCTGGTGAACTCCATGCTCAAGAGGGTTAAGGCAGTGCTGGAAAATAATGATGGCCACACATTGTAGCAAAGTGTCATTTCTTCAGTGTTGTCACATGAAAAGATCTAATAAAATATTCACAAAAATGTGAGGGGTGTACTTACTTTGGTGAGATAATTAATATATATATATATATATATATATATATATACATAGACACACACATGTATATTATATAAATGCGTATGCCTGCCAAAGTGTATGACTTTCTTTACTTCGCTGCTATGGGCTCTAGCCCCAGAATTTTTGCAGGCCTAGCAACGCCCCTGCTGTCGGGTGCTGCCGCCGCCAGCCATTGTGGTTAAGGGAGCCCGGCAGTGTAGTATTACGGCTTCACACTGGGTCCCTACTGTGCATGCGTGAGGCACCGCTGTGCTCTCCTACTGGCCCGGTGGCGAGGGAAGGAGGTGGAAGCCGAGCTGTGACATAATTTGCCGCAGCCCGGACTCCGAAAGTGGGGACAGGATTCAAAGACAGGTATCTGCTCCACCCCCCCCCCCTGAAAGGTGCCAAATGTGGGGGACAGTAGACTAATGAGCGTATGTTTCGCTTTCAGTGAACTTGGACTTGTGTTTTGTGTGAAATTGATACTTTGTTCACTAGATTGGAGGTGGGATGGTGAATGTACAAGGATACAAATTGGTATATTGTTGCATTTGGTAATAGAGCATAACTCCCAACATTTTGAGATGGGAATGAGGGACACCTACTGTCAAACGTATGTAGGTATAGGACACGCCCCCTGCCACACTCCCTTAAAGGAGAATTAACCAATTAATTAAATCCACAAGGACTTTTCTTTACCACTACTATTCCTTTATATTGGCTTTTAAAATGTACAAATGCAGCAACTTAGAAATTAAAGTGGGGTTCCACCCAAAAAACAAAAATACCTGGAAAAAATCTAAAAAAAAAAACAAAAAAACATTTGGATATTTTTTTTTTTTTTTTTTCACTTACCTCTAAATGCCTGTTGCTAGGTGGTCCCTCGTAGTCTGCCTCTTCCTTTGCCTGGGCTCGTGACATCACTTCCCCCCAGGCACAGGAAGGGCTCCCTCCCTCCTGTCAATCATCTGGGACCCATTACAGGTCCCAGGTGATTGAGCGGCCAATCACGGCGCGCGGCGCAGCTCGCGCATGTGCAGTGGGTGCCAGGCTGTGAAGCCACAGCCCGGCGCCCACAGTTGAAATGCCGGCGCCGACGAGCGGAGGGGGGGGACGAGCGGGGCTTCGATCCCCCGCATCGCTGGACCCAGGGACAGGTAAGTGTCCAATTAAAAGTCAGCAGCTGCAGTATTTGTAGCTGCTGACTTTTAATTTTTTTTTTTTTTGACGGCCCCCTGGGTGGAACTCCTCTTTAAGGTTTAGCATTGGGAAACACTTTTTGAAAGCTAAAAAGTGCATTTACAAATGAGGAGGAAAGAGGGACAGAGGGTCATTGCTCTTAATCAGGGACAGTTGGGAGCTATGATAGAGTAATGATGGACTACATTGTAACTACACACTAACCATGAGCTATCACTATAGTTAAGACTTAGCAGCTGATCCTTAATAGTTAATAGTCTTTGCACGGTTTTAGAAAAGAGTGGCTCATGCAGCGGCTGCACGGATACCAGCACACTAGTACTACAGCGCAAGGCGCCGGGCAACACTGCGCATGTGCCGCCCGCAGCACGCAGATGTGTGCAGTGTACAGCATGGACGGGACTGTGAGGGTCATGTGACTGACTTCCTGTATGTTCGTATTTCCCGCCGGAACCGGGATGTCCGCAGTGTGGAGGGGGGAGCCGCTCAGCTGTGTACGGTAATTACCGAGGATGCAGCCCGTACCCCTCCCGTGTGTTTCTATGGAGGGAGCTGTACACCACATGTACTGGGGAAGTAGGACAGGAACACTCCCCTGACTGTACCATGCAGCCCTGGAACTGGTATTTCTAATGTTCAATGATACAATACCGCCCTCCTTATCCTGCATTGTACATTCTACACTCAACCCTATTAAATATCATACAATGTATGTGTGTGAGGAGATGTCCCTGTAGTCTGTGACTGGCTCAGGATTTCCATACACCTCCAGCAACAAAGTATTCTAGAAAACTTTTAACCACTTGCTTACTGGGCACTGTTACCCCCCTTCCTGACCCGGCCATCCTTTTCCAGCTTGTCGCTCTTCGAAAAACAATTGCGCGGTCATAGAATGCTGTCCCCAAACGAAACTTTTAGAATTTTGATCACACAAAAAGAGCTTTATTTTAGTGGTAATTATTCACCACTGTTTTTTTTTTTTTTTTTTTTTTTTTTATTTTCTTGCTAAACAAACAAAAAAAATAAGGAAAATTTTGAAAAAGTGCATGCGCAGTAGGGTACCATGCTGTGTTGCCGCAAGGCTTTACTTCCTGATTCCCTTACTAGCAATGGCGGCGCCTCCAACCCGGAGCCGAGTCGGCTTCAGGTGAGGACATCGCGGGCGCCCTGGACAGGTAAGTGTTCTTATTTTAAAAGTCAGGAGCTGCAGTATTTGTAGCTGCTGACTTTTAATTTTTTTTTTTTTAATTCTTTATTTATCTTTTTTCCAGAGAAACCATAAATCTGTTACATCTTGCATATTCCACAATAGTCAAAATACCGAGATAAATGCATATATTTCAAACATATATTCACTTTACCCCCTATCTCCGTCAAACCATATCCATTACCATATATTATATATAGACCATTTTTCTAAATTTTAGTTCTATTATTTTAATCCCAACCAAAAAAAAAAAATCCCGTATTATATAACCCCCCCGCCTTACTCCAGGGAATAACAACCCATTAATACTCCAACGCAATGGCAGGGATGCCCTCACTCCCCTCCCTCACTCCCCAATAGCTTCCTCCCTTCTTCAGAATATACAAATTCCCCCCCCCCCCCCCCCCCATGAGGTCCATGTTTCTATATATTGTTCCTTTCTATCTTGCGCCGTAAGCACTAGATCTTCCATAATTTCTATATTTCTAACTTTATTAAAGAGGGAGTCCACCTGAAAAAAAATTATTAAAAGCCAGCAGCTACAAATACTGCAGCTGCTGACTTTTAATAAACTGACACTTACCTGTCCTGGAGCCCAGCGATGTCGGCAGCCGAGCAGTAGCTCGGCTCTCGCTGCTGCCGCCGCCATTCTCGGTGGGGGAATAAGGAAGTGAAGCATTGCGGCTTCACTTCCCGGGTCCCTACTGCGCATGCGCAAGTCGTGCTGCGCGTCCTAAGTGGTCCCCGCTATCTCCTGGGACCTGTGTTTCCCAGGAGACAGCGGTAGGGGGCGTGACTCCCGCGGGAGTCTATTCGCGGAATTGGGTGCAGATACCTGTCTAATACAGGTATCTGCACCCCCCTGAAAGGTGCCAATTGTAGCACCAGAGGGGGGAGGAATCAGATGAGCGGAAGTTCCACTTTTGGGTGGAACTCTGCTTTAAGCCATATGGTAATGAGGGTGGACGTGAGTCCTTCCAGCACAAGGTGATACATGCTTTAGCTTCATTCAGCAGGTGACACACTATTGATTTTTTTTTTTTATATTTCTGCAGTGGGATTTGTGAATGGTGGAGCAAGAAAAAGGCCGGGTCATCTGGTACTTGAAAATCTGTAACTTTTTGAGTGATCCTTTGTACCGCCAACCAGTACTGTCTTTTTTTTTTGGGGGGGGAAAATGTCTCACTGCTTGTGATAAGTGCTCCGCAGTGCTGACTTCCTGGCGGGCTCCGCATGTGCGGTTGCAAACACCTGAGCTCATCTTTACACTGCAGTGTTGTGGTGTAAACTGGTGTTCTAGGGAGTAAGCCTTGTCTTGCATTGGGTCTGCACTAGTGTTAACTTTGACGTCAAGTTTCGTTTTAGTCAGTCTTTTGACTTTTAGTTTTTAGTCGTTTTAGCCATTTTAGTTTTGGTTGTATTTTAGTCATCTGAATAGTTTTTGTTTGAAGCCTCTTACACACGATCAGATTTTCCGACAGGAAATGTGTGATGACAGGCTGTTGGCGGAAAATCCGGCAGTGTGTATGCTCCATCAGACAATTTTCCGCAGACAAATGTTGGCAGGCTTTAAAATTTTCCATGGACAAATGTCTGTTGTCGTATTTTCCGAGCGTGTGTACACAAGTCCGTCGGACAAAAGTACAAACATGCATGCTCGGAAGCAAGGACGAGCCAGAAGCGGTCAGTCTTGTAAACTAGCGTTCGTAATGGAGAATTAACATTTGTGACATGGAAAATTATGAAATCTCAAAATGCAGCGCACATTCTCTTCTTCTTTATAATGGGATAATAATGAAGCTGCTTTGCTGGTGATACTGATGGAGTTATGGCAAACTAATTTTCAAAGGCTTTTTTTTTTCTTGTGATATCAAGAATAATATTATTATGCTTGTTTTTTTTTTGTTTAGTTACCACATCACCAATATCCCGTAGTTTTGAAGATCAAAGATGCAGCTATGTTGGTGTCCCTTGTCAATTTTACATTGTATTTTTTAAAATGTAACTGCCTACTCCCAAACTGTCATTTGAAGTAAAACACATAGCCAAGTATTCTTCTACACATTTTTTTTACTGTGCATTAAAAAAAAGAAAACAAATAAAATTAGACATGCTATCTGCCAATAGAACTTAACCAAAAAGTACATTCTATGCATTCAAAAATCTAGAAAATATACCAAATCAAATCATTATTCAACCAAAAAATAAAATAAAAGCCTCATGCATGTGTCCTGCTTCTTAATATAGGGGCTCAACAATGGCAAGAGTTGGTGAAAGCAGGGGTCCGTCATCCGGAGAAAATTCCGAAAATCATCCGGATTATTCTCCTGGAGCTCCCACAGCAAAGGCATATGACATAATTGATCACGATTAATAAAGCAACCAATTTTTGGTCCAAGAAATCCTCTTCCTCCTGTTCCTGGACTGGACTTGGGTCAAAGCCATAAGTCCAAGGCCAATAATAAATAACACGTTATCTCCTCCGATTCTCCAACATGTCTGGTTGATGAACGGCTATTCAGAAACGAACTGAAAAGTGCAAAATGAAAAGCGCGAATCAACACTCACCAAACTTCCACTAACACGAAATTAGCAGTAGGAGCCCAAAGGGTGGCGCTAAAGAGCTGAAAAACCAGGTAGTACGTCATTACGTTCGTGTTTGTTGGCGATAATTCCTTGCCGTTTGTATGCAAGACAAGTTCCTGGCCAACGCCCTTTGGACAAAAGTCCGAGGTTTTGTCTGCGGAAAATCCGATCGTGTGTATGAGGCTATAGTCTACTAAAATCTCCAGTGCATTTTAGTGGACTAAAATTGAATGGGTTTAGTTAACCACTTCCCGCCCAGCCTGTAGCAGAATGACGGCCGGGCGGTGGTTCAGTTATCCTGACTGGGCGTCATATGACATCCAGCAGGATAACAGCCGCGGTGCGCCCGTGGGAGCGCGCATTGCGGCGATCGGTGATGCGGTGTGTCAGTCTGAAACACCGCTACACCGATCGCGGTAAAGAGCCTCCGGCGAAGGCTCTTTACCACGTGATCAGCCGTGTCCAATCATGGCTGATCACGATGTAAACAGGAAGAGCCTTTGATTGGCTTTTCCTCACTCATGTCTGACAGATGCGAGTAGAGGAGATTCGATCGGCGGCTCTCCTGACGGGGGGAGGGGGGGTAGTCTGCGCTGGACCACCAAGGAAGCCGCCAGCATGTGGATGGCCAGGTATGTACCGCATGGCCATCCACATATAAAAAAATATGCTCAATACATGCCAATCAGAGCCCACAAATGGGCACTGACTGGCAACATTATGGATCAGTACAGACAAGTGATGCCCAGCAATGCCACCCATCATTGCCCATCTTTGCCACCTATCAGTGCCACCCATAAGGACCCATCAGTGCCACCTCATCAGTGCATCCATATCAGTGCCCGTCATTGAAGAAGAAAACTTACTTATTTACAAAAAAATTTAACAAACAAAAAACCTTTTTTTTTTTTTTCCCCTAAATTTTCGGTATTTTTTTATTTGTTGCGCAAAAAATAGAACAAGGCAAACAAAAACAAAAAAGTTTTAATTATTAATAGTTTATAGAATAGAAATGTCGAATTAGAAAAAGCCAACAGAGTGTTAATTTTGATATAAAATTTCAATTTGGTTTTAGTCATAGTATTTTGACTAAAATGTCATTTTAGTTTTAGTAGTATTTTAGTCATCTGAATTGTTTGTTTTAGTCGACTAAAATAGTGTTAAGTTTGTCAACAATTATTAACACTGGTCTGCACTGGGCAAGGCTGTGCCACACAGATGTAAAAGTACCTAGTGGGAACAGGTCCTATATATACTTGTATTTACACACATTTACAGGTGCTTAGATGCGTTTGGAGTATCTAATCTGCCCCTACACGCACAGTACTCTATTTCCCTATACAGCTAGAATGCACTAAAACAGGGGTAAAAACACAGTGTGAATTATATAATCTAAAAACATTACATGAGTTTAGATATATATCCCATAATTGCAGTTATTGATCCCGTCAGTGACTTTCACTTCCTGGTTTATGCTGGCTGTGATCTATAGGCTCATCTAACCTGCAGCTTAATCTCACTTACTGGGCTCAGCAAAACAAACTGAGAGGCAAATCTGTCACTTGACCTTCAAACCCAAAATAGAAATGATGGTTCCTGCATGTTCCACTTCCTTTCCATCTTTGATATTGTCTTATTTTTCTATTCCAGGTAGGAGGTACATATGAAAAAGGATACTCAATAATAGCTATATGGCTTGAACAGTGTAACCAAAAGGGATTGCAGCAAGTCTTTTTACGATGAATGTATCTGGAGGCAGCTGTAGCAGTCCCAGCTCTACTGACAGTGTCCCTGCTGGTGACTTATTTAAAGACCTGTGGACAAAACTAAAGGAATGCCACGACAAGGAGCTTCAAGGTAAAAACCGTAATAGGGGATTTTTTTTTTTTTAACTTCACTTTTTTTGCTTTTATTGTTGAGTAGTGTGAAATAATGATTTTTATGCCTTCATGTGTCGGGCTATATTGTTTTTTGTTTTGTTTTTTATCTCCCTTAATTTTGGTTACAGGCAGAAAACTAGCATTGTGTAAAGGACAGAGGGATTCTGATTTGAAATAACATCTCATTGTTTTATTAAGAAAGCTAATGTTACAACTAAAAGGGGTTTATTATACCTCTTGCAGTAATATGCACAGGTCCATTTAATGCTAAATGCTGAAACTAAAACACTGGTATATGTGTTTTAAGGGGAGGCTGACAGAAATGTGTTGGAATTGGTTTCCTTACTAATTTTTGGATGAGCAGTTTGTCCTGGTTCCCCTTTGATGTTGAAACGAAGACAGATATACAGGGAAACTTAATGCAGCTTTGCAATAATTCATAACTAATTAAAGTGTTAACCCCCCCCCCAAAAAAAAAATTGATCCTGCGTGTTATACAGCACAGTGCTTGTGCTGTTATTTGGCCCCCTGTAACACCTGAAATACCTGGCTGATTCTGTCTATGCCCTCCCCTCTGTAAACTGACCATGGTTTATCATGGTGGCTGAGCCCTAACACCATGGTCAGTTTATATGCCTCCATTATCCGCAGCCCTGTTCTCTGTCTCCTGTGTCTGCTTCCCCCCCTCACTCCCTGCCTGTAAGCTCTGTATGTGTGTGAGAGCCACCCCTCCCCTCTCTTCCTGCTGCTATTGGTAGGCATTTAAACATTAAAAAACGTTCAGTCACGTGACCACCCGGCTGACGTCAGTGGGAGACCTGAGCTCCTCCCGCTGAAGCCCTGGATTGTAGTAGAAGAGCGGCGGGGAGTCACGTGACTGGCCTGAAGAGACCTGCAAAAAAAGGTATATAGAAGCTTTGTTGGCCACATAGACTTACACTGTGTGTTATAGGTAGATACAAGAGAGGAGCGTGCAGAGTAAAACATTTTAGGTTAACAAAAACTTTAAATGTAGCTAATATAAGTATTGTACATGAGTTTGACTTGGTATCAGACTCCTGCAATCCCCTGTACAGCAGCACTCAGACTGGGAGCTTGCAGAGTGAACGGGAGATGACTTTATCATTCTGTTGCTGTTCCTTCATTGTCCAATCAGAGACTGGGGAGGAAGAAAAGTGATTCTAAGGGCAGAAGGTTTTTGATCTTAAGGCATTAAGATCAAAAACCTTCTGTGTGCAGCCATCCCCTCAGCCCCCCTAATACTTGCGTAAACCCCATCTCGATCCAGTGATGTTGCACGAGAGGCTCGGCTGTCCGGGACTCTCCCTCCTGATTGGCTGAGACACAGGAGCGGGTGCCATTGGCTCCAGCTGCTGTCAATCAAAGTCAGTGAGCCAATGAGTAGAGGGGGTGGGGTCGAGACACAGATCTTTGTCTGAATGGACACAGAGCTCGACTTGGGTGCCACCATAGCAAGCTGCTTTCTGTGGGGGCACTCGGTAGGAGGGAGGGGCCAGGAGTGCTGAAGAGGGACCCGAGAAGAGAAGGATTTAGGTTGCTCTGTGCAAAACCACTGCACAGAGCAGGTAAGTATAACATGTTTATTTTAGCTCTGCATAGAAAGCAGCTTCCAGTTTTGTTTTTCTGTCAGTTTCATTGAACAAGCTGAAGTTAGAAGCTGATTGGCTACCATGCAGCAGATTTTGCACTCTCCAGTTTTAGTAAATCAACGCCTACATGTGTAGTGACTGCTAGTCACCACAGGGTGCGTAGAAGACAATTGTTTTCTATGTGCCCATTCACAGCACAACACTGGTGCGTGGTGCGATGCTAAAAATAGCAGATGTACCGCATTTTTCTGCAGCGCATTGAATGGCTCTTCAGCGCAATTCCCTGCAGTGCAGAGACTTGAATGGAGTGTAACTTTGGTTTGACTCTTTTTTGAAAGTATACCATCTGTAAACCGTGCCTGCACTGAAACAGCGCATCACACAGCTTGTTCATTGCCCAGAAAAACAGATACCAGCCCACTTGCTTAAACAGAGCTAGTTTGAATGGGCCCAGTGGCGTTATCCGCTTTGCTGTGTTGTGTATTGGGCTCTGCAAATCTCAGAAATGGACAGAAAGAAATGTAAATTCTTTGGCTGATGAAAACTTCTCCCAGATATTTTATTTTATGGTTTGCCTGCAGTTCAACTATTAAAGAGAAGTGTGGGAATAAAAACAAAAAAAACAAATATACATAATCACCTAGATGGCAGCAGTGATGATCTGATGATGCATCTGTCCCCTGCCTGCTCTACACTGAGAACTGAGCGATTAAATCCACTGAATGCTCAGTTTTTGGCTCTGAGCAAAGAAGTCACCGCTATCTGCTCTGTCCCTCCAGGCCTCACTGGAGTGCCAAACTGTGGAGGGGGTGGGAGCAGCCGGTGAAGCATCTGGGAAGATCCTGACATTATTCTCAAGATTCCTGCAAAGTCTGAACTAGCTCTATGATGTCAGCTGACAGCGGACTTTAGCCCGATGTTGGCTGAATCTGGGTCATAGGAGTGCAGAACTAGGTGCTCTCCTGTGACCCACAGGGGAAGTATGGTCAAAAGAGCTTTGTCCCTTCTTTCTCCTTTTTTTAAAGTGTTTTTTCTTTTCATATATACATCCATTTCTTTGGTTATGATTCTATAGTGTTTAGTCAAGAATGGATCAAGTAAGAACAGCCTGCAATTGCCCAGAGAAGAATATAAAATATTTTCATGGTTACACTTGGCATCAACATTTACAGGAATGTAAAGGTTGCTGTCACTGACCTCTCCATGAGAAATGCTAGTTTTCTGGTGGTCATAATGATCTTATGATATTAGTCAGTGTAGTGCCATTTAACTTTGGCTGCCAGTGGAAACTTGCTTCCTTTCATTGATGGCCTGTAGTACAGTATATTATTATGCACAGTAATGAGATTTGCTTTTGGGTAGTTACTGATACTGGCCTTGTGTATCTGTATGGGTTGATGTTTGACCAATGTGAATAAAATATGGGTTTATGAGATTTGCAAATCATTGCATTCTGTTTTTAAGTTGGGTCGCTGTGTAAAATCTACATGTTTGTTTTATAAAGAGTTGAATTGATTTTAAAATTTTTACAATAAAAATAAACAGCAAGTAAAGGCACATTGAAACAGTGCAAAGAGTGGATAAAAAAGGCATATCCCATCTGGGACTACAGTGTCTCAGCTGCATATATCAGCAAAGATGAATCAAACTTGTTACCTAGGTATGCACAGGGAGATAAGAACCAAAGAGAACAATGTAGTGCAATAGCCAGAGCCAACTTTTTTGGAATTGAGAGCGTGTGTATGTGTAATAAATATATATAATTTATATTTATTTTTTCAGTAGGTGTATGTTGGGCCTGTCATATACTCATATCTTGTTTCTAATCTGCAAAACATTGTGCTTTTCACTGTATGCATGATTGATATGGTGGTGCTTTATTTTTTCCAGTTGCACTTTATTATTGGCTGTTTTATCATTTCCCATGACTTGCAGCATAGTGTGAAAACAGGCTGGGAATTGAAGATGAGATGGTTATCTGGTGTAACGCTTGCAATGAATAGGTTTTGTTGTCATCCCTTTTATAGTATTACAGATTTCAAGATAAACTATGACACCAGTGGAGCGCTGCTGTGTATCAAATATAAAACATGGCTACAGTAATCTAATAAATAGAACATGAACCATCCATAAGTGTAACCATTCACTATGGTAACAATTCGGCAGTTTATTTGTACAGTAATAAGTAATGTGGTACAAATAACAGATGTTTAGTAGGAAACTATTAACATTACGGCAAAATGGAAGACTTTTTCAGTTGGTTTATTAAGTAGAAAATCCCAATGGACACAAAGTCCAAGGGCCCTTTCACACTGGGGCGGTTTGCAGGCGCTATTGCGCTAATAATAGTGCCTGCAAACCGACCCGAAAGTGCCGCTGCTTTGTCTCCAGTGTGAAAGCCCCATGGGCTTTCACACTGGAGCGGTGCGCTGGCAGGATGGGAAAATAAGTCCTGCCAGCAGCATCTTTGGAGCGGGGAAGGAGCGGCGTATACACCGCTCCTGACCATTGAAATCAATGGGACAGCGCAGCTATACCGCCGGCAAAGCGCCTCTGCAGAGGCGCTTTGCGGTGGTTTTTAACCCTTTCTCGCTTACAATAGCGGCGCTTTACTGCCAACCCCGCCCCAGTGTGAAAGGGGCCTAAGAACAACACACACTTAAAGCGTTTGTTAACCCCCCAAAAAAAACCCTGATCCTGTTCCCTTAAAGCATGTTATACAGCACAGTGTTTGTGCTGTGTCATTTGGCAGCCCTAAAAAACCTGGCTGCTCCTGCCTGGCTATACCCTTCCCCCTGCAGATGGACCACGATAATCATGGCTGCTAAGCTCCTGATAACGTGGTCTATTTGCGTGATTCCGTCAGCTGCAGCTCTCCTGTCTGCAGCTCTACATGTTTCTGTGTCCTCTGTCCTCCTCCCCCCTCCCCTCCCTGCTGGTACCTGGGACAACCCCCCCCGCTCCTCTCTTATCTATCATAAATCTTCTTATCCCCTCTGTATCATTAGAACATTTTGTCCCTGTGCCTCCGGAATGTAAAAACTCCACGATCTGTACCTGTATAAACGGCTCCCGCCGCTCAGCTGATCGTCGGCTGTCTCTCTCCTCTCTTCCCCACCTCCCCAGCTGACGTCAGTGGGACGGCCCCTGCCCACTGCAGCGGTGAGCTGAGACAGAAGAGAGGAGAGCAGTCAGCTGTGCGCCCGGAGCAGAGCTTATATCGTTACAGATCGGCGGATTTTTTTATATTACACAAGCACAGGGACACATGTTCTTATGAGACAGAGGGTAAAAGAAGATTATATTACCATGGCTTAACAACCACTTTAAGGCCCCTTTCACACGGGGCAGACTCTGTCAAGTGGATCCGCCTGCTCAGCGAGGGAGCTGTCTACTGATTCCTGCTGAGTAGGTGGATGGACAGGTCTTTGTCCACTCCGCTGATGCAGAGCAAACACAGACACAGCCTGCTTTTCTCTATGGGGCAGTTGGATGGAAATGGACTGCCTGTCATCCGATCCACTAGATGGATGGGGATCCCCATCCATCTGTTTTTGGTGGATCGGATGCAGGCGGATGTAAACGGACACATGTTCGTTTACATCCACTTCCCCATAGTGAACATTAGGTGGTCTGATTGGGTCCACCTGAAAAACGGACAGGCAAACCAGATCGGTCCGCTCATGTATAAGGGGCCTTCTAGACCATATACAGTGCCTTGAAAAAGTATTCACACCCCTTTGAGATTTTCCAGATTTTGTCATGTTGCACCCAAAAACATAAATGTATTTTATTGGGATTTTATGTGATAGACCAACACAAAGTGGCACATAATTGTGAAGTGGAAGAAAAATGATAAATGGTTTTCAATTTTTTTTACAAATATCTGAAAAGTGTGGCATGCATTTGTATTCAGCCCCCCTGAGTCAATACCTTGTAGAACCCCCTTTCGCTGCAATTACAGCTGCAAGTCTTTTTGTGGATGTCTCTACCAGCTTTGCACATCTAGAGAGTGACATTTTGCCCATTCTTCTTTGCAAAATAGCTCAAGCTCTATTAGATTTTCACAGTCTTTCCACAGTTTCTTAATTGGATTTAGGTCTGAAGTTTGACTGGGCCATTCTAACACACGAATATACTTTGATCTAAACCATTCCATTTTAGCTTTGGCTGTATGTTTAGGGTCGTTGTCCTGCTGGAAGGTGAACCTCTGCCCCAGTCAAGACTTTTGCAGACTCTTAACAGGTTTTCTTTTAAGATTGCCCTGTGTTTGGCGCCATCCATCTTCCCATCAACTCTGACCAGCTTCCCTGTCCCTACTGAAGAAAAGCATCCCCACAACATGATGCTGCCCCCACCACGGTGGGGATGGTGTGTTCAAGGTGATGTGCAGTGTTAGTTTTCCTCCAACAAATAACATTTTGCTTTTCAGGCCAAAAAGTTAAATTTTGGTCTCATCTGACCAGAGTACCTTCTTCCACATGTTTGCTTTGTCCCCACAAGGCTTCTCACAAACTGCAAACGGTACTGCTTATGGCTTTCTTTCAACAATGGCTTTCTTCTTGCCACTCTTCTATAAAGGCCAGATTTGTGGAGTGCACGACTAATAGTTGTCCTGTGGACAGATTCTCCCACCTGAGCTGTGAATCTCTGCAGCTCCTCCAGAGTTACCATGGGCCTCTTGTCTGCTTCTCTGATTAATGCTGCTCTTGCCCGAACTGTCAGTTTAGGTGGACAGCCCGGCCATGTCTTGGTAGGTTTGCAGTTGTCCCATACTCTCTCCATCTTCCGATTATGGATTGAAATGTGCTCTGTGAGATGTTCAAAGCTTAGTATATTTGTTATAACCTAACCCTGCTTTAAACTTCTCCACAACTTTATCCCTGACCTGCCTGGTGTGTCCCTTGGCTTTCATAATGCTGTTTGTTCAATAAGGTTCTCTAAAAAAAAACCTTGAGGGCTTCACAGAACAGCTGTATTTATACTGAGATTAAATTACAGGCAATTGGTTCCACTAGATTTTAGTTAGGGGTATCAGCGTAAAGGGGGCTGAATACAAATGCACGCCACACTTTTCAAATATTTATTTGTAAACAATTTTGAAAAACATTTATCATTTTCTTCCACTTGACAATTATGTGCCACTTTGTATAGGTCTATCACATAAAATCCCAATAAAATACATTTACGTTTTTGATTGTAACATAACAAAATGTTTAAAATCTCATGGTGTATGAATACTTTTTTAGGACACTGTAGCTTTGTTAAACAAGACAGGTAGTGATATGTAATTTCACTGTTATAACTACAGTTCTTGCTATACTTTAGTAAGTTTAGTACATGTTTTGTGTTGTAAATAATGATGTGCAAATGTAGGCATGAACTGACTGTTTTCAAAACAGGTTGTTTCAGTATTTAAAACCACTTTTTCCTTTTGTATAGAGTAAAGAAATGTTGGAAATCCTGTCAGGTTTTTATTGCTGTATCAATGTCCGCTGTTAAAATATACCTCATTGCAAGGATATACAAAAACATTGACAAAGTGCTGCCACAACTTGCAAGATGACCTCTAATAGAGTTATGTTATGTGGGCATATTATAACCACCATTCTGGACTGTATAATTTTAGGCCTGGTTCACACTAGTACGATTTCAGACGCAACTATTGTTGCACAGAATCGCATGATAAGGGAAGTCAGATTGTTTTTGATGGTGTTCGTTCACATCAATGCGACTCAACATGAAGTGATTATGGAAAAGGTTCCTGTATAACTTTGGTGTGATTCCAATGCGACTTTGGCCCTATAAAATATACAAACCTTATCAACGTTGCATCCAAGTAGCACTCCATAATCGCGCTGGAAGTCAGATCAAAATGATATTGCAACAGTGTGAACGTAGCCTTAAACTAAAACCACAACATGGGATTGTTTACTACTGCTTGTAATCTTTTTATTTATTTATTTTCCAGAACTTCTAGTGAAAATCAACAAACTGAAGACACAGAGATGTTTGTAAGTATACATGCAACTTATTATAGCTTGATCATTAGAACTAAAGCCCAAGTCCAGACAGAAAAAAAAAAATTCCTTGCAGTGGGTTAAAATCTTATTTTGTCTAGGGGAGAGGAGAAATGGTTTTACTTATCTGATCCTCCGCTCCTCCACAATCCAGCGGTGGACTGTCCCCCAGCATCCTCACATCCAGTGCAGGGCTATAGACCCTGCTGTGGTCTTGATGACATCAGGACCCTAGGTCAGTGGAATGTGCAGGTGTGGGGGAAGGAGGATCAGACAGGTAAAGCTGGCCATAGATCGCAATTCAGCAAGGACTGACTGAATTTTGATCCATGTGTGGGCATTCCTGTTCGGCATCTGTCAGGAATGTTGGAAAACTTTTGTCGAACAGTGGCTGGGTGGAGAGACGGAGAGACTCACTGTCAGAATACAATGTCTCAGTGAGGGGATCCCTTCATCCACCTTGCTTGTGTGGATGAAGGAATCTGTCCATTTTTGTTTTTTCTTCAAAAAGACCCACCTATAGCCAGTTTTAGTCGCCTTTTATTGTTCTCCTAGACATAAACAAGCAATTTCTCCTTGCAGAATGGCCAAAGCCTCTTTGCATAGGAGATTTATTTAATTTTTTTTTTTTCCCTGGAGTTGGACTTTAACCAGTTCCGGACCGCCCACCATACAGATACTGCGGCAGGGTGGCTCGGAAACAACATACAGGTACATTAAGTGCATCGGCGGCGATCAGATTTGTTTTAGAACTGATCAGTCTACAGGTCCAGGCCAATTATTTCTTGCCTGGACCTGCTGATCTGTTCTTGCGAATGACAGACTGTCCTCTGCCTGTGTAATGTAAACACAGGCAGAGGAAGTGATGTCATCTACCATCCTGGAGCCCTTTTCGGTTCCAGCGAGCAAGGTGAAGACATCTACTGTGAATACACCAACACTACACTAACACCAGTACATGTAGGCACACTTTTAACCCCCTGATTGCCTCCCAGTTAACCCTTTCACTCCCTGTCAGTGTCACCAAGTGCAGTTTTCAAGATTTTCACTGATCACTGTATTGGTGTCTCTTGTGACACTAAACCATGTTATTGACAGTGGTAGGCCCAGGTAGTTTAGGGTACCACCCATATATTTCCCAATAAAGGTTTAACTCCTTGATCACCCCTCAGTTATCCCTTTCGCCCCCTATTACAGTGTCACTAGTATAGTGTACAGATATGTTTTCTGATCGCTGTATTAGTGTCACGTGTGGCGCTAGTTAGCTAGTTTGTATCATTGTTAGTCTTGTATAGCATCAGGGTACCCGCCATCTATTCCCTAATAAAGGTTTAACACTTTGATCACCCCCCAGTTAACCTTTTCACTCCCTGTCACTGTGTCAGTATAGTGTACAGATCTTTTCTGATCACTGTATTAGTGTCACGGGTGACATCAGTTAGGTGTTGGTAGCGTCAATCCCAGACAGCGACAGATTTTTTTTTTTTTCAAATATAAGCTTTATTAAACCCCAACGGGGGGAGAGATCCCAATATAACAGACAATCAGAAAATGCAGTATATGTTACAGACAGTACAAACAGTGTGGCAGAGTACAGATATCATTATACAACTGAACATTGCATTACAATGGTGTAATTAGTGTACAACATATGGATTACAGTTTTTTCGCATGTGTCCAGGGGCAATCGGCCATCTTCCCTACTTTTTCACTATTTCCATAGATTGTGTAGTTAAAGGAGGCAGGGAGGAAAAGACTAGTAATATACAAAGGTAAAGTGGGAGAAAAGGGGGGGGGGGGGGCTGCCAGAGCGAGGGTTGGCATAAAGGAACAACCTGTGTTTCGGTGTAGTGCAGACATCTATTAATAAGCTATGACCCCAGGAGAGATGTTCTTTCTGAATAAATAAAAATGTTCCAGATAGTCCAGGTGTCTGAGTATTTCTTGCGGTTGTGTTGCGTGGTGAGGACCAGGTCCTCCATCTTGTTCAGTTCTTCCACCTTCCGCAGCCAATCCGCAATGGTTGGTGGGCACTGTTGCTTCCAGTGAAGCGGTATCCATGCCTTGGCGGCATTCAGTAAGTGACGTATCAATGATTTTTTTGTATTGTTTAATCGGGATTGTTGATAGATGTAGGAGGAAGAATGCTTCATCATCAGGGATCACATATTCAGTGAATTTCTGAGTGATGCGTCGAACTTCCCTTCAGAAATTCTGCAGGTTAGGGCAGGACCAGAAAATGTGGAGCATTGAACCATCTCCCTCCCCACAATGCCAGCATCGATCTGAGGGGGCCGGGAAACACTTGTGTAAACTGGAGGGGGTGAGGTACCATCTTGATAGAATTTTATAATTTGTCTCCTGTATTTTGGTACACAAGGACGATTTAATGGCACAATTGATGATTTTTTGTTTTTGTATCTCTGAGAAATTGCGGTTGAGATCCCTTTCCCACCTATCTAAACAGGGCAGGTGTGGTTGTGTGGAAGGTGTGTTGAGTAGTGTGTACATTTTGGAGAGGGTCTTCGCTAGCGGTTCAGTTCCTGCACAATACTCTTCAAAGGTCGACAGTTGGCGGGAGAAGTCTTGAGGGTTAGGGATCGAGTGTAGGAAGTGATGCATTTGCTCCGCTTTCCAAAAAAGGAGTTGGTATGTGGCTGTCGCATCAGTCAGTTCCGATAACGTAGGCCAACATCCCGCTGTTACAAATTTGGCAGCATGATCGGAGCCCGAGCTCCTCAGGGTGTCGGATTCAGTGGATTGGAGGCCCGGTGTAAAATTTGGGTGTCCCAGGATCGGGTATAAAGGAGAATTGCTCGAGGTAAGGGAGGATTAAATGGTCACCTGACTATGACTGTGGCGTAATGTGGTACCCAGTAGGGGGTGTGATTTCATTCCCGAGGGGAGGGAGTCATAGCACCAGAGCGCGCTCTTTAATGGTATGTCAGTTTGAGCTTGCAGGATCAATAGATCACTGTCACTTTATAAAACACAGTACACAAAACTGCAGTGTTAGCAGAGTCACACCTGATCCCTGCTAGCACTAACAGTTTTTTTTTGTTGTTGCGATTTAAGCAGTCTCTTACAACCAGGTGCATTTTTACCTGTGAGTCACACTAGCTTTACTTGTAAATTTAGTGGCCAAAGTGTTAAATGAAAGGTACACTAGTGAAGAGGCCTACAGGATACTGAGCATGACCGATGAGAACGCAGTGGAAGACTCACTGCTAGAATCACAATCTGATTCAGGCTCACTTTACGAACCTGCAGAGAGCAGCGGCACCCTGACAGATAACTCTGACGATGGAGTAGAGATCCCTGCTAAGGTCAGGCATACCCGATCCTGTTCTGCTGCTGAGGTGCAACAACCGCATGGTTCTCGTATGCAGCAGAGAGCCAGTACTAGTGCCACTCAACCTTCTGGTGAACTCGCAAGCACCAGCGGCCTAGTACATCCTGGTCGTAGATAAACTAGCACACTGCAGTATCACTTGGTGACGTGGCGAGTCCCATAAGTGCAGTTCAAACTGGTGCGGTGGCTAGCACAAGTAGGGACCCACAGCCAGCAAGAATTCAAACACAGGCCTGTAGAGCCCATAGTGCCCTTAGTGTCCTTTCTGATGCGTTTGCAAATCCTGATTGGCAGCCCACCACTTCTGCAGCGCCCGTACTCCCCTCTCATTCACTTGCCAACCCGGAATTCAGGTGAAAACAGCAGATTTTACTTCCCTTGGCTTTTACAAGCTGTTTTTCACAGAAGATCTGTACAGATCTATTGTGGGCCAAAACAATTTATATGCTGGTCCCTTGCCAGAGAATTTGGTTGGAAGCCTATAACTGTTCCTGAATTTAAGACCTTTCTGGGCCTATCCTTTCTCCTGGGCATTACTAAAAAGAGTGAGTTGCGGTCATATTGATCCACTGACCCAATTCACCATATGCCTGTGTTCTCTGCTGCCATGGCCAGGACTCAATACGAGCAAATCTTGCGGTTCATGAACTTCAACGACAATGAACTCTGTCGTCCCCTCGTAAAATTCAGCCCCTCGTAAACCACTTCAACCAACAATTTGCAGCTTTGTTTATTCGAACAAGATGTCGGCGTTGAGTCCCTGATTACATTTTATGGCCACCTTGTGTTCAAACAGTTTCTGCCCAGCAAGCGTGCCAGATATGGGGTTAAGATGTATAAGCTCTGACAGGGCAACAGGCTATACATATAGTTTCCTGGTTTACGAAGGAAAAGACAGGCATGTGGAGCCCCCCAACTGCCCAGACTACATAGTGTGGAGCGGCAAGATTGTTTGGGACTTGGTGTCACCCTTGTTTGGAAAGGGGTACCATTTATATGTGGACAATTTTTTTTATACATGCGTGCCACTTTTTTAGACACCTCTTTCGATTAGGAATTGGTGCATGTGGCACCCTGCAATCTAATTGCCGGGGCTTCCCCCAACGGCTTGTAGATGCCCTACTTAGTCTAGGAGGGAGAGCCTGCTTGAGGTCCAATGAATTGCTTGCCGTGAGAGGAAAGGACAAACGGAACATTTTCGTTCTGTCTTCCATTCACGCAGACACGCAGTCCAAATTCCAACATCGACTGGTGTTGAGAAGCCCCTGTGTCCACGAATACAACCTTAAAATGGGAGGGGTGGACTTCAACGACCAGATGATGGGGCTGTACTTAATTGCCCGTAAGGCCACAGGCTGGTACAAAAAAGTGTCTGTATACCTATTCCAATTGTCTCTGTACAACGAAGCATATCTGGATCCTTCCTAAGATTCCAGGAAGAGATCATCACAGCCTTTCTGTCTCCAGGAGGTGCTGTGCCCCAATTTCCCAATCCAAATGCAGTGTGCCGGCTGCATAAGAGGCATTTTCTGATTGTCTTTCCTGGTACCCCTACCCAACGAGCATCCCAAAAAAGATGTAATGTCTGTGGAAAATGCGGACATAAGCGTGACACACAATGTTTTTGTCCCTCCTGTCCTGGCCAACCTGGTCTCTGCATCGGGGACAGTTTCCGTCACTACCACACACTAGTGGAGTATTAGCATAGGGTACAGCGGGGCACAGTCCTAGGGCACACTTTCACAGAGGGTTTTCGAAAGATGAAATGGCCATTGCATTTTGAGGGACCCTAACCTGGAACGTTTACAGTTACAAATAAAAGTATAAAAAAATATATAAAATAAAAAAGCCCAAAATAGTTGTCGTTTTATTGTCTTCTCTCTCTATTGTTCTGCTCTGTTTTACTGTATTTTATGCTATTTCGTAATGTTTTATTGCTTTGCAGTTATGCCATTCAGTTGCAGCACGGATTTATTTATTTTGATAGGAGCAGGGTTTGCTCTCACGATACGTAAATTCGTGACTCTAGCGCTGTAGGAGGTGATTTTACCACCACAGTTAAAAAAAAAAAAAAAAAAAAAAAAAAAAGAGCATATATGCCCAAGAATAGGGACAGGGGTGGACATTAGGAGCGGATTTCCCCTATGCTTCGGCATATATTTTTTACTCCTTTTTTTTGGCACAGATTGCAATAAAAAAAATGTTATTATTGAGTTAATGTTTTATTGATACTGTGATTTATTGTTACCGTTGTTTGCTTTGCAGATACGCTATTCAGCTGCAGCATGGATTTATTTTGACAGCAACAGGGTTTGCTCTTACGATACGTAAATCCGTAACTCCAGGGCTGTAGGAGGTGATTTCACCACCACAGTTAAAAAAAAAAAAAAAAAAGCATATATGGCATAGGGGCAGGGGTGGATATAAGGGTGCCCCTATGCTTCGGCATATATTTTTATATTTAATGTATGCCCATCATTAGAAGTGGATGGATGTAGAGCGGTATTCTAATGGTGGGCATACCACCGATCAATCGATGTGAATGGAGAAATCTGTTGGGGGTCTCTTTTTTCGTTCAGCCCAAAGGCTGCATAAAAAAAAGAACATTACAATAATATGCCCACCAAGGACCAGCGACAAATTGGTATGTTGCTGGACTGCAAGTGGTTATACCGGAATGATGCCTGCTGGTTTAGGTTTCATCTTGGTATTGTTTATCTCTTTCAGCCGGTGGTTGGCTTTCATGTAAAAGCAATTCCAGTGGCTAATAGCAGTGGGAGGGAATATTCTTCTCCCCCTAAACCTCTCCCCACCATCTTGAATGGTTTTCTCGGGCCCTCCTATCCCACTGGGGAACCCAAGAATGCAGCCGGTGGTTCCGCCAGCAGACCTTAGAGCTGATCGGAGACCAGAACGGCTTCAATTATCTCTTTGGCCTAAGAAACCAGAAGCTACGAGCATTTCATGACACCAGATATAAACAGAACCATTGGGAAAGCTTCTTATCACACCGATCTTGGTGTGGTCAGATGCTTTAAGCGCTGAAGAGAGATCTAGAGTCTAATAGACCCCAAATTATTCAAAAAAGAGTACCTGTCGCTACCTATTGCTATCATAGGGGATATTTACATTCCCTGTGATGACAATAAAAATGATAAAAAAACAAAAAAAATGAAAGGGACAGTGTAAAAATGAAATAAAAAAGCAAAATAAACAATAAAAAAAAAATTAAAGCACCCCTGTCCCCCCGTGCTCGCACGCAAAGGCGAACACGAGCATCGGTCTCGTGCCGTATGTAAACAGCAATTGCACCATGCATGTGAGGTATAACCGCGAACATCAGATCAAGGGCAGTTATTCTAGCAGTAGACCTCCTCTGTTGAGTGGTAACCTGTAAAGGCTTTTAAACGTTCTTAAAAATGTATGTAGTTTGTTGGTGCTGCACGGGTGTGCATAATTTTAAAGCATGTCGTGTTTGGTATCTATGTACTCGGCATAAGATCATCTTTTATATTTTACCATTTGGGCAATTATAGTGTGCTTTTGTGCATTAAAATTGAAAAGTGTGCGTTTGAAAAATCGCTGCGCAAATACTTTGTGAAGAAAAAATTGCACCCACCATTTTAATCTGTAGGGGTTTGAGGGTTCAAAGTAATTTTCTAGCAAAAAAAAAAGATTTTTTTTTCATGTAAACATAAAGTGTCAGGGCTTTGTCTTCAAGTGGTTAGAAGAGTGTGTGATGTGTGGCATATGCTTCTAATGTTGGGAATAAAATGCCAGGACAGTTTAAACCCCCCCCCCCCCAAAAAAAAATGACCCCTTTTTGGAAAGTAGATACCCCAAGCTATTTGCTGAGAGGCATGTTGAGTCCATGGAATATTTTATATTTTGCCACAAGTTTCTAGAAAATTTAGATTTTTTTTTTTTTTTTTTTTTTTAACACAAAGTTGTCATTAAATGATATATTGCTCAAAAATGCCATGGGAATATGTGAAATTACACCCCAAAATAAATTCCGCTGCTTCTGAGTATGGGGATACCACATGTGAGACTTTTTGGCAGTCTAGCCGTGTACAGGACCCCGAAAACCAATCATCACCTTCAGGCTTTCTAAGGGCGTAAATTGTTGATTTCACTCCTCACTACCTATCACATTTCAAGAGGCCCCAACCCCCCCCCCCCCCCAATGTCCCCTTTTCGGAAAGTAGACCCCCCCAAGGTATTTGCTAAGAGGCATGGTGAGTATTTTGCAGCTCTCATTTTGTTTTCCGTTTTCAGAACTTTGTGACAAAAAGCGAGAGTTGCAAAATACTCATTATGCCTCAGAAACTGTGATAGGTAGTGAGGAGTGAAATCAACAATTTACCCCCTTAGAAATCCTGAAGGCGGTGATTGGTTTTCGGGGCCCCGTACGCAGCTAGGCTCCCAAAAAGTCCCACACATGTGGTATCCCCGTACTCAGGAGAAGCAGCAAAATGTATTTTGGGGTGTAATTCCACATATACCCATGGCATGTGTGAGCAATATATCATTTGGTGACAACTTTGTGTAAAAAAAAAATAAAATTGTAGTTTTCCCAAAACTTGTGGCAAGTATAAAATATTCCATGGACTCAACATGCCTCTCGGCAAATAGCTTGGGGTGTCTACTTTCCCAAATTGGGTCATTTTGGGGGGATTTTGTGCTATCTTAGCAGTTCATGGGATCCGAAACTGATAGATAGTGAGGAGTGAAATCAAAAAAATGTACGCCCTTAGAAATCCTGAAGGCGGTGATTGGTTTTTCGGGGTCCTGTACGCGGCTAGGCTCCCAAAAAGTCACACACGTGATGTCTCCGTACTCAGGAGAAGCAGCAGAATGTATTTTGGGGTGTAATTCCACATATACCCATGGCATGTGTGAGCAATATATCATTTCAGTGACAACTTTGTGTAAATTTTTTCTTTTTTTGTGTGTCAATTTTCAATCACTTGTGACAAAACAATAAAATATTTAATGGACTCAAAATGCCTCTCAGCAAATTACTTGGGGTGTCTACTTTCCAAAATGGGGTCATTTTTTTGGGGGGGTGAGGTTGTAACTGCCCTTGCCATTTTAGCACCTCAAAAAATGAGATAGGCAGTCATAAACTAAAAGCTGTGTAAATTCCAGAAAATGTACCCTAGTTTGTAGATGCTTTAACTTTTGCGCAAACCAATAAATATACGCTACCCAAGACGTGGCTGAATACATTTTGGCCTAAATGTATGACTAAAATTTAGTTGGATTTTTTTAATAACAAACATTTTTTTTGTTTATGTTGCAAAAAATAAAAATCCCAGAGGTTATCAAATACCACCAAAAGAAAGCTCTATTTGTGGGGAAAAAAAGGACACAAATTTTGTTTGGGTACAGCATCGCATGACCGCTCAATTACCAGTTAAAGCAGCGCAGTGCCAAATTGCAAAAAGTGCTCTGGTCATTAAGGGGGTAAATCTTTCTCGGGCTTAAGTGGTTAAATAATGGAACTGGTGCCTTACTTGTGAATTAGAGTGAATGTTTACTAGCTAAGAGTAAGCTCTTCTCTTTTTTTTTTTTTTTTTTTTTTTTTAAATAGACTTACTGGCCACTGACAGCTAATTCAATGAGTCAAATCATGAAGTAATGTATTTATTAAATTTTGTCTTTGTCATTCTAAAAACTATTAAAGCTGACAATACACTAGTAGTAATTTTGTTAAAAAAAAAATTAATTCATGAACATACTGTATGTTTGATTTTTTTACTTGTTAGTGGTGTCAAATCAATGTTTTTCGACAACAGTGACAAGAAAATTAAAAGGAGCTGGATGGAAATTTTTTCACGGAACTAATTTCTAACAATGTATGTGGTTTTCATTCAGGAATATACTTTTGTTTCAAAATCAATTGTTAAAAGCAAATAGTATTTTGAAACAACATTTGTCTTTTCATTGAAAGAATTTTTTGTATGAACAATTGATCTAATATATACTAGTGTCCTTGAGATAGTCAGTCACATTTTTAAGCATTCTGCGTATGCATTTAGACATTTTAATACACCCTCCAGTTCAGATGTAGCACTTTAAGAGTTTTTCTCGTAATTCGTCTCCTAATGTGTGTGTGGTCAAGGAAAACCGTTTAAATGAATGGGTGTGCAGATAGGCACAGCTTTATTTCTACATGTCCCAGATTTTATGAACCAAAGAAGTAAACAGTTGCTTAGTTGTATGCCATTTGGTTCTGTGCACTCTTTCCAACCTGACATGTAGAGGACTAGGTAGGCATATAAAATGTATCAGAGTACTCCTGTTTCACAGCACTATTCTCTAAATATGCATGTTTTCACAAATCTCAGAAAGTTAATGGTGTTCTTATAATTGGGTACAATAAGCATATTAGTCTTTAGATCTGTCTCTGTAGCAGTTCTGCTTATGCTCTGAGGTTCTTGCATATTATGTATAATAGCAAACATTTTTTTTAAATATAATTTTATGTATTGCTGACATGGTACTAACTCTGCAGGCTCCATTTAAACTGTTCTAAAGATTCTCACAGTACTTCAAAGTGTCTGAAAATATTTTGTCAGCTCAGTCCTAGTGTCTGTGGGTGATGAATATTGTCAGCAAGCTTCAGCTGTGACTTAATGCATACCACACAAATGCTTTAATTATTGTTTGCTGGAGTCTCTCGACAAGCACTCCATTGTAGATACAATAGCTGTATATAGCATTCCTGTTCTCTGTGACCCTCACTGAATACCTGAGGTTTAATATTTCAGAGCTGATAACCAGTGTGACAATGAATGCCTTATGTTTTTCCAAGCTTTCCCATTGAATCTAATGATCTCTGAGAGACTGGGTCATAAACCATGATTGCCAGTGCAATTTCTAGCCAAGCCGTCAGTCATTTAACATGATGTAGCCTTCAGATATTTTAACATGCCATGTTCAACTTTCTCATGATTTTTTTTTATTTTTTATTTTTTTTTCAGCGAAAATTCTTAAATATGAATAGATGTATTAATTATTGGTAGACACACCCAGTAGTCAGAAACATGCCGCCGTAACTATTTTTTTAACCACATTTCTGTTAGTAAATGCATGTTGCGTGGCAACTTGATTCTCTGTTACCCTGTTACTGGATTGATTTCTGATGTTTGTAGTATTTATATATGTTATATTTTATTTTATTTTTAAATATTGCTTCTGACAAGATTGATTGTGTGTGTGTGCAGGGATGCCCAGAGACTTGAAGAATTTTACACTAAAAACCAGCAGCTCAGAGAGCAGCAGAAGGCACTACATGACACAATCAAAGTTTTGGAAGATCGGTAAGAATTTGAATGAAGTAAAAAGAGGTCTATGCATTAAGCTTTGCAGTTTAAGCAACTGTTTTGTTTAAGTCAGGTATAACCCATTCTACTCCCAGCATGCATCTTTTTTCTTTTGCTAGTGTTCTAGGAGAATTGATGTCTATTCTCTTTTGAGAAAAGTCTCTCCTTGTTTACTAGGCATTTAATTTTCCTTGTTTAATTTTTTTTTTTTTATCAAATTTTTTTTTTTAAATCAAGATATCATTTACATCCTGCTAAGCTGGACTATGCATCTACTTTGATAGGCTTATCCTAAGTAATACCGTGGAGATTTTCCCTTCATCTTTTCTGCATCAAAGATTCATGGGCCACCTGGGAATGTGTCCTGGCACTGGGCACTGCCAGTGATGCTTTCAAGACCTTTGGGTAATATGTTAGCCACAGAGTGCCTTCTACATCTAGAACCGCGGCAGAGCTTTGGTGTGACTAAGTATTTGAAAACTCTTTGAGCTGAGCTTTGAGCTCATTTGAGCTGAGCAGTGGAAACTACTACTCGACTTGGTAAGGTTCAACACCATAAATCCCCTATTCTATCAGTTCCAATGGAAAGGGTTAACATCCTATGAAATTACATACATGTGTCAATAGTTTCAGTGTCGCACATATTCCTCACTCTGGTCCTGCCTTTTTTCCTTCAGTGTGAGGTAGCTTCTTCACACCATAGCTCCTATATGCAAGTGATATGCATTTTCACCTTGGTTAGTCTCTACTGCTGCCTACAGTGACCTTCAGCCGTTAACCTCTTTTATTTAAACCCACAACAGTAAAATTAGTCTGTAAATGCAATAAAAAATGCTTGTTATACTCACTGTGGAAACTAAGGGGTTAATTCTCAGCATTGTGTAAAAAGGCTTTTTGAACCTGTCTTCTCTGATTCCCCCCCCCCCTTCTTCCCCTGTCCCTAATCCATCTCCTGATAGTACAGAGCCTTGGGGGCACGCTGCACATGCTCAGTTTGGTGTGTATTGCTAGAGAGTTTGCATGTGATCTACATAGGCCAATCAGCACTGTCCAAGCAGAGGGTCAGGGGTCCTGCAGCCTCATAGGACAGTCAGAGGAGAATGAAGACTCCTCCTACAAGCTTTAACCAGACACTGATAGAAGTTACAAGACTGCTATATACTGTGTATGAGAAAAGGTATTTAGAAGTTTATATTTACTAAAATAATTGCATTTCCATGTTCTGTGTACCGTGTTTGGTAACACTTTTTAAAGAGGAGTTCCAGTCTCCTATGAAAAAAATAAGTCAGCAGTTACAAAAACTGTAAATAAAAGAGAAAATTACGCTGCCCTAGAGTAATATATTGCGCTAATATATCCAAAATATCAAAAATGTGTATGTATCTATAAACATATAAAATAAATCACATAAATATATATTAAATATATACCCCCACTGGGTAAATCACAAACAGTGGTGAATAAATGGTTAAGGTGAATAAATTAATTGAAGATAATCCTAAATATAAACATACATAAATGTTTATATAAACACACTAAAGTGCAATATGCAAAATCAAATCAAACATGCTAAAGTGCATCATAATGGTATATAAAATAAATGTTTCCAAAAGTGCTCAAGTACTACACAGTACATGTGAAAAAACAGTCCTTATTGCACAATAATAAAGGTGAAAGTGAAATCCTGTAGATAAATAGCAAAAAGGTGCTTATGCTCAGTGTCCAATGTAGTTATTTTCCAGCATGCTGATAACTTTCTCTGTGCCGCAAAACCATGCTTAGGTGCACACCGGTGGCACCCCAGGTAATGTGCTCACCTTAGAGCTATTGTAAGCGGCGCTTTGCCGTCGGTATTTGGCTGCTAGCGGGGCGGTTGTACCCCCCGCTAGTGGCCGAGAAAGGGTTAAAAATCACAGCAAAGCGCCTCTGCAGAGGTGCTTTGCCGGCGGTATAGCCGCACTGTCCCACTGATTTCAATGGGCAGGAGCAGTGTGTACTCCACTCTTTCACCGCTCCGAAGATGCTGCTAGCAGGACTTTTTTTCCCGTCCTGCTAGCGCACTGCTCCAGTGTGAAAGCCCTCGGGGCTTTCACACTGGAGAGACAGCAGTGGCTGTTTCGGGTCGGTTTGCAGGCGTTATTATTAGCGCAATAGCACCTGCAAACCGCCCCAGTGTGAAAGGGCCCTTACTTTACTTGAAGGTAGAGTTCTCTGCGGAGCAATGCTAGACTTTGTGGACCAACTCCAGAATCTGTCCTTGCAGCTGTAGCGAAATGGCTCCCAGGCTAAAGATGCCATATTGTCTCTGTTTGTTATGGAGACTGGGACAGACATGACAAATTATTTACTGATCCCAAACGCTTTGCAGATTGAGGATTTTGTTTGAGGATTTTCAGAAAAAGTGGGCTTTCCTCACTGTGGAACCAGTGGTATCCTACCTGAACAAAACACTGTTCCTATTGAGGATGCTCCAGTGTTTAAGGATCCCACTGATAAATGCTTGGAAGCTCCTTCCAAATCCTTATTTGTGCTAGCAGGAATTGCTATACAACATGCCATACCCATAATGTCAGTCTGTCAGACCTTAAGAGGTGGACTCGGCTGATGTCAAAGGATCCAGCTTTTAGTCCTTGCTGACCCATTAGTTGTAGAATGCTTAGAGCTTTTGAGCAGTTTTGTCATCAGCCGTACATTATTGTGTTGACGGTCTAGTTGATATTGTCCATCTTCGGTCCCAAATGAGGATAAAAAGTTGACCAGCGTAAGAGCAACATAAAAATGTGCGTTACGCATTTCTTTCTGGTGCTTCACTGGACAATTTCATTAAAGTCATCACTGGTGCTAAGAGTTCTGATTTAATCTAGTAGAAGAAGCCTAATGCCCTGTACACACAATCGGACATTGATCGGACATTCCAACAACAAAATCCATCGGATTTTTTCCAATGGATTTGGGGCCAAACTTGTCTTGCATACACACGGTCGCACAAAGTTATGGGGCAGTAGGCAATAGCTTTCATCTCTTAATTTATTCTGAGCATGCGTGGCACTTTGTGCGTCGGATTTGTGTACACATGATCGGAATTTAAAAGATCAGATTTTGTTGTCGGAAAATTTTATATCCTGCTCTCAAATTTTGTGTGTCGGAAATTCCAACAGAAAAAATCTGATGGAGCCCACACACAATCGGAATTTCTGACAACACAATCCGATTGCACTTTTTCCATCGGAAAATCCGATAAAGTTCCATGTTCTGCCTCTGCCCCAATTCATATTACCCAGCCTACCCATGGATAATAGGTTAGCAGATCCACGATTCTGCTTTTGAAGTTTGAACCAAGGAGTCATTTCAGTTTTGCCAATGCAGGAAAGGTTTTTGGAGTTTTACTGTTCCACAACAAAAAGTAAGTATTCGCCCCATATTGGATCTGAAGCTTTAGATGTCTTTATTGAAGTTCAAAGTTCTGCATGGAAAGTCTTTCATAGCCTCACTTCCCAAGGGAGACTTTCTGACCTCAAGGAACGTCATGGGTGCATATTTGCACATCCTATCTTTACAACGCATCAGCATTATTTCCGTTATGCTGTGGGCACACAACACTACCAGTTTGTAGCCCTGCCATTTAGTCTGTTGTGAGGACCTCAAATGTTCACAAAGGTTTTGGCCCCTCTGCTAGCATTACTATACTCCTAGGGACAAAAAAGTCTAGTCTCTAGACAACCCTATTTGTCTGACGAAGACCAGGTTATCTCTGCCCTGGTGGCTCAGGAATCCAGCTCTGGATTTTTGAAAATATTTCCTCCTGCTATCTTGGAAGATCATCACACCTGATGTAAGCCTGAAGTGCTGGGGAGGGACGCTGGACACCTTGTTGGTACAGGAGACTTGGTCGACAGAGGAATCCTATCACCGATTCTTGATCTCTGAGCAATTTGGTTTTCCCTGCAACCCTGGGCACCCTGGTCATGGAGGGTCATTGATCAGTTGGACAGTGCTACGGCCGTATCATCACCATGGGGGAACCAGAGTTATTGTTGCAGAAAGAGAGGTGGAAATGATTCTAGCCTGATCAGAACTCAACGTTTCCAGGCATGGAAAATTTGGCAGGCATACTACCTCAGCCAACAGTGCTTGGACCTGAGGGAGAAGCTCCTACTCCCAGAAGTGTTTCAGGATTTGTGTCACAGGTAGGGGGGGCTCCAGATGTGTGCTGGCTTCCAAGTAGAGCACTACGCTTCACAGATTTCTCTCCAGATGCAGAGATCCTCTTGAGAAAACAGTGGCTGCTCTGGTGACTCTGGGATTAATATAGGCTGATCTACACCTTCCTTCCTTTGAAACTCCTAGTTTGTCTGCTCTGCAGGAGGAAGGAGGACAGTATTCCAAGGGTCCTTATAGCTCCGAATAGGCCCAGGCAGAGTTGGTACTCCAACCTGATCAAACTTCTGGCAAATACTTCATGGGCTTTTTCAGATGAACGGACTAGTATCTCCTTTCTCAAGGTGCAGTTAACCTTCCTGCTTTATGGTATGGCTGTTGAAGCTCTAGTACTAAGAGACCAAGGTTTATCTTAGTAATTCCCATACTTTTAAAAGCTAGGAGGTCTACCTCATACAGTCTACAAGCAAACCTGGAAAGCTGGAAGAAAGTTTCACACCAGTAAAACACTAACCTCTTTACAATCTGGTTTAGGACAACATTTGGCCTTGAGCACAAATAAGGGACAATTATCAGCCCTTGCGACCTTATTCCAAAGACTGTCTGCGTTTTTTTTTTTTTTTTTTTGGTTAAGGCTTTTGTACAGGGTGTCTCTTACATGGCACCTCCTGTGTCTGTGTGATTTTTATTTTGGTTCTGTCTGCCTCTTGAACACATTGGGGATATTCCCCTTTCCGCGTTCACAAGGTCTGTCCTTTGTCGCCTTCACCTCTTAAAGATGTGTTTGTGTGGATGTCCTCCCAGCATCGCGCTCCACTAGCTGTGCCCTGGTGCGATCGGTGGACACAGTGGATGACAGATCAGTGTACCGGGCCGCTGCCGGTACCATGTTATAACTGTGACCAATCGCAGCAGATCACAAGACAATTGTACACAATGGATTGCTTTCGTTCATGCCATCCTTTGTGTACTATTGTGTTGATCTCTGTGATTGATCACATGGTACAGACAGGGCCAATCACAGCCCATCTCTACTATGTGATTAGCTGTAGCCAATCACAGCTAATCACAATAGTACAAACTGGATGGATTTAATTAAAAAAAAATGGGTGCTTATAACCGCGATTATCACTGTTTTATAAGCAGTCAGAGTGTGAAAAAAAAAAAAAAATCCTGATCACTTTCCTAGAGTAGTATAGTGTATAGTATAGTATAGTGTTACTATGGTAACACTGCATTGCTCTGGTCAGTATGTTTAAAAAAAACAATAAAATGTAAAAAAAAAACATTTTTTATTTCTTAACATACCGTCACCAGTCGGTGTATACCTGATCACTGCCACAACAGTTATATGATGACACTATACTGCACTAGTAACAGTAGAGAAAAAATTGTGAACATTTTTTTTTATTTCTTAATTTTCCCCAAAAAAATTTGACAAAAAAATACAACTTCAAAAAACTCGCCATGTCTTACTAAATACCTTGGACTGTCTACTTTCCAAAAAAAGGGGTGATTTGGGGGGGGTATTTGTATGGTCCTGGCATTTTCGACCCACAATTAATGATATAGACCATCGGTACATCAGATTTGATCCATTTTCAATGATACATAGCATGGCCTGTAGACTCTGAAAAAATATGAATACCTCTAATTTGGGATTTTTAAGGCAATTTGAGAAGAAAAAAATATATATTAATATAAAAAAGATTGATTACAAATTATTCAACATGATTAAAAATTCCAAAATTTTTGAGACAATGATCATCCTGAAGTGGTATATCTCAACTACTTGCAAGTAGACCATCCCTGCATGTTGTGGATGGCAATGGGTAGTGGGAACATCCAATGCGTTTCAAAATGTATGTAAACTATATTCTTCTTCAGCGATTAATACTACTTCTGAAAATGCAAAATATAAATGCAATTTAGAATTCATATACATGAATCTCATATACAACATATTACAAAACATAAAGTATAAAACTTACAATTCCTGCTATATTATTGGAAAAAGCACCCCTTCAACCAAAAACGGGGGTCATGACTGTCTGCATAAAACGCCATTCACCTCATACTAAATATAATATTTTTTTTATATTACTATATAATTAGATTAATGTAGAGGTATTCATAATTTTTCATATATACAGGGATGATTGTAATGTACATATAAACAGCTTGTAGACTCTATAACTTTCGCACAGCCTAAATAATCTACACTGTCCGTCTGTACATCAGGATTGATCGATTTTATATATGTAATATAAATAAATTATAATATATATATATCTCATAGTTTGTGGTCTAACTTTCCTACAGACAAAATTAATATACACTGATTTGGGTAATTTTCACCAAAGAAATGTAGCAGAATACATTTTGGCCTAAATTTATTTGAAAGATTATTTATTTGAAAGATTTTATAACCGAAATGAAGAAAAAACACATTTTTGTGTGTGTGTTTTTTTTTTTTTTTTTTTTTTTTTTTTAGGTTTTTTTTAGTTTATTTAGCAAAAAATAAAAACCACGGTGGTGATTAAATACCCCCAAAACAAAGCTCTATTTGTGTGAAAAAAAATTATATAAATTTAATTTGGGTTCACTGTTGCATGACCGCACAAATGTCATTCAAAGTGTGATATCGCTGAAAATTGGCCTGGGCAGGAAGTGGGTATTGAAGTGGCTAAAGAACCCTATAGGTCTTACATAAGGATAGGGTAGCATTGAGGCCTAGAGACTCGTCCCTTCCTCAGGTGATTTTGGCCTTTCACATCAAACGGGACATTTTCTTTCATCTCTGTCTGGGCTCCCTTTCCATTTACTGCCTGGAAGTGTTTTGTGATATGCAAGTACTGTATACAACTCAGCCACTGCTTCCATTACAAAGACTGACTCTTTTTGTCATTCCTGGCAGTCTCTGTAAATCGGAAGTGGTTCTAGTTCTGTCATTTCTCTGTGGCTCAGACAGATCATTGTTCCAGCTTATGGTCTTGGGGCAAGGCTCTACCTTTTTCCTTTCAAGACACGTTCAGCAAGATCGGGGAACGTCTCCTTACGCTTTTAAGCATCAGAAACTGTTTCCCAAATTTGCAAGGCTGCCACCTGGCCTTTTGTTTCATGGTTTATAAGTTTTACCCGGTGGGTGTCCAGGCCTCATCTAATGCCAGCCTCAGGTTTAGGGCCAGTTCACACTGGTCCAACATGTGCTCCGATTCCGAGAGCACAAGTCGCATGACATGTCAAAATCAATGGTTCCATATGAGAGCCATCTTAACTGGTCCGTCATGTGTTGGTCCGACTTTGAAAAAGGTTCCTGTACTACTTTGGTCCGTGATTTCAGCCCATTTACTTGAATAAAAAGTTGCATCCAATTCAGGTCATTATGTTAACTGATTTGACTTGTGAGATCAAGTTATGCAAGTTAAGCAATTTTAGCAATGTAAAATCCCCTAAAAAAAGAAACTGTGTGGATCCCCCCAAAATCCATACCAGGCCATTTGTGTGTAGTATGGATCTTGAAGGGGAAGCCCAGGCCAAAAAAAAAGAAAAACTGCTCCCCCCCTCACTCCAATCCATACTAGGTCCTTTGGTTGTGGTACGGATCTTGAAGGGGAAACCCATGGCAAAATGTAAAAATAAAACCCACGCTAAGAAAAAAAAAAAAAAACATGAACAGGTCCCCCCCCCCCCAAAATCCATACCAGACCCTTATCAGAGCATGCAGTCCGGCAGGTCAGGAAAGGGGGATCATACCAGGCCACATGCCCTCAACATGGGGTAGTGGGTGCATTTGGGGCAGGGGGGCTCTGTAACTCCCTACCCCAAAGCACTTTGTCCCCATGTTGATGGGGACAAGAGCCTCTTCCCAACAACCCTAGCCCAACATCTCAAAATCAGATCCCGTTCTTTGAAGTTGCATGAAAGTCAGACCTGAAGTTGCAGGGCAAAGTTGGATTGGACGTCGTGCAGAACGGTGATCTGTCTATGTAAACAAGGCAGATCGCCGTTCTGTCAGGAGGGACGGCATGTATCCTGTGTCTCTGCAAAGCAGGGACATGGATCTATGCCTTCCCCTGTTAAAAGCACCTCCCACCATACACAGAAACACAGACTAGGCACACAGTTAACTCTTTGATTGCCCCTGATGTTAACCCCTTCCCAGCCAGTGTCAGTACAGTGACAGTGCATAATTTTTAGCGCTGATCACTGTACTAGTGTCACTGGTCCCCAAAAAGCGTTGAAAGTGTCTGTCAGCATCAGAATGTGCACTACAATATCGCTGTCCCACTGTAAGTCGCTGATCGTCGCCATTACTAGTAAAAATAAATAAAAATATCCCATAGTTTGTAGACGCTATAACTTGTGTAAATCAATATATGCTTTATTGGGATTTTTTTACCAAAAATATGTAGCGGAATATATATTGGCCCAAATTGATGAAGAATTTTTTTTTTTTAATTGGATATGTTTTAAAAGATAAGGTAAAAAATATTGTGTGGGTTTTTTTTTTTTTTTTTTTTTTCAAAATTGTCGGTCTTTTTTCGTTTATAAAATGGAAAACGCAGAAGTGATTAAATACTATCAAAAGAAAGCTCTATTTGTGGGAAAAAGGACATACCATTTATTTGGGTACAGTTTTGCATGACCACGCAATTGTCCATTTAAGTAACGTAGTGCTCTATCGAAGAAAATGGCCTGGTCATGAAGGGGGGTAAGTCTTCCAGAGGTCAAGTGGTTAAGGTCCCTCCGGCAGTTCTTTGAACTACAAGCTGCCCCAGTCTTATGGCAGAAATACACAATAAGAAAATCGGGCGAAAATTTCAGTTTCTACCCGTTGATGCCCAGCAAGTAGTGGTTAATGTTGGTGACGTTTTCGACTAACAAACGCTGTTTCATTGGTTGACGGTCGAGCGATTGGTTGTTTTTCCCAACCGTGAATTCCAGCTTTTATTCTGGTTTATTTTCAGTCTCTTGGCAGTTGGTTTTCTATGTTTCCCCCACCTCAGTAGGACCGCTTTTGGACATCTTAATCGTCATGGCAGTTCACAACCAGAAAATAACATTAAACGGATGTTTGCTTCTCCTAGGCTCCGAGCTGGGCTTTGTGACCGCTGTGCAGTAACTGAAGAGCACATGAGGAAGAAACAACAAGAATTTGAAAACATTCGACAGCAGAACATGAAACTCATAACTGAGCTTAGTAAGAATTCACTTTCTTCTAATTTTCTAATTTCCCCTGCCCTACCTTTTTAAAAGCGATTCTTTTATAAAACAACTGCAGTCTTTTTTTTATAGTTAGTATGAAGTTGGATATTATATCTATAGTTTGTACATGAAATGGCTTTTGTCATTATAACCTTGAAGAGGAAATAAACCTTGATGGGTTTTACTTCCTCTTTTTTTTTTCCCCTGCAAAGTATGCATCGCATACTAGCCCATTATGTTGCACTTACCTGCAAACGAAGTCCGCAAGGTCCCCATTGATGGCCGCGTCCATCTTCACCCCTCTTCTTTCCGGGGCTGTGGACTCCGGCTCTGTGACTGGCCGGAGTCGCATAACGTCACTCCCGCGCATGCACGTGGGAGCCGACGGTCATGGCACGGGCCCTTTAGAAATGGCACAATCGTGCCCTTTCTTCAGTACGCATGCGCCGATGACGTCTGCGCAAGCGTATATGGTAAATATCTCCTAAACCATGCAGGTTTAGTAGATATTTTCAGTACCTACAGGTAAGCCCTATTATAGGCTTACCTGTAGGGAAAAGTGGCGTGTAAAGCCACAATTTTTTTTTTTTTTCAATTGGGCAATGAGGGTTTTGAACAGATGAGATTTTTCCTTGCTTTCTGTGTGGACATAGGGACAATATCTGCAAATTGCAAAGTTGCACCAATCATAGATGAGGACATATTTGGTATAGCATACAAAGAGTTGTGCCTTGTCCTTTATGTTCCTTGTAATACTGACATTTTTGTTATGATGTGTTGGTACAGTGGAAGAAAAGAACACACTGCAGGATGAAAACAAAAGACTCTCAAAGCAACTTGAGCACATGCAGAAGGCGGCAACAGAGTAAGTAGAATCTTTAAATTCCAGTGTTCTGTTTCCAGACCACATGCTGAGACTTTATTCCGGCAAACTACATGTACAAATGTGTAATTACTGTTAAAATAAAGGATAGTTTTTTGTAACATTATTAAACGTTTCCTATACAAAGAAGATTAGGAGCTGCTCTTGTTATTTGATCTGTCCTTTTGTAAACTTTTTTTTTAAAGCTAACTTAATTGTAAGCTGAAAGCCAATCTGTGAATTTCCTGAGAGAGTCTCAAGTGTTCCAACCTTAGCATATTTTGTGATACATTCTACGTTGTATTTAGGAAATGGCCCTTTTTAAAAGATAACTAAACCAAGAGTAAAAAATGTAAAATATATATCGGCTTTCCAATCCTTGGCTGTTTTGACTGAATTAGTATCTATTTTTCAGGCTAAACATGTTTTCATAAAGCTCAGAAAATACGTGCTGAAACTGTTTAATCTGTCTTCTGTAAACTATCATTCTCCCCATTCCATATGTGATGGAGATAAACAAACAGACAATGTTGTAGTCCAGCCTTGGCAAAAATCACAAGTTCTTTTAGATAAAGTTAGAGTGAGCAGAAAATGGACAGGAAATGGAAATCTGTTATTTATAAGATTACCAGGTGAAAAAAAAAAGCCAGGAAACAAAGGAAAACAAATGCAGCCACCTTGTCTAAGGACTTCTGAGCTGGAATTAGATTTTTGCTTTTGGGTTTAGATGCACATAACGTGAAAGAAGAGGCTTGTGTTCAATCAACTCCCCACAATCAGTTTAAACAGTGTAAGTCCATCATTATGTGTACAATTTCTCAAATCTGTTTGTACTTTTTTTTTATTATAACACATATCAGTCACGTGGCTTCAATACCTCTCCAGTCACAGAGCTAGGGCAGCTGGTGGTCTTCTTCCTCCCGTTTCCTCTGTCAGAGCACTCTTATGAAAAAGGACACCTGTGCGTCTATATTCATGAGAAAACATATAACATCATAGATGGGGCGGGACCAGTGGTGACAGGCGCAGACACTGACAACGGTACCAGGAAGTGCCCGGGAGCAGCGACATTGGTCTGCACAGGCACACAATTGTTGAAGCACGGTATGGCCCCTTTATGGCTGCATGGGATTTAAACTTGGTCTTGCCTATTTTGCAGGCTTCTCCTTTTGAACTTCTCTTAGGTTGTGCTTCTAGTAGCCATTCCCTCGGCTCACAAGGTCTTGGAATTGGCTTTGTTTCCTGCACAGATCCTTTCCAGCTTCTTCACCAGAATAAGGCTATGGGCTATGTTGATGCCTCGGTGCTCTTTCCTATCCAAGGTGGTTCCTTCGATCCACCTGAATCAGGCTATGTGTTGCTATCTTTTTGTTCTAATCCTGAGGAAAATGTGCTATACTCTGTGGATGTTGTTTCATCTGTTTGAGTTTATCTGATTCTTTTGACACTCTAATTCTGTATTTGTTTTGCCTGTGGGTCCTCGCCAGGGTCATACTGCCTTTTGATCCACTATTTCTAGGTGAATGTGTCAGCGCATTTTTCTAGCCTCTGGTATAAAGGGCAGGACCCAATTTACAAGAAGTGCTAATGCTTCCTGTAATTTCAGCACCAAGCTTCTTGTAAGTTTTTAAGGCATCTTCTGTTGACACATTTACTATGGTCCACTGTTTATGCCTCTGTGGAGACTGGTTTTGGCCTAAAGGTCTTACAGGTGGCTCTTGTTGCCCAACCCTCATGTTTAGTGCTTTGGGACATCCCAAGTAGTCATAAATACTAACTCCTGTGATGTACAATTCTCAGAATAGAGTCAACCATGGTAGCTCCATTGTTTTTTTATAAGAACAGGGCCAGCAATGGAAGATGCCTTGTTCTCTCATGACAGTTGTACTTTAATGCAGAGAATAGCATACTGTTGAAAGGGATGCCTGTGTCTGCATGCGTTCCTACAGACCTAACAAAATCTTTACCAATCTGACTGTTTTCAGTTACATCTGAAAACATTTGGTAACTAAAATTCTCTAGTTGTAATGCTGGTAAGAAAAAAACAAAGGGGCTTTGCATGGCTGGCCAAATACTGTAAGCTGTTCTGGTTCTAAATTTAGATGATGATGTACAGTGCATCATATGATTTCTTATCCTTATATTTTTCATAGAAGGGATGCAAATTTATATTTTGATTAGGTGGTAAATTACCCTAATATAAAGTATGTGTTGGAGACTAAGCTAGACTGACTAAATCTGTCACTGGTCCTTGGTGGATGGTTATGTGGACGGAACTGAAGGATTCCTTCTGGTAGGAATGTGCCCAATGGTGGAGATAATTCTTAGACCCTCATGGGGCTTAGGCCCAGTGGTGGAGATAAGTTAGAAACCATCTTGGGCTGCTGCCTTTTTGGCACAACCTTAAGGTTGTTTTACGCATGCAAGACTGGGACTAAATGAGGAAAGGAAGGAGCGCCTGGTATCCAAAAGAATTGCGAGTTTGGAAATCGATTCAAGAACTTTTATTTAGCGTACTAACAAAATTACATCAAGCTGGGTGCTCCCTTCTTTCCTCATTTTGTACCAGTTATACCATAAAGGCTATCTTAGAAAATATTGTTCTGTGTGTTGCACATTTGAGAGACTAAAACGTTGCAGTACATATAAGGCCATTTATGCACCCTTCCTTCACAAAGTAAATTCCGTCATGACCTTTCTTATTGCTATAACATAACCATGTGGTTTTTACAATCCTATTTAGAACAACTGTTTACAGGACAAGTGCACTTCTACAAAAAAAAGTGTATTAGTCTATGCTCCCCATAGACATTAATTGGGCTATATTCAGAGTGTCTCCTGTTTTGGTGTATAGCCCTGAACAAGCCTTTATTGGTTGAAGGAGGCAAACATCTAAGTAGACCATGGCTATCATGCCGAAATATGTTCTGAGGTTTCTAAACTATAAAATGGGTGGGCTGGAACCCGACAGAGCTCTATCGCCCTTACTTTTTGCCATAGCCATTGAACCACTGGTGGCTGCCATAAGGGGGAACCCAGAGATAGTTGGATTTAGGTGGGGTGAACTGGAAGATTATGCTGACGATGCCCTTCTATTCCTAGGTAACACGTCCACCTCTTTGATTAAGCACATGGAACTGATTCAAACATTCAGGAACTTTTCCGGATTTAAAATAAACTTGGACAAATCGACAATACTACCTTTAGATCCCCTGGCGGGGCTCCTGCCTCAGACAGCTGAACAAATTAAAGTAGTGGATAAGTTCAAATATTTTGGCATAGTTATACACCCTAACTTAGATCAATATATAAAGCTAAATATAGACCCACTCTTTAAAAAATTTCAGGAAAAAATGTCCAGCTGGACTAAGTTGCCTCTCCCTGTTGTCAGCAGTTGCAACTTGATAAAGATGACCTGGAACCCACAACTACTATTTGCACTCCACAATGCTCCTTTATGGATCCCTATTCATGTGTTTAGGAAGTGTAATACTATCAATCGAGCATTGATATGGAGGAAACAGGTTCCTAGGATTAAATTGAAAACCGTGCAGGAAGCAAAGGACTCGGGTGGATTGGCGGTTCCAAACCCATTTTACTATTTTATGGCGGCTCAGCTGAAACACCTAACGGGCTGGCTTTACCCTGAGTCCTCTGATCCTATTCGGAACATCGTGGGCGCACAGCTATCTGGCGGTGGACTTGTGGAGTGCATAGAGGCGGGTGAAATAGGAGCTCTGACACAATACCCCACACTAATAGTAATAGACAAAGTATGGAACAAAACCAAACAGCACCTGCAATACACAGGATACACAAATTGGTCACGCATGTGGAATAACTGTAACTACCCAGAACTAAACAAATTAAAACATTTCTCCAATTGATCAAGGAGCGGAGTAAACTACATCCCACAATTATATTGTGGCGGCATTCTCCGAGACTTCCAATCATTACGCTCAGAATTTAATTTACCGAATACATCATTCTTTCAGCACCTACAGCTTAGGCATGCCATAGCGGCACAGGCCACAATATCCACCTGGGAGTTAACTAGACCCGCGATACTTACACAACTAATCATGTCATCATCCCGGAAGGGTCAAATTTCCTCCATGTATGGCTCACTTCTTTGTCATGTATCTAAAACAATGACTTTGAATTGTAGAGCTGGATGGGGAGAAGACATAGGGGGAATTTCAGATGAAGAATGGAACACCATACTAGATAACGTACTTAAAGTTCCCCGGTCTTCCTCTCAAAAACGTACCCAATTATTTATTATTCACCGTACATATTGCACACCCAAGAAGCTACACAAATGGCACAGGAGAGATGATCCATTATGCCCTCGTTGCCTTATTGACAATAGTACACTTATTCACATGCTTTGGAAATGGCCGAAACTACAGAGGTATTGGGCAACAGAGATAGACACTATCGATAGCATATGGAACATCAAACTTATAACTGACCCTAAGATATGTCTATTGGGATGGCTAGATGAGGAACAATACACTCCCCATATGTACATTGCCATTTTAAGGACACTATTTCTAGCTAGGAAACTTTTATTGCCAGGAAAATGGTTATCTACAACGACACCCACACTGGCGGAGTGTATTGCGTCTGTAAATGACTCGCTTATTAGAGAACAACTCACATATAAACACTGAGGTTGACGGAGAAAATTTGAGAATATATGGGATCCCTGGTTGACCACCCCTGGACTGGCTCCATTGTGCTTGGTCCACGATAGAATCCTAGGAGGCAGAATCACTTCATCAAATACACCATCTTAGAATTAAACAGAGAGGGATTTACTAGATTTGAAAGAGGAGGAGAAAAACATCACCCCATTCATGCAATAGCTTTAGATGGAAAGTTGTTATGCAACTGATGGGTACTGCAGAGGTTGAACTGTATATAGTTTTGTTTTGTTTGATGGTTACCTGAGGAAAAAAAACGTACACTACTCCCCACTGGTTAGGGGATGTTGGTACTGTTGGGTCAGGAAGTAGAACAGGGGGAGGAGGAGGAAAAAATAAAATGAAAAATGATCTTCAGAGGACGCACAGGACACGTATTGAGATTAAGGAGTTACAAACATAGTAACTTTATCATACAAGTATATCTACATTTCCAAATGTGATGTTTCGTTTGCCTTATAGAAAACATGGTAGACCAATAAGTCATATTTTATGTCCTCACAAACTGTAGAATTTTATTTGTATGATGTAACGTAAACCGCTGTTGCTTTTTGTTTTTAATGTGGTTATTTTCAATAAAAAAGATCTGATTTAAAAAAAAAAAAAGGGGTGGGCTAGTATGTGCTTTATTAAAGTTTACTTGTCATTTTAATGTACTAAACTGTAACTACTGGATACCAGAAATAAGTATAAAAATTATATTTTGGCTACTATTTTGATTTTGGGATCTGCTTTAATATTTTAGCACAATGCTGAGGGCACATGAGGAAGAAACAACCAGTCATGAAGATGGCGAGGATGGCATTATTCCTGATTCACCAATTAGTTCTATTTCTGCAAATGTGGTTAGTAGAATGCGCAGAAGAAAACTGAATAAGCACATTCGCTATACAGAACGCACACAAGATGAATCAGAGATTTCAGAAAGCACAAACAGTAAGTTCCATGACTTCTTTCCAGATTAGAGTTCTGACCGTCATAATTCAAAATAACAAGAATGAACCCTACCAGTAGAGTAGCGTAAGCTGATCTACAAATACATTTTAAGTCATGGTCCACACCTAGTATTGGGTGTCTTTATAAGAAGATGAACCTTATTTGTTGAAAAGTAAAAACATTTTTTTATCATCCATTAAGGCACACAAGAATTCAAGAGTTCCCAACAGTTGGGTTATATTGCTTACTACACGGCGTTGGGCACTGGCAAACAAAAACTGTTAAGCCAGTTCCCATATCACCCTGCCTGTAGAATTAATAGGGCTAGGTTCACATTAGTGCAGTGCTGTTTTGATCCGATTTTCTAATGCAGTTTTGTAGTACAGCTGCAGTGCGACATGATGCATTTTTGATAAGTTTTTCATGCGTGTTTTACTACTGCTACTCATCCCTGCTGTCAGCTAGCAGGGATGAGTCATTGGTTATTAAGGAGCTTACATCTAGAGTCCCGTACCTATTCACATGAGGGGCCAGGATCTGGGAACCCCCTTGTTAAAGGGGGCTTCCAAATTTCGATAAGCTACCCCCCACAACCACCAGGCCAGGGTTGTGGGGAAGAGGCCCTTGTCCGCATCGACATGGGAACAAGGTGCTTTGCCAGAGGCTGCCTTCCCATGTTGTGGGGATGCGGCCGTATTGTGTGTTAGGATGTTGGCGGGTACTAGCTATTTAACAACCTATAACTCATCCCTACTGCTGACATCAGGGATTAGTCACTGGTGTTTAGGATGACAGCAAGTGCTGCCTCATAACAACCAGCACAAAATGACATGTAGAAGCGACTTTGATGCATTTCCATTGAAGTCTATGGAGCAAAATTATATTTCATCGCACCAAAGTAGCACAGGACCTTTCCCCAAAGCCACATATCGCCATTGCTCTGCATTGATGTGAGCAGGCACCATTGGAAGTTAAGTCTTTTTCCATTGTTTTGAGATTAAGTGCAACCCAAGTCCTTTTTTTTTTTTTTTCTTTTTTTTTTTTGCTGTTGTTCTAGTAGGTTGGACGCCTTTTTTTTTTTTTTTCTTCTTTGATTTCATTAAATACCTCAAAAACCACTGTTTTAGCTAGTTTCTACACTGCAGTTATCAGGACCGATGTATTCTCAGCAACAGCTTTGGAGGCCATACTGTAGCTAAATCCCACTGGCCCAAGGACCAAACATTGCTCTGCTAGCCTGGAATGTGATCTTCGGACTAAGCTTGGCTTCGTGGCACATTTCACACTTTTGTCTCTGGTGTGAACCAGTCTCTGAGAACTCTCAGTAAGAGCAGTTGGGCTGAAGCATCAGGAACTACCTCACAGTTAGTACCATTGTTCGTCATTTTAAAATTCCCACTACCGTCATCTTACTGCAGTAGCAGTTAAAGGATAAGTTCAATTTTGTTCACCGTTTTTTTCTAAATTCCAGCTCCCCTATGTACCAATATAGCAATAATGTACTTTTTATGCAAAAATATCAAAGCTTTACATTAAATCTACAGACACTTCACTTGTCCTCATCAATGTTTCCAAACGTATCCATTAGTTTTGCTTTACTTCCTTGTCAGACTATAGGTCTTAACACAGGAAGGAGTTGATCAGCTGACCTCATTAGCACACACCCTGCATCATCCACCCTCCTACCTACCTACCTACCCATTCCCAGCTGACAGTTTTTTAAATGACATGCAATCAGTGTTTACCCTTCTCACTACATAAACAATATACAATCAGATTGCATAGTGTATGGCCATCTTTATACAAGTACATAAGAGGGAGTGGACAGAAACTCAGCTGTCAAACACCATTTACATCTCTGCGATCTTCAGCTTCCTTAAAAAAAAAATGTAATTTTAAGAACGTTTGTTCGATTTTCGAATCATTAGTGTGGTCAAATCGACGTTCATTTTCAGCCACAGTGACGGGAAAATTTGGAAATAATAGAAAACTTCTTGGTCAAAGGAATTTTTAGACAGTGTATGTGGTTTTTGTTCAGAAATTACATTCATTTTAATAACAATGTTAAAAACAAGTGAAAATTTAAAAACAACATTCTTTCATTCAGCGAATGTACAAAGATTTTTCGTCTGAATATTCTCGTCTGAAAATGTATCCGTGTGGCCAGCATAAGACTTGGTACATACCTATGCAGTTTGCTTTTGATCTGTTTCTGCAGTGCTTTTTGCTGTGCGTTTTGATTTTTGCGCACGTGATTTTGCTGCGATTTGCGCTTTTGCATTTTTTTGGGCCAATTTGTTGTTGGGCAGATTAAAAAACACGAATTGCTGCAAAAACGTATTACATACTTTTCTGCAGCTTCTGAATTGAACTATATTGAACCAAAAAAGCACTGTTTTGCGTTTAAAAAAAAAGTCCCTGACCCTTTCCAAATACGCAGCGGCTGAAAAAGCATAGATGTTAATGTATCTCATAGGAAACCATGTAAATGAACTAATAAGAAAAAAACCCTGCGAGCCACAACGATCCAATGCCAAATAAGTAACAATACTCAGCTGCAGGCGCAGATCACGTTTCATATATCGTGCAAATAATTTAAAAGAAAAAATTTATACGCTGCCCTAGAGTAAACTGTATCAATCTGAAATCTCTTGAATCTGAAAATATGTGCAAAATAACTCTCTCTGAGTGAATCAACTAGTGACAAATAAAAATCCAAACATATAGATATATACATATATAAATTAATATAAACCAGACACAAAGTGCAATGTGCATAAAAAATTACGCAAAATAGTTAAATTGCATACAAAGATTCAAAAAGTGCCTAGTGCTCCACAATTATCATAATAAACAGTCCTGATAAGTAATATTAAAGTGATTGGTGATATAAAAAAAAAAGCCTGTAAATCAATTTTAAAAAAGTGTGTATAAAAAGTGTCCGTTGATGAAGTGATATCGTTTGGTAAATTTATTAAAAATAAATAAAATACACTCTACACAATGGGGTACTCACACTATCCCGGTGCGTAAGTGCACCGCTCTATATCAAGCCTCCAAAATAGTAGCCAATGTAAGGGTATAGTATGCGTCTCCACTTAGACAGACTGTGCTGCTCACTCTGTCCTGGCCCCTCCCCTACACGTGTTCGACACAGGGATCACGTGTCTTGTGAAAGACATGAGCATGTTGGATAACGCCATCAATGGACACTTTTTATACACACTTTTTTGATATTGATTCACAGGCTTTTTTATATATCACCAATCACTTTAATATTACTTATCAGGACTGTTTATTATGATAATTGTGGAGCACTAAGCACTTTTTGAATCTTTGTATGCACTTTAACTATTTTGCGTCATTTTTTTATGCACATTGCACTTTAATATGTCTGGTTTATATTAATTTATATATGTATATATCTATATGTTTGGATTTTTATTTGTCACTAGTTGATTCACTCAGAGAGAGTTATTTTGCACATATTTTTAGATTCAAGAGATTTCAGATTGATACAGTTGACTCTAGCGCAACGTATACATTTTTTCATGTAAATGAATTGTAGTGGGTTTCTGCAAAAAGCACCGAAAAAACACATAGATGTGAACCGGGTCTAAGACGTTTAGTAACATAATGGGGTTAAAAAAAACTAAAATTAGCCCTTTATAGTACCAAAAAAAAGCAGATAATCACTACTGTAGGGGTTCATTTTTTTTATTGTAGACCTGTGAAAGTAATATTTACAGTAGCGATTTGGTCTTTTTGTACTATAAAGGGCTCATTTCAGTTTTTTAACCCCATTATGTTACTGGCCGATTAATCGATTATGAAAATAGTAATCGATTAATTTCATAATCGATTAGTTGTTTCAGCCCTACAAGTCGGTGGCTGTTTATTCATCCTACGCCCTTCTTGCTTTGGTGAGGTAGGCAGAAGCACAGGCTGTGCTCCCCAGTAACAGGCATCGCCCAGTAATGACATTGTGCTCTATATAAGCCTTCATTATTTTCTTGTATGTAGTGGAGTGGGGAAAAAAAAGCTTTTTAGAATGTTGATTATTCAGGTTTAATAGTACTGCTGTTGTACACAAAACACTGGAAATTGCTATTGGCATCCTAAAATACTAATCACTTTGATCTGTGACCGGTGCTCATTTTGGGAGTGATAAATCAGGACAGAAAGAAGTGATTTAACAGGAAGATGTTTTTCTGCTTATGTAACCGTTCGCTAAGCTTTCTCACACTATAGAAGCAGTTTTTGCATAGCATGCAAAATGTTACTTGGAAACATTCAAATTAAGGCAAACATAGTGACTGTGCACAGATACAAATATAATCTATAAATAATCCTCTTCATCTGCCTTTTTCCAAAGAAGAGCTTATCAGGTGAAATTTAAAAGAAAAATTACAACTGAATGATTTTATATCTTTTTTAGGGGTGTGGTTCTCAGACACAACCACGAGTCCGTATTATATACTGTAAATCTTCCAGCTGCAAAAGACTGACAGTCATTAGTGGGAAATTTCTGATGTGAACCTTTCCAATTGCTTTGTACCAGCACTGAAAGTCCACCACTGATTGGGAACTACTGGGCATTCTTAGCACAGTGCTGCTTGGGCTCAGAAGCCTATTGCATTTTAATAAATGTTTGGGCTTCTCCTGGTCACTACATTAAAAGCAGTAGACTTCTACACTGAAGAAAGCCAAGTGGTGCTTGACACTGCTTAGAAGCACGGTTATGCCCGATGATTGGCTGGGATTCTAAGCAGAGAAGGGCCCTGGCCTGACTATTTGCAGCTTCTTATAGGCATATTTTAACATAAGGAAATACCTTTTGAAAAAGCAAGTGACATAATTCAACATTTACAAAGGGACAAATCTTTTCCTTTCACAACACAGTGAATTTATAATTGGTACATTTAAGAGAACCACGTGCCTTAAGGCCTTAATAACCTGGGAACTAAAGCTTTGCCCACTTCTCCCTCTGTCTATATGTACCAAAACCTGAGGCTCCAGCTGAATCATTCTAAAGGTAAAAATATAAACTAGTGTGACGACTCCTTTCATTGACTCATCAGTGATGATATTAAAGTGAAACTCCATAGTTCAAGTAAAGAAACAACACCAAGGATGATGTCAAGCAGAAAAATATTTGCTGTACTGGGTATACTTGTTTCATATTGTATTTTTCTTAATTGCTCCTAATGTAAATGGAATATAGCTGACATGTATTTTATCTTATGTTCATAGCATCTCGGTATGATTTTACATTATGGCAAGAATTTGTAGTGAGGCACCTGAGATTTTGCTTTTGTGAGATTTAGACACAACATAAATTTGCAATGCAAACCCAAGCTATTTACAATTGCTGATTTTATAATACCCATGTCGAAATTATACAGAGCCTGCAGGCATATTATAGATAATTGTTAAAGGTTTCTTCGTGACATGCTGCTTCGCTTTTGTATTTGCATCAAAAGCACCCACCTGGGCACCATGCTTTGCGGGCAGCAGTTCTGCAGGCTGCATGGGGAGGATTTGGATTTCAGCCACCTACAGTATCAGGAGCTGATGAACTGAGTATAGAGAACAGCTGTTTGGAGCTCCAGTGATTACACGGTTTGTCTCAGAAGTTGTCTAGCAATAAATCTCTAAGCCCCTTTCACACCGGTGCAACTTGTCATGCATTTTGACAGATCCAAATCACATGACATGGCAATTGAACTGTTCAAATCTGTGCGACTCTGACTTTGCGGTGCTACACGGATTTGAAAAAAGTTCCTGCACTATTTTTTGCAATTTTAGGTGCAACTTGCTCAAACATCTGTGCGTGAAGTTTCACCAATGTCAGCGAAGTCGCACCCAAAGTTGCACTGACCTGCGGCTTTGAAATTGTGTGATTTTAAGTGAAGCCGCACAATTTTAACCCCTTCCCGTCGACCGTACGCAGATCTGCGTACTCGGCATCTGCAGGCATCATCCCGGTACCGTTGTTTAGAGCCGTCGATCGGCTATCTGAGTATAACAACCAATGCGGCTAAAAGCCGCTCGGCTGTTATACCAGAGGAGCAGGAGGGGACATTCCCGCCGCTCTTACCGGGCCTCCCATGCGATCGGGAGGCCCGGTGTCCAATCAGCTGTCTTCGGCGGCTGGGGGCGGGCTGGAACGAAGCTGTGGGCGGCTTTGTTCCAGCCTCCTCAATGTAAACGCGGAAGCGACATCATGACGTCACTTCCCATTTACTCGGCTGCCAATGGTGCCAGTTTTAAAAAAATATACAGTGTTCAGAATCGCCGTTTTCGGCGATCTGAATACTTTGAAGTACAAAGGAGAGATCGGGGGTCTTTTAGACCCCCAATCCCTCCATGAAGAGTACCGGTCACCACCTAGTACTGTCACAAGGGATCCTTGTGACAGCAATAAAAGTAAAAAAAAAAAAAAAAAATTTTTTAAACACAATTTATAAGTATAAAAATAAATAAAATAAATTAAAAAAAAAAAAAATTTTTAAAGCGTCCCCATCCCTGCGAGTTCGCGCAGCGAAGAAAACGCATACGGAAGTCGCGCCCGCATATGTAAACGGTGTTCAAATCACACATGTGAGATATTGCCGCGATCGGCAGAGCGAGAGCGATAATTCTAGACCGCCTCTGTAACTCAAACCTGGTAACCGTAAAAAAAATTTAAAGCGTCGCCTATGGAAATTCATAGGTACCGTAGTTTGTCGCCATTCCACGAGTGCGTGCAATTATAAAGGGTGACATGTTTGGTATCTATTTACTCAGCGTAACATCATCTTTCACATTATACAAAAAAATTGGGGTAACTTTACTGTTTGGATTTTTTAAAATTCATGAACGTGTCTCTTTTCCAAAAATTTGCGTTTAAAACACCGCTGCACAAATACCGTGTGATATAAAATATTGCAACAATCTCCATTTTATTCTCTAGATTCTCTGCAAAAAATATATATATAATGTTTGGGAACGCTTAGTAATTTTCTAGCAAAAAATACAGATTTTAGCTTGTAAACACCGAATTTCAAAAATAGGCTTAGTCATGAAAGGGTTAAAGCTGCATTCAGTGTGAACGGGGCTACTTTTTGGGCTCCAGAACTATCCACACCAAAAATCATGATCTGTACTGATAACTAGTCTGTTTGTCAGATCACGTTTTACCTAGCTTGCTTATATTGACAAAGCCAAAACATTAAATTTGCTTAAAGCCGAGTTCCAGCTGCAAAAAAATTTTTTCTTCAAGTCAGCAGCTACAAACATTGCAGCTGCTGACTTTTAATAAGGACACTTACCTGTCCAGGGAGCCCAGGATGTCGACCCCCCCCAAGGCTGATCCGTCCATCGGATCGGGTGCAGGCGCCGCCATTCCAACGAAGGGAGACTGGCAGTGGAGCCTTCAGTCGCTTGGCGCTTCCTAAATGGCCCCGTCATCTTCTGGGACACACAAAGGTCTCAGAAGGCAGCGGGGGAGAAGCACGTGACGCAATGTGCCTCGGCGGAAATACACTATGTACTTCATAGAAGGTAAGTAAAAAAAAAAAAAAATATCCAAAATCAAGTGGTGGAGGGGTTGTCATTTCTTTAAGATAAAGTTGTAAAAGTGGGTGGAACTCTAACCAGATTTACGTCAGCAGAATGGCACGGGTGGGCAAATGGGCGTACCTTTACGTCCCTCCCTCCCCGTGGGCAGGGAGCGTGATAGCGCTTTTCCAACCCCCCCACCCCCCGTGCTTGCGGCGGTCAGATTCGTTAGAGGTACGATCAGTCCTCAGGTCTTGGCCAATGATTTATGGCCTGGACCTGCTGATTGGTCATAACGAATGAAATCATTCCCCTGCCTGTGTAAGTGTAAACACAAACAGTGGAAGTGATGTCATCTCTCCTCGTGGAGTCTTTTCAATTCCAGTGAGAGGAGAGAGGATGTCTAACAGTGAGTTGCACCAACACTACACTAACACCAGTACACATAGGAACACCTGTCACCCCTGATTGCCCCCCCAGTTAACCCCTTCACTCCCTGTGACTGTGTCACCAATTGCAGTTTTCAGATTTTTCACTGATTACTGCATTGGTGTCATTTGTGACTGTAATACGTGTTAGGGCAGTTAGTCACTAATAGATCTTTTTTCTGATCGCCGTATTTGTGTTACGGGTGAGGCTACTTAGCTAGTTAGTTGATTAGTTTCACCGTCAGGTTTTTATAGCGTCAGGTACCCCCATATATTACCTAATAAAGGTTTTAACCCCCTGATTGCCCCCTAGTTAACTCTTTAACCCCCTGTCACCAGTGAACACCGTATTAGTGTTACGGGTGACACTGGTTAGTTTGTTTTTTTATAGCGTCAGGGCACCCGCTGTATATTACCCAATAAAGGTTTAACCCCCTGATTGCCTGGCGGGTGATATCAGTTAGGTTTTAGCATCAGATAGGGTCTGCATCGCCCCAGGAAGCGTCAAATTAGTGCCAGTAGCACTAACATCCACGCATGCAATATCCCTTAGTAGTATAATATCTGAATGGATCAATATCTGATAAGATCTATACTAGCGTCCCCAGTAGTTTAGGGTTCCCAAAAACGCAGCGTTAGCGGAATCAGCCCAGATACCTGCTAGCACCTGCGTTTAGCCCCTCCGCCCAGCCCACCCAAGTGCAGTATCAATCGATCACTGTCACTTACAAAACACAGCACACATAACTGCAGCGTTCGCAGAGTCAGGCCTGATCCCTGCGGACGCTAACAGTTTTTTTGGTGGGGTTTGAATCAGTCGCTGACAGGAGCTCTTTTTCTGTGAGTCTCGCTAGTGTACCAGTAAATTTAGAGACCAAAATGTCAAATCGAAGGTACACTAGTGAAGAGGCCTACACGTTTCTGAGCATGACAAATAGTGAAGAGGAAGTCACCCATCTGTCAGATTCAGGCTCAGAATATTATGCTGTAGACAGCAGCGGCACCCTGACAGATAGCTCTGATGAAGGAGTTGTGGTCCCTGCCAAGGTTAGGCGTACCCAACCCCATTCTTCTGCTGTTGTTGAGGTGCAAGAACTGCAGGGCTCTCGTATGGAGCAGAGAGCCAGTACTAATAAAGTGTATATAAATAATTATATGTGATCTTGCGCATAACCTCAATAGCTAAAGTAACTGTACAATGACAATATCTAACTAGGAAGAAAAGCTAATGATGAACAATGAATTAAATAAACCACGTGCATATGAGAGCAAAAACAGGTTGATATAGAACTTCACACCGATAACAAAGTGCTACAATGTGCAAAAATATTCCATAAAAAATGCAAAAGTGTTCAAAAAATGGTCAAAGTGTGCGAGTTGCAGCAAGTTTATCAAATAAGTGTGCGAGTTGCAGCAAGTGTATCAAATAAGGTACCAAAGTTCAAAATAAAAATCCAATGTGCAAAAAGTTCAGTTATCTTCACCATCAGATAGAAGAAAACATAGCATGTTGACTGTGGTTCAAATGGTAACGATGTGCTCTCAATGCTCTTACCTTAAGAGCATAAATAAATGCCTTAGTCCATTGCTAGGATGATCACCTCGATGTCGAGCCCAGACTCAGTCAGGATAGGGGATGGGTACTTGATGGAAAAAGTAAATGGTCAGTTTTTTTTGGTAGCGTTTGAATCAGTCGCTGACAGGAGCTCTTTTTCTGTGAGTTTCACTAGTGTACCAGTAAATTTAGAGACCAAAATGTCAAATCAAAGGTACACTAGTGAAGAGGCCTACATATTTCTGAGCATGACAGATAGTGAAGAGGAAGTTGCCCATCTGTCAGATTCAGGCTTAGAATATTATGCTGTAGACAGCAGCGGCACCCTGACAGTTGGCTCTGACGACGGAGTTTTGGTCCCTGCCAAGGTCAGGCGTACCCGTTCCATTCTTCTGCTGTTGTTGAGGTGCTCTCGTATGGAGCAGAGAGCCAGTACTAGTGCTCATCTTTCTGGTGAACTGGCAAGCACCAACGGCCTAGCACGCTCTGGTCGTAGTCATACAAGCACTGCAGTATCACATGGTGATGTGGCGTGTCTCATAAGTGCAGTTCAAGCTGGTGAGGTGGCTAGCACAACTATGGTCCCGCAGCCACCAAGAAGACAAAGACAGGCTCGTTGAGCCCATAGTGCCCTTCCTGCTGCATTTGCCAATCCTAATTGGGAGCCCACCACTTCTGCAGCACCCGTACTTCCCCCATTCACTGACCAACCCGGAATTCAGGTGGAAACAGTTGATTTTATGTCACTTGATTTTTTATTCGCTGTTTTTCACGAAGGATCTCTATAAATCTATTGTGGACCAAAGCCATTTTTATGCTGGTCAATTCATCGCCGTTAATCCCCATTTGACCCTTGCCAGAGAATGGAAACCTATTACGGTTTCTGAATTTAAGACCTTTCTGGGCCTATCCCTCCTCATGAGCATAACTAAAAAGAGTGAGTTGCGGTCATATTGGTCCACTGACCCAGTTCACCATATGCCCATGTTCTCTGCCTCCATGGCCAGGGCACGATACGAGCAGATCTTGCGGTTCATGCACTTCAATGATAATAAACTCTGTCGTCCTCGGGATGACCCTGGATACGATCGCTCTACAAAATTCGGCCCCTCGTAAATCACTTCAACCAACAGTTTGCAGCCTTGTTTACTCCCGATCAAGTTGTCTGCATTGATGAGTCCCTGATTAAGTTTTCTGGCCTAAGACAGGTATTTGCACCCACTTCAGGCATAGACTCCCATGGGAGTCTGTGCCTCTTCCTGTCCCTCCGCGCTGTCTCCTGGGAAACACACAGCTCCCAGGAGATAGCATGCGCAGTAGGGAACCGGGAAATGAAGCCCCAACGCTTCACTTCCTGATTCCCTCACCTAGGATGGCGGCGGCGGCGCCTGCCGACATCGCTGGACCCTGGGACAGGTAAGTGTCCATTTATTAAAAGTCAGCAGCTGCAGTATTTGTAGCTGCTGGCTTTTAACCACTTGCCGACCGCCTCACGCATATATACGTGAGCAGAATGGCACGGGCAGGCAAAATCACGTACCCATACGTGATTGCCTTCCCGCGGGCGGGGGGTCCGATCGGACCCCCCCCGGTGCCAGCGGCGGTCGGCATTTGGCTAGGAGCGATGAGAGACGAGGGGGAGACCATCCGATCGTGGCCCCCCCCTCGCGATCGCTCCCAGCCAATGAGGAACATCCCCTGCCTGTGTATAGTACACACAGGCAGAGGATGTGATGTCATCTCTCCTCGGCTCGGCAGTTTCCGTTCTAGCGCCGAGGAGAGAAGACATGTAAGTGCACCGACACACACACACACACACAGTAGAACATGCCAGGCACACAAAACACCCCCGATCGCCCGCCGATCCCCCCCCAATCACCCCTCCCCCCTCCCTGTAACACTGACACCAAGCAGTATTTTATTTTATTTTTTTTCTGATTACTGCAGGGTGTCAGTTAGTGACAGTTACTGTGGTAGGACAGTGAGTGTTACCCCCCTTTAGGTCTAGGGTACCCCCCTAACCCCCCCTAATAAAGTTTTAACCCCTTGATCACCCCCTGTCACCAGTGTCACTAAGCGATCATTTTTCTGATCGCTGTATTAGTGTCGCTGGTGACGCTAGTTAGGAACGTAAATATTTAGGTTCGCCGTCAGCATTTTATAGCGACAGGGACCCCCATATACTATCTAATAAATGTTTTAACCCCTTGATTGCCCCCTAGTTAACCCTTTCACCACTGATCACCGTATAACCGTTACGGGTGACGCTGGTTAGTTGGTTTATTTTTCATAGTGTCAGGGCACCCGCTGTTTATTACCGAATAAAGGTTTAGCCCCCTGATCGCCCGGCGGTGATATGCGTCGCCCCAGGCAGCGTCAGATTAGCGCCAGTACCGCTAACACCCACGCACGCAGCATACGCCTCCCTTAGTGGTATAGTATCTGAACGGATCAATATCTGATCCGATCAGATCTATACTAGCGTCCCCAGCAGTTTAGGGTTCCCAAAAACGCAGTGTTAGCGGGATCAGCCCAGATACCCGCTAGCACCTGCGTTTTGCCCCTCCGCCCGGCCCAGCCCAGCCCACCCAAGTGCAGTATCGATCGATCACTGTCGCTTACAAAACGCTAAACGCATAACTGCAGCGTTCGCAGAGTCAGGCCTGATCCCTGCGATCGCTAACAGTTTTTTTGGTAGCGTTTTGGTGAACTGGCAAGCACCAGCCCCAGGCAGCGTCAGGTTAGCGCCAGTACCGCTAACACCCACGCACGCACCGTACACCTCCCTTAGTGGTATAGTATCTGATCAGATCAATACCTGATCCAATCAGATCTATACTAGCGTCCCCAGCAGTTTAGGGTTCCCAAAAACGCAGTGTTAGTGGGATCAGCCCAGATACCTGCTAGGACCTGCGTTTTACCCCTCCGCCCAGCCCGGCCCACCCAAGTGCAGTATCGATCGATCACTGTCACTTACAAAACACTAAACGCATAACTGCAGCGTTCGCAGAGTCAGGCCTGATCCCTGCGATCGCTAACAGTTTTTTTGGTAGCGTTTTGGTGAACTGGCAAGCACCAGTGGCCTAGTACACACCGGTCATAGTCAAACCAGCACTGCAGTAACACTTGGTGACGTGGCGAGTCCCATAAATGCAGTTCAAGCTGGTGAGGTGGCAAGCACAAGTAGTGTCCCGCTGCCACCAAAAAGACGAACACAGGCCCGTCGTGCCCATAATGCCCTTCCTGCTGCATTCGCCAATCCTAATTGGGAACCCACCACTTCTGCAGCGCCCGTACTTCCCCCATTCACATCCCCAACCAAATGCAGTCGGCTGCATGAGAGGCATTTTCTTTATGTCCTCCCGAGTACCCCTACCCAACGAACCCTCCAAAAAGATGTTGTGTCTGCAGCAAGCGAGGATATAGGCGTGACACCCGTTATTATTGTCCCTCCTGTCCTGACAATCCTGGTCTTTGCATTGGTGAATGTTTTGAATGCTACCATTCACTAGTTGAGTATTAGCGTAGGGTACAGCATTGCACAGGCTAGGCAAACTTTCACAGCGTCTCCCAAGATGCCATCGCATTTTGAGAGACCCGAACCTGGAACCGGTTACAGTTATAAAAGTTAGTTACAAAAAAAAGTGTAAAAAAAACAAAAACAAAAAAAAAAAACACATACAAAAATATAAAAGAAAAAAAATTAGTTGTCGTTTTATTGTTCTCTCTATTCTCTCTCTATTGTTCTGCTCTTTTTTTACTGTATTCTATTCTGCAATGTTTTATTGTTATTATGTTTTATCATGTTTGTTTTTCAGGTCTGCAATTTTTTATACTTTACCGTTTACTGTGCTTTATTGTTAACCATTTTTTTGTCTTCAGGTACGCCATTCACGACTTTGAGTGGTTATACCAGAATGATGCCTGCAGGTTTAGGTATCATCTTGGTATCATTCTTTTCAGCCAGCGGTCGGCTTTCATATAAAAGCAATCCTAGTGGCTAATTAGCCTCTAGACTGCTTTTACAAGCAGTGGGAGGGAATGCCCCCCCCCCCCACCGTCTTCCGTGTTTTTCTCTGGCTCTCCTGTCTCAACAGGGAACCTGAGAATGCAGCCGGTGATTCAGCCAGCTGACCATAGAGCTGATCAGAGACCAGAGTGGCTCCAAACATCTCTATGGCCTAAGAAACCGGAAGCTACGAGCATTTTATGACTTAGATTTTGCCGGATGTAAACAGCGCCATTGGGAAATTGGGAAAGCATTTTATCACACCGATCTTGGTGTGGTCAGATGCTTTGAGGGCAGAGGAGAGATCTAGGGTCTAATAGACCCCATTTTTTTCAAAAAAGAGTACCTGTCACCACCTATTGCTATGATAGGGGATATTTACATTCCCTGAGATAACAATAAAAATGATTTAAAAAAAAAAAATATGAAAGGAACAGTTTAAAAATAAGATAAAAAAGCAAAAAAATAATAAAGAAAAAAAAAAAAAAGCACCTCTGTCCCCCCTGCTTTCGCGCTAAGGCGAACGCAAGCGTCGGTCTGGCGTCAAATGTAAACAGCAATTGCACCATGCATGTGAGGTATCACCGCGAAGGTCAGATCGAGGGCAGTAATTTTAGCAGTAGACCTCCTCTGTAAATCTAAAGTGGTAACCTGTAAAGGCTTTTAAAGGCTTTTAAAAATGTATTTAGTTTGTCGCCACTGCACGTTTGTGCGCAATTTTAAAGCATGTCATGTTTGGTATCCATGTACTCGGCCTAAGATCATCTTTTTTATTTCATCAAACATTTGGGCAATATAGTGTGTTTTAGTGCATTAAAATTTAAAAAAGTGTGTTTTTTCCCCAAAAAATGCGTTTGAAAAATCGCTGCGCAAATACTGTGTGAAAAAAAAAAAATGAAACACCCACCATTTTAATCTGTAGGGCATTTGCTTTAAAAAAATATATAATGTGTGGGGGTTCAAAGTAATTTTCTTGCAAAAAAAAATTATTATTTCATGTAATCAAAAAGTGTCAGAAAGGGCTTTGTATTCAAGTGGTTAGAAGAGTGGGTTATGTGTGACATAAGCTTCTAAATGTTGTGCATAAAATGCCAGGACAGTTCAAAACCCCCCCAAATGACCCCATTTTGGAAAGTAGACACTCCAAGCTATTTGCTGAGAGGCATGTCGAGTCCATGGAATATTTTATATTGTGACACAAGTTGCGGGAAAGAGACAATATTTTTTTTTTTTTTTTTTTTTTTTTTTTTTGTTTTTTGCACAAAGTTGTCACTAAATGATATATTGCTCAAACATGCCATGGGAATATGTAAAATTACACCCCAAAATACATTCTGTTGCTTCTCCTGAGTACGGGGATACCACATGGGACTTTTTGGGAGCCTAGCCGCGCACGGGACCCCGAAAACCAAGCACCGCCTTCAGGCTTTCTAAGGGCGTAAATTTTTGATTTCACTCTTCACTGCCTATCACAGTTTCGGAGGCCATGGAATGCCCAGGTGGCAAAAAAACCCCCAAATGACCCCATTTTGGAAAGTAGACACCCCAAGCTATTTGCTGAGAGGTATAGCGAGTATTTTGCAGACCTCACTTTTTGTCACAAAGTTTTAAAAATTGAAAAAAGAAAAAAAAAAAAGTTTTTTCTTGTCTTTCTTTATTTTCAAAAACAAATGAGAGCTGCAAAATACTCACCATGCCTCTCAGCAAATAGCTTGGGGTGTCTACTTTCCAAAATGGGGTCATTTGGGGGGGGGGGTTGTGCCACCTGGGCATTCCATGGCCTCCGAAACTGTGATAGGCAGTGAAGAGTGAAATCAAAAATTCACGCCCTTAGAAATCCTGAAGGCGGTGATTGGTTTTCGGGGCCCCGTACGCGGCTAGGCTCCTAAAAAGTCCCACACATGTGGTATCCCCATACTCAGGAGAAGCAGCTAAATGTATTTTGGGGTGCAATTCCAAATATGCCCATGGCCTGTGTGAGCAATATATCATTAAGTGACAACTTTGTGCAAAAAAAAAAAAATGTGTCACTTTCCCGCAACTTGTGTCAAAATATAAAACATTCTATGGACTCAACATGCCTCAAAGCAAATAGCTTGGGGTGTCTACTTTCCAAAATGGGGTCATTTGGGGGGGGTTTATGCCATCTGGGCATTTTATGGCATTCAAAACTGTGATAGGTAGTGAGGAGTAAAATCAAAAAATGTACGCCCTTAGAAATCCTGAAGGCAGTGATTGGTTTTCGGGGCCCCGTACGCGGTTAGGCTCCCAAAAAGTCCCACACATGTGGTATCCACATACTCAGGAGAAGCAGCTAAATGTATTTTGGGGTGCAATTCCACATATGCCCATGGCCTGTGTGAGCAATATATCATTTAGTGACAACTTTTTGTAATTTTTTTTTTTTGTCATTATTCAATCACTTGGGACAAAAAAAATTAATATTCAATGGGCTCAACATGCCTCTCAGCAATTTCCTTGGGGTGTCTACTTTCCAAAATGGGGTCATTTGTGGGGGTTTTGTACTGCCCTTCCATTTTAGCACCTCAAGAAACGACATAGGCAGTCATAAATTAAAGGCTGTGTAAATTCCAGAAAATGTACCCTAGTTTGTAGGCGCTATAACTTTTGCGCAAACCAATAAATATACACTTATTGACATTTTTTTTACCAAAGACATGTGGCCGAATACATTTTGGCCTAAATGTATGACTAAAATTGAGTTTATTGGATTTTTTTTAGAACAAAAAGTAGAAAATATCAATTTTTTTCAAAATTTTCGGTCTTTTTCCGTGTATAGCGCATAAAAAAAAAACGGCAGAGGTGATCAAATACCATCAAAAGAAAGCTCTATTTGTGGGAAGAAAAGGACGCAAATTTCGTTTGGGTACAGCATTGCATGACCGCGCAATTAGCAGTTAAAGCGACGCAGTGCCAAATTGTAAAAAGTGCTCTGGTCAGGAAGGGGGTAAATCCTTCCGGGGCTGAAGTGGTTAATATTTTTTTTTTTTTTGGCGGTTTAGGTGGACCCCGCTTTAAAAAGCAGCCTTTAGTTCAGTTATGTAGTAATTCTCATGTTTGTATTTCAGCTATATATTTTACTTTTGGCTGGAGTTGTGCTTTAGTGTCTTTACATTTTCTTTTGTTTGTTCTGAATACACTTGATCTGCTTTGCTACCCCCTGGTGTCCAGAGGAACAACTACTCGCCAACAATGCTCCCTTTATAGCTGAAAAGGTATTTGTGAAAGTGCTAAAGCTACCATAGCTGTGCAGAGATCATTAATGCCTTATAATATTGTATGCCAGTTCATTTTCTAGCCTTAAATGTTATCAGTAAATGCAACACTGCATATAGAAAAAACCTTTCTGTGCCCTGTTCTTTTTATGCAGGTTCTACAGCAAGGATATTTACCTCCACACAAGTAAATAACAGGCAAGCAGAGACTGTCTTGGTTGCTGATACCTGTGCATTAAAAGTGTCTCCAGTTCCCTGTAAGTATGCAACAGCATATCAAATTTCAGTGTGTCATGTAAAGGTCTTTAAAACTTTTTACGGTTATCTTAGCCTTTCGGAGAGTTAGTGTACCTTTTCAAAATGAAAAAAAAAAAGTAGTGCTGTGAACATCAGAATAGCAAATTTGCTAAATAAAGTCCCTTAAGTGTGTCCAATAAATCTTTTTTTCTTTTTTTTTTTTTTTTTTTTTTTTAAATATATAACACTCAGTGCTTGTATGTGCTTACTTCACCTGAGCGGGCTTACTGTTTCTAACAGCATGTCAAACAACAAGTCCTGCACTCTTAACCCCTGCGGTGCTGCACACTGATAATGCTCCTCCCGCTGATCATACCGACAAGCTGCTCCTTAATGCGGTGTGCTGACAGCTTTCCTCCATAGATAGAGCACTGTTCTTGGCTTTTCCTTGCTAACACTGCCCTGTCCTGATCCTGTCTGACATACTAAGGCACACTGCATGATGGGCACTGGTAGGCTGCTGGGTACTGGTGAGGCACAGGCAGGCTGCATTCAAAAGAACCTGGTGAGGCTGCATTGATCTGTACCACGTCCCCAGTCTCTGACCATCTCCTGTACCACGTCTGCAGTCTCTGACCATCTCCTGTACCACGTCTGCAGTCTCTGACCATCTCCTGTACCACGTCTGCAGTCTCTGACCATCTCCTGTACCACGTCTGCAGTCTCTGACCATCTCCTGTACTATGTCTGCAGTCTCTGACCATCTCCTGTACCACGTCTGCAGTCTCTGACCATCTCCTGTAGTGTGTCTGCAGTCTCTGACCATCTCCTGTACCACGTCTGCAGTCTCTGACCATCTCCTGTACCACGTCTGCAGTCTCTTACCATCTCCTGTACCACGTCTGCAGTCTCTTACCATCTCCTGTACCACGTCTGCAGTCTCTTACCATCTCCTGTACCACGTCTGCAGTCTCTGACCATCTCCTGTACCACGTCTGCAGTCTCTGACCATCTCCTGTAGTGTGTCTGCCGTCTCTGACCATCTCCTGTACCACGTCTGCCGTCTCTGACCATCTCCTGTACCACGTCTGCCGTCTCTGACCATCTCCTGTACCACGTCTGCAGTCTCTTACCATCTCCTGTACCACGTCTGCAGTCTCTGACCATCTCCTGTACCACGTCTGCAGTCTCTTACCATCTCCTGTACCACGTCTGCAGTCTCTTACCATCTCCTGTACCACATCTGCAGTCTCTGACCATCTCCTGTACCACGTCTGCAGTCTCTGACCATCTCCTGTAGTGTGTCTGCAGTCTCTGACCATCTCCTGTACTATGTCTGCAGTCTCTGACCATCTCCTGTACCACGTCTGCAGTCTCTGACCATCTCCTGTACCACGTCTGCAGTCTCTTACCATCTCCTGTACCACGTCTGCAGTCTCTTACCATCTCCTGTACCACGTCTGCAGTCTCTGACCATCTCCTGTAGTGTGTCTGCAGTCTCTGACCATCGCCTGTAGTGTGTCTGCAGGCTCTGACCATCGCCTGTACCACGTCTGCAGTCTCTGACCATCTCCTGTACCACATCTGCAGTCTCTGACCATCTCCTGTATAAAAATATTTTTTTAAAAACGGTCATTTTCAATATCGGTTTCGGTTTTCGGCCTAGTGTATTTTTCATTTTCGGTATCGGTTTCGGCACCAAAAAAAACATTCAGTGCACCCCTAGGTCTAAGGAAATTAGATAGGCTGCCAGTACATCAGGATTGATCAATTTTTATATATATATATATATATATATATATATATATATATATATATATATATATATATATATATATATATATATATATATATATATACCATAGTTTGTAGAAACTATAACTTTATCATTCAAGTTTTTTATTATCATCATTGAAAAATTATTACAGTATAATCATCATGAAAAAATCATTACAATATAATTCACAGTGAATTCAAAATATGTGATCACAGTCTATTGGTTATCTTATTACTGTGGTAAACAGAACTAACAATATAGAGAAATAAAATATAAAATAATATAATATAAACTCTTGACTTTGACTATATCCATTCAATTTCAAATCGTACACCTGCGTATTTTAAGATATGCTAAAGCCTTACTTCGACATCCCAAAAGGGATTACACTGTGTCCAAGGAGGGGTGAGGATTCTCCCTCTTATTATCCATTTTTTCTCTTATAAACTTCTATTTGAGAGAAGAGAGGAGATATTATTGACAGCCTGTGATATCCAGCTCAAAGATTATTACGGAATTTAACAGGGGTACAATATAATGTTCCCATTATACTAGATCAAAGTCTAACATCCTGACCCTAGTATGAAAAATTAGTATATATATAAACCTGAGAATTTAACTGTAACTTTAAGGAAAAATTATACTGTTCCTAAAACAGAAAAAGAATATATTTTAAAGGGTAAAGACTAGGGGAGAAGAAAAAAAGATAAAGGAATAGTACAGAAAAAGAGTATAGAATGCCTGTCTGTCCGATGTGAAAGTAAAAAATTAGCGATTCCTGTTGCTACCTATGTCCGGTATCAGAGAAATTCCCATAAACCGAGCCCAGGGTTCCCAAGTGGCTTCAAATTGTGTGGTCTTGTCCAATAAGGAACTGACCATTTTTTCTAGTTCCATTATCCATGAATTCTTTCTTTTCATGGCCAATAGAGATACCGAAGACTTCTTCCATGCTTTGGCAATAGTCAATTTGGCTCCTGTCAATATAAACAGAATCAATTTACAGGTGATTTTAGGGGCATGCGGCAAGAATCCATTCAGCAAGGCAATCGCTGGTGTTTGAGAGATAGCACAACCTGTAATCTTTCGTATGATGTGGAAGACCCTATTCCAAAATCCTCGGATTCTGGGACATTCCCACCATATGTGAATCATAGAACCCATTCCCTGACAGCCTCTAAAGCATAAAGGTGAAGTGGAAGGGAACATTGCTGTCAATCTTGTGGGAACCAAGTACCATCTCGTGAATATTTAAAATTTGTATTATTTTTATATTAGCTTTGATGAGTGAAGTATTGTATAAACCTTTAATCGAGGGAGAATAGTTGTCATACCAGTCTTCCAGATCCCATTCAGTCTGAAGGTCTTTCTCCCAGGCCAACATGTATGGTAATTTTACAGAATTAGAAGCAAGTGAAGCATAGATCACAGAAATCCTCCCCTTCCGCTCCATGGCTTGTGCACACCAACCTTCATATGCCGTAAATCTTAGAGGATTAGGTTTAGTTTTCCATAAAGAGTGAACAAAGCTTGAGATCTGGTAAAATCTAGACTTTTCTGTAGAGGGAAGATCTAGTTCATCTATGAAATGTTTAAGGGGTAGTGGGCCCGTGCAAGAAAAAAATTGACCATTCCCTTGTCCCTCCACCACTTGAAGGTCTCAACATCAATGCCATGTCGAAATAGAGGATTTTGGAACAGATGAGCTAATGGTTGTATTTCCGAAACCAGGGAAGGAAGCTTCCTAAGGGAATACCACAAAGTAAGGGATTGTGAAAGGGTTGGTGACAGGATTGGAGGTCTGTTCCTGGGAGGACACCATAATAAATATTCCATGGGGAATGTAGGAGCTGCTTGGCTTTCTATTTATATCCAATCTGGTCGCTCAGTTTTAAGGTATATAACGGACAATTGCTGCTTGATAGTACCATAGGAGGTTTGGAAGATCCAACCCATCTTGCTTAGGGAGATTAAATAAGTTATGGTTTGATAAACGTGAACCTTTCTTGTTCCATATAAATTTATTAAGTTTACCTTGAAATGTTTTTAGATGGTCCCTTCTAATCGGGATAGGAAGGGATCGAAACAAATACAAAAGTCTAGGCAATAAGGTCATCTTGACCGAATCAATTCTACCAATCCAGGCAATATTGTGTGACTCCCAATTCTTCCAGTTTTCGATACATTGGGGGGTAATTTGCTTGGTACAGATTTTCAATCTTGGGAGTTATATTAAGTCCCAAATATTTAATTGATGAATTACTCCAGCTAGATTCTATGTTTCCTGTAATTGGGAGATCATAGAGCTTGGGAGGGACACATTGAGAGCCTGAGATTTAGACATATTCACTCCTGAAATTGACGCAAATTCATTGAGCAATGAACATATCTCGGGTAAGGAGGAATTTCGGGAGGATAAAAATAGCAGAAGATCATAAGCGAACAGTGCGCATTTATGATTATTTCAGCCACACTGAATCCCCCTGATATTTGGATTACTACGAATGGCTATCGCCAAGGATTCAATCATAGCGAATATCAGGGGCGAGAGGGGGCAGCCCTGACGCGTGCCCCTGCCAATCTTAATTGGGTTAGAGAACAGTCCCTGAAGTCTGACTCTGGCTACTGGTGTTGAATATAAGGCTTCCAAGATTCCTAAAATATTTGGACCAAATCCCCATCTTCTAAGGACTGCAAAGAGATATGTCCATGAAACTGAATCGAAGGCCTTCTGAAGGTCCAACGATAATAGCATTCCTTCTTGTTTATGACCTCCCTCCCATTCCGATTGCATTATTGATGTAAGATCAACCGCCCTTCGCACTTGATCAGGACCCTGTCTACCAGGGATAAACCCCATCTGATCTTTATCAATATATAGTCCTATAAATGATGCCAATCGGTTTGCTAATATTTTGGTCAATATTTTAAGGTCATTATTAGAGAGATAGGTCTATAGTTCTCTATTTGGCTGGTGTCTTTATCTGGTTTTGGGATTACAGATATATACGCCATATTGAGTTGATTACCTATCCAAGTGCCCTTAGTCATGGAGTTGAAAAATCTAGTGAGTTTAGGGGTTTAGAAGATCAGAAAAAGTTTTATAATAAGGGGAAGAGAAGCCATCAGGCCCTGGCGCTGTACCACCCTTTAAGGCTTTTATAACTTCTGACACCTCCTCAATGGATATGGGAGCATCCATTTCTGCTTTATGAGTAGTCGTCAGTGTTGGAAGATGTAATTTGTCTAGGAACTCGTCTATTTTAGTGGGGTTAGAATTTATCTCTGCCTTATATAACTCAGCATAAAAGTCCTGGAATGCCTTCATTATGCGCTGAGAAACTATAACTTTAACACAAACCATTGTATTTTGGCCTAAATTTATGAAGAAAGTTTGATCTTATTGTGTGTTTTATAACTGAAAGTAGAAAATACCGTCTTTTTTTTTTTTTTTTTTTTTTCTTTTTTATATAGGAAAAAAAAGTGCCACACACAAAATAGATTATCCAAAAAACAGTGTACCATAAATATTTGTGAAGGAATACAAAGGAGGCACTATAATTTAAAAACTGTCCATATCTGGGACCTTTTTGAGGATGTATGGACTTTTTGTTTTTGCACAAAATAGATCGACACTGTTTAATAAATAGAAAATCACTTTAATTTGAATCGCAAAACATCGTTTATAGACTGGTTTAGACATGAAGAATTATTTGTGGTACACGGTCTTTTGGATAATATTTATTCACTTTCACTCATTGTACTATGTATCTTATAATAAGATAATAATCTTATAATTGAAATAACCACACACATATATGATAACATTTCTTAACTTTGTTAAACCTATTGAGCTAACAGAGCAAACATTCTTGCTAATTTTCAGTATGGTTTTATTTTAAACAGCCAAACATGAAGTTGCCGATTTTACATCAGAGAAACCACTCTTCAACTTGGCAGCTGTTGTTGCCGAAACAATTGGTCTCGAGGAATCTGTAAGTGAATAACTGAATAATTATCTTATTTCTGCAGCCACAATGTCATTTACTGGCATTGCTTAAGGCTATCTCCAGTACAGGCATACTGGAAATATTTTAGATGGAACCTGCTGTTCTTTATTTAGCATACTTATGCTGGAAACCCCCTTCTGATTTGAATAGTTTTATTTTAAAGCTGAGCACTGGATGCATCAACAAAGGTATGAATGTATAGGTTATGCTCCAGTGAAACCTAAAAAACGTGTGTGAGATTTCTTTTGAAAATCTCTAATTTACTAATAATGTGCCTACAAAATGACTCCTAAACAGCCCTCCGGCCGCAGCATAATGCAACCATGGATCACAATGGGATTAAGTGCTGCATATACGAAACGGTGATAGTTCTAAGGAATTACCAAGCATGTTACAATCTGACTGTAGTGCAGGGACCTGCTTGATTGGATACATACTAAACGAATAGTTCAGGAAGGTCCTTATATTACATGACTATGTTAAATCTAAAGGAGATTTTACAAGGATTATACAGTCAAATTGTAAAGCGTATGGTGAGCTTTACACATGCACGTATTTTAGCAGGCATGCACTTATGGCCAGAACTACACAAAAGTGAAAAGGTATTTGCTCTTTTTTGTCACACTTAAACTCGGATTGACAAACAAATTTTAATTCACAAAAATAACCAGAGTAAATACAAAATACATTTTTTAAATGATTTCATTTATTAAGGGAAAAAAGCTGACCAAACCTGCCTGGCCCTATGTGAAAAAGTAATTGCCCCGCCCCTCTTGCTAAATCATGAATGAACTATGATTAACCACTTTTTCTTTCTCGAACATCACGGGACACAGAGCCACAGTAATTACTGATGGGTTATATAGGTATCACTGGTGATTGGACACTGGCACACCCTATCAGGAAGTTCAACCCCCTATATAATCCCTCCCCCTTGCAGGGATACCTCAGTTTTTACGCCAGTGTCTTAGGTGATGGACGTGTAAAGATGTCCTGTGCTGAGCTCCAAAGGGAATATCCTAAGATCCTATACTGGGGCAAGCCAGGCGAACCGGATCCATTCAAAGTGTTTTTTCATGGCCGAATTGAATGGTACCCGGGCCTCGTGTCCGAAGAAACGAGGTTTTACCCGTAATGCTTCTCTTTTTAGAGAGCTGGACCCCGCAGATCAGAAAATGGCTTTAAACTTCCTAATTTCTGGCGAGGTGCTTTACGGTCCCAGAACTGTTGGATCCCCCTATTCGTAGGGGGCCCCAGTCTCTGACGGTTTTTTCAAACGGAGCCCACCGTGAGAGGTGAAGATTGGGTCTGTGTAAACAGCACCCTGCAGCTGGATAAGGTAAGAGGAGATTCCACAGAATTTTTGAGTTCTAGTGGCTTTTCTCCTTTAAGGTAAATGCATGCTATGCCTATTGTGACCACCGGGGGCTGCCAAGAGCACAAACCTGCACATGCTGACTGTCTGTCTCAGGTGTTGTAATCGCTGTTTATGTCCCAGCGTCTCAAGCAGGCTGCAAACAGGTAAGGTGGAAGGGGGGATTTCTCATGTTTGAATGTTCCCCCCCAGGCTAGAGAGGGGCCACAGGGGTCTAGAAAGTGGTTATACCACCCGGGCTCTGCGGCCTAATGGCCACCATCTCTGAAGATAGCCGTTCAGGCAGATCTTGTTACCAGCCTCCCTCCTTCCCCCCCCCCATCCCCAGCCTTTCTCCAGAAGCATGACAGGAGAGTCGGCAGTGCGGGAAGCGCTCGTTTTTTTCAAAACTCGAGGGGGGGGGCGGTAGAGGAGGGGGCGGGACGTCAGCACAGAGTGCTTAGACTCCCACTCAGGCCAGCTGCAGCCTATTAAAGGCACTCTGTACAGGTGCACTCAGCCTTCTGAGAGACACAGAGCTGACGGTCGCATGTAAGGTGGGACACAGGCATTCTCCTAGGCAGCATTTACTGAAGTAACACCAGACTGAGCATTGGGTAGTAAGGCTTTTAGCCAGACTAAATCGCTCAGCGGGCAGTGTTCATTTGTATACCTCACACCTTGTTGCTTTGCACTATGAGTAGAAGAGGTTCAAGCACCCCAGGAACCAGAGACACTAGGGGATCTCGTTCAGGTTCTGAGGGCCCCCTGTCGGCAGCATCCTCCCCCCCTAAAGATGGGTCAGGGACGGCTAGCCGGGGAGAGCCATCGGGGTCAGGGGCTACACCTGCCTCTGGCACTTCAGCCCCTGTATATATTACACAAGAGGTTTTTTCCTCAACCATTAATGGTCTAGAGGAAAGATTAATGGCCGTGATTACGTCTTCACTCAGTGGAAGAAAACGCACTAGGCTTTCCTCTGTTCCCCAAGACCCTCAGACAGAGGAGCTCTGGGATAAAGGAGATGAATCCCTTTCAGAGGATCGGGATGGGACGGATGATTCCTCTTCGGGGGAATCAGGTGGAGAGGGACCCTCTGCGACTTCTCAAGAGGAGAAAGTCTTAGTGCAGATCCTCACTGGATTGGTCCGCCACATTTAAGTTGCCCATACCTGAAACTGCTAAAGAATCCTCTTCTGCTTTGGGGTCACTGAAACCTTTCCAAGCAGCACATGCTTTTCCTGTTCATACTTTACTTGAAAAGCTCATTTATTCTGAGTTGGTTCACCCAGACAAATGTTTTTTTCCGCCGAGAAAGTTTTCAACACTTTATCCGATGGAAGAAAAGTTTATTAAAATGTGGGGAATACCGGCTATTGATGCCGCCATTTCCTCCGTAAATAATAGTCTGACTTGTCCTGTAGACAATGCTCAGATGCTCAGGGATCCTGTAGAAAAAAGGATGGAATCCCTATTGAAGGATGTTTTCTCCTTAGCAGGATCAGTGGCCCAACCTGCAGTAGCAGCGATTGGAGTCTGTCAATACTTAAGAGACCATGTTAAGCAGGTCATCAAAGTATTACCTGAACAGCAGGCCCAGGGGTTTGCTAACCTTCCAGTGGCCTTATGCTTTGTGGTTGACGCCATTAGAGATTCTATCGTGCAAACCTCCCGTCTTTCACTGGGGTTGTTGCATATACGTAGAATCCTATGGTTGAAAGATTGGTCAGCCGAAGCACCATGTAAGAAGCTACTGGCTGGGTTTCCATTTCGTGGTGCAAGGTTGTTTGGAGAGGACTTGGATAACTATATCAAGAGAATCTCTTGTGGGAAAAGCACTCTCTTACCTGTCAAGAAGAAGAGTAAGCGTCCCTCTTTCAAACGGACTCTTTCCCCAGCGCCGGGGGCTTCAGCCTCCAGGCAGTCTTGACGGCCACCTCCATCGGGGTCCAGAGACAAGAGTCAACCCCAGGGACAAAAGAAGTCCTGGGGAAAGAAGCCTACTAGGCAAAACACTAAGACCTCTGCATGAGGGGGCGCCCCCGCTCACTCGAGTGGGGGAAAGACTGCGACAGTTCTCAGAGCTCTGGCACGAGGACTTCCAGGACAGATGGGTAATCTCCACGGTAACCTTAGGGTACAAGCTGGAGTTTCAGGAATTCCCTTCTCCTCGGTTCCTCAGATCAAATGTTCCCAGAGACCCAGAGAAGAAGCAGTCGCTCCTTCTAGCGTTAGAGCGACTTTTGTCGCAGGAGGTCATTATGATAGTTCCCGCAAAGGACCAGGGATTGGGCTTCTATTCCAACCTTTTTACGGTCCAAAAGCCAAATGGGGATGTCAGGCCCATTTTGGACTTAAGGGATCTGAACCGATTCCTAAGGATTCAATCCTTCCGCATGGAATCAATTCGAACAGTAGTTCCCACCCTGCAGGGAGGAGAATTTCTGGCATCAATAGACATCAGAGATGCATATCTGCATGTGCCCATTTTTCCTGCTCATCAGAAGTTTCTGCGCTTCGAGGTAGGAGGGCGCCATTTCCAGTTTGTGGCTCTGCCTTTCGGGATAGCCACTGCACCTCGAGTGTTCACAAAGATCTTGGCTCCTCCTCTGGCCAGATTAAGGGCTCAGGGTATAGCTGTCATAGCATACCTAGACGACCTGCTCTTGATAGACCGGTCGGTAGCCTCTTTGAATGGAAACTTGAGGACCACGGTCAGGTATCTAGAACACCTGGGTTGGATCCTCAACTTAGAAAAGTCTTTCCTAAAACCAGTAAGAAGACTGGAGTATTTAGGTCTGATTATAGATACAAGCCAGGAGAAAATATTTCTACCCCAGGCAAAGATCACTGCTTTGAGAGAGCTGATTCTGACAGTAAGGATCTAGCTCTAAAGGCCTGGACTATCAGGCTACAGGGTTGTCCGGTCAGGATCCAGTCCAACAATGCCACAGCAGTGGCTTATGTCAATCATCAGGGAGGCACCCGGAGCCGAGCTGCTCAAAAAGAGGTGAACCAGATCTTAGTCTGGGCAGAGATGCATGTGCCATGCATATCGGCAGTTTTCATCCCGGGAATAGAGAATTGGCAGGCGGACTATCTAAGTCGCCAGCAGTTACTTCCAGGGGAATGGTCTCTGCATCCCGACGTCTTTTGGGCCATATGCCAAAGATGGGGGGTTCCAGATGTAGATCTCTTTGCATCCCGATTCAACAAAAAGATAGACAGATTTGTGGCAAGGACAAAAGATCCTCTTGCATGCGGGACGGATGCGTTGGTGATTCCGTGGCATCGGTTCTCACTGATTTACGCATTCCCGCCTATTCTGCTACTACCACGACTCCTTCGCAGGATCAGGCAGGAAAGGAAGTCGGTACTTCTGGTGGCCCCCGCTTGGCCCAGAAGGACTTGGTATGCAGAAATAGTAAGGATGACGGTAGGTTCCCCGTGGACACTACCGGAACGCCCAGACCTGTTATCTCAAGGTCCAGTGTTCCATCCTGCCTTACAAACGCTAAATTTGACGGTTTGGCTATTGAGACCCACGTTCTGAAGAGTCGTGGGCTCTCAGGTCCTGTCATATCTACCTTGATTAATGCAAGGAAGCCAGCTTCCAGGATGATTTATCATAGAGTCTGGAAGGCTTATATAACCTGGTGTGAATCCAGAGGTTGGCATCCCAGGAAATATGTCATAGGTAGAATCCTTGATTTTCTACAGATGGGATTAGAGATGAAGCTGGCCTTGAGTACCATCAAGGGCCAGGTCTCTGCTTTATCAGTATTATTTCAGCGGCCACTTGCTTCGCATTCTTTGGTCCGAAACTTTATGCAGGGGGTGATGCGTCTTAATCCTCCGGTTAAAGCGCCCCTAAACCCCTGGGACTTGAATTTGGTCCTGGCTGTGTTACAGAAACGGCCTTTTGAACCAATAAGTCAGATTCCTTTGGTCTTGTTGACAAGGAAATTAATTTTTCTGGTGGCCATCTCTTCTGCTAGAAGAGTATCAGAATTAGCAGCTCTTTCCTGTAAGGAGCCTTATTTGATTATACACAAGGATAGAGTGGTACTACGCCCTCATCCTAGTTTTTTACCGAAGGTGGTTTCCGATTTTCATTTAAACCAGGACATTGTTCTACCTTCCTTTTTTCCAGATCCCTGTTCCCCGGAAGAGAGATCTCTACATTCGTTGGATGTAGTAAGAGCAGTTAAGGCCTATCTAGGGGCAACTGCTCAGATCCGCAAGACGGATGTTTTGTTTGTGCTGCCAGAGGGTCCCAATAGAGGACAGGCAGCGTCAAAAGCTACCATTTCTAAATGGATTCGACAGTTGATCATTCAAGCTTACGGTTTGAAACAGAAGATTCCTCCGTTTCAGATCAGGGCACATTCCACAAGGGCTATTGGTGCTTCTTGGGCAGTGCATCACCAGGCCTCTATGGCTCATATCTGCAAGGCCGCAACCTGGTCTTCAGTTCATACATTCACCAGATTCTATCAGGTGGATGTGAGAAGGCATGAGGATATCGCCTTTGGGCGTAGTGTGCTGCAGGCAGCGGTACAGGGTCCTCAGGTCTGATTGCACCCTACTTGGTCGTGGTTCCCCCCCCCCCCCTCAGGTAGCATTGCTCTGGGACATCCCATCAGTAATTACTGTGGCTCTGTGTCCTGTGATGTTCGAGAAAGAAAATAGGATTTTTTAAAACAGCTTACCTGTAAAATCCTTTTCTTTCGAAGGACATCACGGGACACAGAGGTCCCACCCCTCTTCTAATACACTATATTGCTTGGCTACAAAACTGAGGTATCCCTGCAAGGGGGAGGGATTATATAGGGGGTTGAACTTCCTGATAGGGTGTGCCAGTGTCCAATCACCAGTGATACCTATATAACCCATCAGTAATTACTGTGGCTCTGTGTCCCGTGATGTCCTTCGAAAGAAAAGGATTTTACAGGTAAGCTGTTTTAAAAAATCCTATTTTTTGGAAAGCTGAGTTAAATTTTACTTGCCACACCCAGGCCTGATTACTGCCAGACCCATTGAATCAAGATATCACTTAAATAGAAGCTGTTTGACAAAGTAAAGGACGCAAAAAGATCTCAAAAGTAACACTTCATTGCTCGATCTAAAGAAATTCAAGTTGTAAAGCGCTGTGCAAACTGTTGGCACAATATAAATCCTGTATAATAATAATAAAAGAACAGATGAGAAATAAAGTAATTGACATGTATCAGTCTGGAAAAGGTTACAAAGCCATTTCTAAGGCTTTGGGACTCCAGTGGACCACGGTGAGAGCTATTCTCCACAAATGAGAGAAAACTAGGAACATTGGTGAACCTTTCCAGGATTACTCCAAGAGCACATCTGGGAGGTCATAAAATAACCCAGAACATCTAAAGAACCGCAGGCCTCACTTTCCTCAGTTAAGGTCAGTGTTCATGATTCAACAATAAGAAAGAGACTGGGCAAAAATGGCATCCATTAGAGTGTTCCAAGGTGAAAGCCACTGCCGACCAAAGAGAACACAAAGGCTCATCTCACATTTGCCAAAAAACATCTTGATTATCCCCAAAATGTTTGGGCAAATATGTTTGTGGACTGATGAGACAAGTTAAACTTTTTGGAAGACGTGTGTCCCATTACATACGGCATTTCATAAAAAGAACTTCATACCAACAGTGGTGGTCTGGGGCTGCTTTGCAGCTTCAGGACCTGGATGACTTGCCATAATTAATGGAACCATTTATTCTGAGCTCTACCAGAAAATCCTGAAAGAGAACGTCCGGCCATCAGTTTGTGACCTCAAACGCATTTGGGTTATGCAGTAGAACAATGATCTGAAACACACCAGAAAGTCCACCTCTGAATGGCTCAAAAAAACAAGATTAAGGTTTTGGAGTGGTCTAGTTAAAGTCTGGCCTTCAATCCGGTTGAGATGCTGTAGCATGACCTTAAACAGGCCGTTCTTGCTGGAAACCCTCCAATCTGGCAGAATTAAAACAATTCTGCAAAGAAGAGTTGGCCAAAATTCCTCCACAGAGATGTGAAAGACTGATTACCAGTTATCGCAAACGCTTGATTGCAGTTTTTGTCACCAAAGTTGGCACAACTAGTTATTAGGTTTAGGGGGTAATTACTTTTTCACATAGGGCCAGACAGGTTTGGCTAGCATTTTTCTCTTAATAAATTAAACCATCATTTAAAAATTGCATTTTTTTTACTCAGGTTATCTTTGTGTAATATTTAAAATATGTTTGACCTGAATCATTAAGTGTGATAAATATGCAAAACAAAAAAAAAATCGGGAAGGGGACAAATACTTTTTCACAGCACTGTATATCCTACAGTGAACAATATCATGTGCAAATACCCACTATAGGGACACATCCTAATCTGTACATGAAATTCTGTAATCAAATATAGGAGAGCAACTCCTTTTAGTAAAAAATAATTTATCTCCATTTCGCCACACATGGCCAGGACTGATGCTAACGTTGAGGCATCATACAATGCAAGAATCTATTTCTAGGTCCTAAGCTGTCCATAAACGGTAAGATTTCTTTCATTTAGCTCTGTGGGCTGGTGGAGAGAAATCTTTTAACTCTCCCACCCACGCTAAACTTATGGATGGAGGAATCTTCTCTGACAGCTATTGTATACTGAGAGCCCGCACCTGTGGCTGTCAGAATACCCAAACAGTGACCACATCTGTTTGAATGCAGTTGCTGTTCTGCTGATGATTTTCAGACTGAAGGATATCAGACCAGAGGGAAACAGGTCCAACCACGGCTTGAATTTCATCTGGTTTAAAAATAACCAGCTACAATTGGCTCGGTGTATGGCCAGCTTAAGAAAGTAGGCTCAGAAACTTTGTCAATCACCCTGCTTATGCAGTCACTTTTATGTTAGCTGTATGCCCACATTTGACACTCGGCCCCCTTCTGCCCCACACCGTTGCTAGCCACAAAGTACTCAGAGTACCAGAAATTCTTGTTTTAATTCACAAATAACAATGAAAACAGGATGGGAAATTGAATGAGAATCATAATGTGCACCTGAACTAGGAGAGCAGGGTTGCAGCCAAATGTACACAAAAATTAAATACCAGTAAACGAGTGGTGAAAAACAAGAATGGTAGAAGTGAGCGCAGATATTAAAAATGTACAGCCTGATATTACTAAGAAAATGAGTACTGTGTATATGAACTATGTCTTGTAAGTATTAATGCTGACTGCATATGCTTTGTTCAAGCAATCCCAGAGTGTATTAAACACTGCCAGGACCAGTGCAGCTACAGTACTTGGTAAAAATGAAGAACATTCTCTAGGAAACAGTGAGCTAGGGTGAGTTTGTATGAAGTTACTTCTTTACCTAGCACAAAACCTGTAATCGGTATTTTCTGTATTTTTCTGTACATATGGGTATTATATGTTTTGTCCAGTATTGGTATTGCTGCTTCCATTTCATTTCTGTATTTTTCTGTACATATGGGTATTATATGTTTTGTCCAGTATTGGTATTGCTGCTTCCATTTCATTTAGCTGGGCTGTAAAATATCTCATGTACCTTGATAAAATGTGCATTTCTAAACTAAGGATGTTTGGCTCATAGAAGGCATTATTTATGTAGGTACAGACTGTCCAGGTGTAAGTCAAAATGTTAAGGATAAGTGGTATATAGAGAAAATTGTTGTATGTAGAAAACATAATGAGGGGGATTTACTAAGACTGGAGCAGCTGTGCATGGCAACCTATCAGATTCAAACTTTCATTTTCAAAGCTTGAAGCAAAACGAAACCCCTTGATATAACAGTTTCCACATTTAAAGTGATTGTAAAAGTGTTTATGTTTTTTTTATTTTTCTTTTTAATAACAAACCTGTTACACTTACCTGCTCTGTGCAGGGGTTTTGCACAGAGGAACCCCCGATCCTCCTGTTCTGGGGTCCCCCACTGGTGCTCTCTGATCTCCTCTTCTCTGTATGCCAGCATCGGAAGCTGCTTCCTGTGGTGGTACACGTGTGGGTCTTTGCACATCTATTGACATAGTGCAGCTCTAACCCCCCCCCCCCCCCCTTCCTTCATCACAGGATGTGATTGATCGCAGCAAGAGACAAGGAGCCCTGGGAGAAGAATAGAGCAGCACTACTTCGAGATCAACCTCAGGTAAGTATCTAGGTGGCTGGGGGGTGGGGGGGAGCTGAACATGAGAGATTTTTTACCTTAATGCAGAGAATGCATTAAGGTAAAAAAAATCTTTAGCCTTTACAACAACTTTAAGGAATGCTGTGACTGATAACTGTCACAGCCAATTGTGCTCTCAACTGAACTATCAAGCTATCAAATGGCTGGTGTCATATCTGATCACATGCAGTACCATGGCAACTGCAGGGCAAAGAGTGGATAAGATTAGGGCTGAAACAACTAATCGATTAATCGACCACTAATCGATTATGAAATTAATCGATTACTATTTTCATAATCAATTAATCGGCCAGTAACATAATGGGGTTAAAAAAAACTAAAATAAGCCCTTTATAGTACAAAAAGAGCAAATAATCGCTACTGTAAATATTACTTACACTACAGTAAAAAAAAATGACAATTGGCCAAAAATAAATGCAAAAATGCAAATCGCAGCACAATCATGTGCGCAAAAGTCAAAACACAGCAAAAAGCACTGCAGAAACAGATCAAAAGCAAACTGCATAGGTGTGTACTGAGCCTTATGCTGGCCACACCGATCAATTTTCAGACAAAATATTCAGACGAAAAATCTTTGTACATTCGCTGAATGAAAGAATGTTGTTTGAAATTTTCACTTGGTTTTTAACATTCTGTTTTTAAAATGAATGTAATTTCTGAACGAAAACCACATACACTGTCTGAAAATTCTTTTGACCAAGAAGTTAGCTATTTCAAAATTTTCCCGTCACTGTGGTTGAAAATGAACGTCGTTTTGACCCCACTAACGATTAGAAAAAAATCGATAAGGAAGACATTGTTAAATAAAAAAAATTGATCTCGGAGTCTGATTATATTTAGCAGATTCACATTTTAATAGTATATACAGTATATATCCTCTAATAGTATATACAGTATATATCTCCTCTAATAGTAAATACAGTATATATCTCTTCTGTCTGTTATTCTCAGAGTGGATTAGATATTTTGCTCCCTAAGGATATAGTTGGTTATTTATATTTACCACTGCATAGAGATATATAAGAATAAATTGCCTTTTTTTAAAACTTTACATATTAACTAAATTATACACCACACTTTTTTTTTAAGATTATTAACCGATTAATCAAACAATAATCGGCCATCTAATCGATTATGAAAATAATCGTTAGTTGCAGCCTTAGATAAGATGATGGCTACTTTGGCTTTAACAGCTAGGAGGGTTTTGTTCCACTTTAACTGAAAGAGCTGAAGCTAGAAGCTTATTGGTTACTATGCGCAGCTTCTCCAGATTCTGTCTGCTCCAGTTTTAGTAAATTCTCCCCATTGCGTGTAGGCTTGAGCTTGCACTTTGCAGAAAGTTTTTTTTCTTTTTCTATTGCAATTATTTGACACATATGGATCCATATGTAAATAAATTACATATGAAGAATTTTTCTTTAATATCTTAGATTTTCAGAGAATTTACAAAGCACGGTACATGAAATTGAGTGGGACGCCCATCGAGTGTCACCAGTATTTGGGATACCTACTTCAAAACTGGAGAATAATGGAACACTGGACACTAGTGTGTCTCTCCTACCTACTGGAATAAACCTGAACCAACAGCTTCCTAACAGAAGCCCTCTCCACATACTTTCAAAGCGTGAAGATGCCTCTGTGGTGACTGCTATCAGTCTGTGCCAAGAACCAGACTCTGTAATTAGTCAGTGCTCTGGCAACAAACAGGTGTCTTTAAAGAGAACACCCGCTGACTCGATTATCAGTGGAGCAAGCACAAATGGTGCTTTTGTTTCCAAAAATCATCTTGAAACTGATGTTTATAGGCAGACAATGGGAAGGTGTGTGAAGCGGAAAAAAGTAGAAAATGATGAAGAAAAAAATAAGGAAATGTCTTCTCTTAACAAAGAAAACAATTTTCCCTTGAAAACTTCCACTAACGCTAAAGATAACTGCCTAGACAAGCCATTGGATCTCTCTGATCGTTTCTCAGGATTGCACCCTCAGGAGAGTAGTCGTGAAAACCCCAGAAACAAACTAAAACAAGCTACCATCCAGGAAACCTTGAAGACCACAACTAACAGTACTCCATCACTACTCTCCAAAGAAATGAGGGAAGATGCCTCACTTCAAATGGATAACAAAAGGATTCTAAAAGGAGATCCTGGGGCTTCTTGTAAGCATGAAGATAACAAAGTAGCCCGGGGTGGCAGTCGGCTGTTTGATGATATGGAGGTAATTTAATTTTACTCCACTCATACACAAATATAGTACTTTCCAATTGTGAAATATTGTAAGACTACTGCCCGCTAAGCTACTGTACTCTCAACTTATTTACAGCAGAGAGAGTTTTCATACATCAGCTGCAGTAGCCCACAGAGAGCTTTTGTTGAAAGGGCTGTGGTTTACAGCTGAATTTTATAACAAAGTAGTACATCATTTAAAAATGGCTATCCTGAACCACGAATACTGTCCTAATATAACTAATAGAATATCCAGTGTTTGTTCACTTTGCTGTTGCTATTTTATGCTTTTGCAGGCCGGAGGAACTCGTATGTCAAAGAGGATGGGCAGGTCAGTGCAGAGAGCTTGTGAACCAGCATCTGTGTTGCAAGCAAACCCACACATGGTTCAAACCAGAGATAAAGTTATGGTCACCGAGCAAGGTAACACATGCTTTAAAAGCTGCTTTGGTCATCAAGTAAACTTGTGAATGATTATTATCTATGAAACACTGTAACAACACTCCACTTCTTTATTCTTATCTTGGGTAATATAAATTTCACATGGCTTCTGCTAAATGGTGCTGTACAGCCTTTCTCCTTGATTATATCTTTGTACATATGTTGCTTTCTATAGGTTGCGGTGGGGTTAGATTATGAGTATTCAAATTTAGCAAGAGACATTCCTATATTTTACACAATTAAAATATATCCACACTCAGTTATGGCAGAATCTCCAGTCTACAGTGTTCCCAGAACAGGCTACTTACAGATAGAATAAATTACACAGCAAGGTGTTGTGTACTCCGGGAAAAGTGGAAAACTGAAGTGCAATGTAGGTATTCTAAGCCTGTGTGGTGTTATATTCCGTTTTGGAGTTTTGTGTGTGTTTTTTTTTTTTTTTACTGAAGTGCACATTTAATAGTTTGTACATATACTACAATTTACTAAGGGCCTTTGGGTATACAAGTCTGTGGTACTACAAAACACACTTGAAGCAGGTTAGGAGGTCAAGTACCGGTCAGAAGCACCTATCGGTAAATTCTGAATAACCTCAGAAGCATCAAATTGATGCCATTGTCACAGGCCAAAAGCCTGGCAACACAGCCTCTAAACCTGGAAAGAACTGAATATTCAGGGCTTATAAAATACATGGGTAAGCCTTTCCAAACCTGGGCAATTTCTACTTGGCATGTAGTAAAAATGTGGATTTTACCACCAGTGAAAGCTAGCTGTCAAAAATGCTCTGTAGACTAGTGATAAAGACAGATAAAGGGCTGTACTTGGTCCTACCTCTGTTATCTGCCTATTTGTTCTTAAAGAGGAGTTCCACCCGAGGTCCAGTCAAAAAAAAAAAAATTAAAAGTCAGCAGCTACAAATACTGCAGCTGCTGACTTTTAATTGGACACTTACCTGTCCCAGGGTCCAGCGATCCGTTCAGCGGCGCCGGCATTGCAACTGTGGGCGCCGGGCTGTGGCTTCACAGCCTGGCACCCACTGCGCATGCGCGAGCGGCGCCGCACGCCGTGATTGGCCGCTCAGTCACCTGGGACCTGTAATGGGTCCCAGATGATTGACAGGAGGGAGGGAGCAGAGCAGAGCCCTTCCTGTGCCGAGGGGGAAGTGATGTCACCAGCCCAGGCACTGGAAGAGGCAGACTACGAGGGACCCCCTAGCAACAGGCATTTAGAGGTAAGTAAAAAAAAAAAAAAATATCCAAATGTTTTTTTGGTTTTATTTTTTAGGATTTTTCATGTACTTTTTTTTTTTTTTGGGTGGAACCCCACTTTAAATGTGATAGGAGGTTTCATGGCTAAAGCTCTCACTGCATATTTTACAAATTGACTGGACAATCTACTTTGGATCTACCAACAACTATGCAGTGCAAAGGCCTGGTTATTGGATACAAATTCGTTGGATAATTTTGTTAGGTCCTTTTTTATATTACATAGTTTTTAGCAAATCTAAAATAGAATATACAGTCAGACTGTAATGTGAACTAAGGGGGACATGAAGGGAGCCAAGCTTTACCTTAACAGGAAAAGTTCAGATTTGCATAGAATTTCAGCTGACTATATTTTTGGATCTGCTGATCAATTTTCACTGAAACCAAAATTTGCCTATGCATTTTTCAGCAAATTCTCAGTTGGAACTGCTAGGTTTGTGAAATGTTTACTTTAATTAATTTGTCCGTGTAAGTCAATACAACAGCCTTCATGTATGTGTGTTTTTTTTTTTGTCTAATGCCAGTTTTTATTACATTATGAATAGCAGGTTTAGATGCACTTCTGTATATAAAAATACAGTGGGGAAAATAGTTGATCCTCTGCAGATTTTGTAAGTTTGCCCACTTAAAAAGAAATGAAGGGTCTATCATTTTTATCATAGGTGTATTTTAAATGATAGAGGCAGAATATCAACCAAAAATCCAGAAAAAACACGATACAAAATGTTATATATTGAGTTGCAGTTTAACGAGTAAAATAAGTATTTGATCCCCAAGCAAAACATGACTTAGTACTTGGTGGAGAAACCCTTGTTGGCAAGCACAGAGGTAATACGTTTCTTGTAGTTGGTTACCAGGTTTGCACACATCTCAGGAGGGATTGTGGTCCACTCTTCCTTACAGATCTTCTCTGAATCCTTAAGGTTTCTTGGCTGTCGCTTGGCAACTTGAAGTTTCAGCTCCCTCCATAAATTTTTTATAGGATTAAGGTCTGGGGACTGGCTGGGCCACTCCATGACCTTTTTTTTAACAAAACAGATGTGCTTTATTGTCACAAAAGGTAAAAATACAAAATACCAATTGACATAGTACATAACACTTCATGGAAGATATACATGCATTTACATAGATCCAGTTAGTGTGTACAAATTGGAGGGAAGCGTACAAGGATACCAATACTATATATATAGAAAAACCCCTACTTTCCCCTACATCCAGAAGCCCTCCCACCCGACAAGCAAAATATACTCAAAACACTATATACCATTAGGAGGATAGCCACAGAGTCCATACTTTTTCAAATTTCCATGGACAGCCTCGGTTAATATATGTCATTTTATACATGGGAATGGCTGCCTCAATCTGTGCTTCCCAGGCTGCAATGGAGGGAGAGGAAGAGTCGATCCACTTCATGAGGATCTCCTTTATGGCATAGAAAAGAAGATACAAAATCAATAATTTAAGATGATAGGGTCGTTGTTCGTCATCATGAACCCCCAACAGAGCTAGCTCTGGCGAGGCTGGTATGGATATTTGTAACCTGGAATTAATTTCTCCAAAATTGCAGACCAAAATATCGCTATAATGGGGCACTCCCAGAACATATGAAAGAACGTTCCAATTTGGACCTTACATTTAGGGCATAGGGGGTCTTTATCAGTGGAAGATACGATGGAGTCTCTGGGAGGTGTAATAAACCCTATGGATGAATTTAACCTGAATTAATTTGTCTTTAGATGCTATCACTAATTTAGGGCCATATTCCAGACAATCCTCCCATCCCTCCTTGTCAAGCGATGGTATGTCTGTACGCCATCTCTCCCACAATTTCTCCACCTTGGGAGAATCCTTGCCCAGGAGTGCATTATAAAGGGTAGATAGGGGTTTAGAAACATCTCCGGGGGATAGAAGTTCTTCAATGGGATCAGCTTGAATTATGGGAGTTTGTGGAAATTGAGCCCTAGCCGCGTGTCTAAGCTGCAGATATCTGAACCTCATCCACTGGGGCAAATTAAACGTAACTGTCATTTCTGGTAGAGAGAGCAGCTCCCCTCTGGGAGCCCCAGGGTTGTAATGCCATATCTAGCCCAAACCTGCGGGTCTGGGATAGTACGTAGGTGCTTTAGCGCTGGGTTCTCCCATAAGGGATGGGCTGGTGATAATTGGCCTGGCTTAAGGTACCTTTGTCTAGCCGCCACCCAAACCTTCCACGTTGCCGTAGTAGGCCAGGGAACCTCAAGGTAATCCCCGGGTCCCCTGTAGGGAAAGTTACGGAGGTCAGCCAGTTAGCCCAAACAGTTTGCCTCAAGGCAGACTGCTGCATTAGTTCTGGAGCCCTGAAACCACCAGTGGACCGACACCAACATAGCCGCCCAAAAATAAATCTGGAAATTAGGGAGAGCCAAACCCCCCAAATCAGCAGGCAACCACAGTGTGGAGCACGCCAACCTAGGGTTTCCCCACCCCAAATAAAAAAACCCACTAACCGATCAATTTCTTTAAAGAATGAGACAGGGACCCAAACTGGGCAGTTTCTGAACAAATAGTTAAATTTAGGTAGTATCATCATCTTAAGGAGATTGATGCACCCCAAAAGATTTAGTGACAAGTTCTCCCATGCAGAGCATTTTGCACGCAAGGTATTCAAGACAGGGGTTAGATTCTTTACAATAAAATCAGAGGGATTTCTCGTAATCGCGATCCCGAGGTATTTGAACTCCTTCACCCATTGCAAAGGGGAGGAGGGGGGTCCAGAGATAGCACCGTCATCCAGAGGGAACAAAACCGATTTTGCCCAGTTGATTTTTATACCGGATAATCCCCCAAAGCTATCAAAAATTCGCAGGGCAGCTTGGAGAGAGGGGCCAGCGTCATTTAGGTATAAAAGCGCGTCGTCGGCATAGAGGGAGGAGTTAGAAGCAGCAGCCCTAGAGGAGTAGACTTCCTGGAAGTATTCACGAAAACGGTCAATGTTACTGGGTGCCGTAAGAACCTGGCCAAAACTATCCCTAATAGAGCCTATGGGTGTAGAGGGTATGTTACCTATAGCCAACCATGCAAGAAGTTTCCCATTCTTCCCACCATGTTCAAACACACGTTGGGCCAAATATAATAGGGCTTTGTCTGTCTGGGCCATCCTAGCTGTGGAAAGACTACGCAGAGCTTGCTTCCATGCCTTATACCGGTTATCTCTCTGAGCAGAGACAAAATCGGCCTCCAGTGCAGCAGCCTGTGTCTCAAGGTCTTCCAGGGAATGAGCAGATTCACGTTTAAGTCGAGCAATACTAGTCCCAAATTCCCCTCTAACCCAGGCTTTAAAGGAGTCCCATAGAATAGGTGGGGCAGCAGAGTCAGCATTGTCCGTCCAAAAGTTACAGATGGAAGCTGTAAGAGGTTCCTGCAGCCTTTCATCATTAGCCCCAAATCTGGACAGCTGCCAAAGGCAGGTTCCAGGGGGGGTAGTCAACGTCAGCGTCAAGCATAATGGAGCGTGGTCAGAGATTCCCCTGGGAAGCACAGACAAGTCCTGAACATATTGTAGAGCAGGGCCGGAGGCATACACTAGGTCTATTCTAGACAGTTTTGTGTGAAGCGGAATGGCAAGTAAAGACCTTTAACGTCGGGTGCATGTGCCTCCATACGTCAGTGAGGGTGAAATTGTCAGCCCACTGTCTGAGATCTGGAGTGTCATGAGCCGACCAGTGCAACCTATCAAGCTCCACTGAGGGAACCATATTAAAATCCCCCAGGAAGAATACCAAAGCAGTGTTAAATTGCACCACAATTTGCATGATTTCGTGAAGTATTCTGCCAGTGGCTGGTGGGGGGATATAAATTCCAACTAGTACCACATCCTTATCATAGATATTAGCATGCACAATAATAAATCTCCCCTCTTTGTCAGTTTTGACCTCCAGAAGCCTAAACGGCAGTGTCTTGTGAACCAAGATGCTGACCCCACGGGCATATATGGAGAAGGTGGAATGATAATTTAAGCCAACCCAGGCTTTCTTAAGGCAAATAGTCTTGTTATTCTGCAGATGTGTCTCCTGGAGGATACAGATCTGTGGGTTATGTTTATGTAGGAAACGGAACACCAAAGAACGCTTCACGGCAGTGTTAAGACCCCGTACGTTCCATGAGATCACCTTAAACTCAGCCATTATATGAAAAATATGGGGGAAATGTATTTAGTGACCAGCCTGAGGGATCAGCATCCGACTCCAGTATTAAACACAGCGCCATGCACATCTTCATGTCAAAAGATTCTTTTAGAAGTATAGACAAACTAAAGCACCTGTAAATAAAGAAAACAAGTAAAAAAATAACCCCAACAATCCACCCCCCCCCCCCCCACCCCACATCCCCCACACCAACCTAGGAATGCTTTGTTCCCCAAACATCACACACAATGTCAGGGAGCGTGAACCAGTGGGTGCAGACTTAGTGGAGTTCAATCGTCCACATATAGTGATGAGAGGCTCTGCTGCCAATAGGAAGTAGGAGAAAAAATTCCAACAATAAAAAAGGTTATCAGACTGTTCCAGTGCTTATCTGCATGAATTGAGTAAGAAAAACAAAAAAGGAGAATAAAAATGAAGAAAACCAAGGGAATATGGCCGCCGCTCATAACCATAAGACCATAACATCCAGCGAAAGTTAGTTCATCAGGGTGAGATCTCTCTCGATTGTTAGAGGCATTCGTCTTCCTAGGACACCTCTAGGATCATCAAACCTCACAATAGCAGGTTGTCAAGAAGAGGCAAGCATGGCAGTCAGTATGCATGACGAATAATCATGGGGAAAAATAAGATTTGAGCTTGTAGTACATTAAATTAGCACTAGAGTCCGCCAGTTACCAGCCTTTAGGAATCAGGTAGACCAGGGGAGATTCATTTTAGAAGGAGAGCATGCACTTTCATTGCTGCAGCAAGCAATCCACTGATCTTCTACCTTCCTTGCCCAGGTTCCCTGGGTATACTGGAGCAGAGAAGTAATGCAGATCATGTGTGAATGCATAAAGTGGCAGTCTTAGTGGCAGATATCACCTGGCATTGTCAGGGGCACAAAACTTGAGATTCGGACAGTTAGACAGAACAAAAGGCACAACAGGTGCAACATGGACTCACTTGTTAGCAGGACATGGACATCTTACAGCACATATAGGAGGAATGCGACGAAAGACATCTGACAGTAGTTAGCGATTTGAAGGAAGTGATGCCAGCCATGCGGTAGCATCCCTAGGGGATGTAAAAAATCTAGTAGTCTCCCCATATTGAACCCGGAGACGTGCAGGAAAGAGAATGCTGTAGCGAATGCCCTTGAGGCGCATGGCTGCTTTTACCTGATCAAAAGAACATCTGAGCTTTTGAGTTTCAACTGAATAATTAGGGAAGATAAGTAACTTGCCGTTCTGATGTCGCAATTCTCTCTTCACTCTGGCTGCCCTGAGCACCTCATCTCTGTCACTGAAATTCAGAAACTTCAAAATAAAAGTGCGTGGCGGCGCTCCAGGAGGGCCTGGTTTGGGTGGTATCCGATGGGCCCTCTCTACCGCATAAAATGGCGAAAACGCAGGGAGGAGGGTACGGAGTAGGTCTTCAATAAATTCCGTCGGACGCTGACCCTCAGACCCTTCCGCAAGGTCAACAATGCGAAGATTATTCCTCATATTGCGGTTCTCCGCATCTTCGGATTTATATTCCAGAGCCCTTATTTTAGTATCGAGGGCACGGAGATCTGCTCCATGGCTCTCTACAGTGTCTTCCACATGTCCCAGGCGCTGTTCAGCAGTAGACAGTCTGGAACGTATTTTGTCCATATCCAGCCTTATCAATCCCATATCCAGTTGCACCGCATCCACCTTAGTGGTTAGGGTGGTGAGAGAAGCTTGGCAATTGCCTATAGCTGCCAGCACATCAGCCAAGCCTGGCTGTGTAGAGGAGGAATGTCCTGGCTGCTCAGTTTGGGATGCCATGTCGGTAAGGGCACGCCTCTCGGCCCCCACGTGGTCTACACAGGCCGCCACTAGGTCCTCTGTCACAAGGGGGAGTTTCAGCTTCTTACCCCTTTCCTTTTGGTACCCCGGGCCGAGCAGCGGTACATGTAGAGTATTTGTACCAGTATTCAGGCTCTTTTAGCCGTTATGTCTAGGGAAACAGCCTCGGATCTCAGTGGAGCTCTCAGAGAAACGTCCACTCACAGCGCCATCTTGGCCATGCCCTCCACTCCATGACCTTAATGTACTTCTTCATGAGTCACTCCTTTGTTGTCTTGGGGGTATGTTTTTGGGTCATTGTCCTGCTGGAAGACCCATCCACAACCCATCTTCAGTGTTCTGGCTGAGGGAAGAAGGTTCTCATCCAAGATTATACAATACATGGCCATGTCCATTGGCCCCTCATGCGTCAAAGCCGGCCGGTACCTTTTAGCAGAGAAACAGCCCCAAAGCATAATGTTTCCACCTCCGTGCTTGACTGTAGGGATGGTGTTATTAGGGTCATAGTCAGCATTTTTTTATCCTCCAAACACTGCGAGTCAAGTTAATGCCAAGGAGCTCAATTTTGATTTTATCTGACCACAGCACTTTCTCCCAATCCTTCTCTGAATCATTTAGATGTTCATTGGCAAACTTCAGACGGGCCTGTAGATGTGCCTTCTTGAGGAGGGGGACCTTGCGGGCACTGCAGGATTTCAATCCATGGTGGCGTATTGTGTTACCAATGGTTTGTTTGATGACTGTGGTCCCAACTGCCTTGAGATCATTCACAAGCTCCTCCCGTGTAGTTCTGGGCTGATTCCTCACTTTTTTTATGGTCATCCTTACCCCATGAGGCGAAATCTTGCATGGTGCTCCAGAGTCCAGACCGGGGGAGATTGATGGTTATTTTATATTTCTTCCATTTGCAAATAATCTCTCCAACAGTTGTCTCCTTCTCACCAAGCTTCTTGCTGATGGTCTTGTAGCCCATTCCAGCCTTGTGCAGTCTTTGTGACGTCCTTTGACAGCTCTTTGGTCTCGCCCATGATGGTGAGGTTTGAATGGAAGAAAGAGATTCTGTGGACAGGGTTCTTTTATACACATAACAAGCTGTTGTTAGAAGCACCTTCTTAAATTGACAGGACTAATGACAAATCTGTGTACCACATGAACATATATTGTAGCCAGTCTGTGGGAGACAGAATTCTTGTTGGTTGGGGAACAAACACGTATATTACTCACTGAACTGCAACTCAATGTATAACATTTGTATCGTGTTTTTTCTGGATTTTTGGTTGATATTCTGTCTTTCATTTAAAATACACCTATGATAACAATTATAGACCTTTCATTTCTTTGTAAGTGGACAAACTTGCAAAATCTGCAGGCGATCAAATAATTTTGCCACTGTAGATTTTATTTTAAATTCATAAACTGTATATTAGACTCTTAAGGGAAGGGTATAGTATTTTACATGTGTTTTTATAAACTATAATATAAATTACAGAAGAAAATCTTGCACAGTAAAAATATCTAAAATTATATGAGGGTACATTATTGAAAGAACATAGTTTTGTAAATGTTCCATGACTGATGAGCGTCTCTTCCCTGACAAATATCCTGTTACGCTGAGTAGGCATTTGATAAGGGTGAAATGAAGACTGATTTATGTGGGCTTGTTTGTGCTGTCTTCAGCATGTTACTGGGTGGTCTTGCATCCTTATGCTTCTAGAACTCAAGTGCTGAGTACTAGTTCCATGCATAGGTTTAGCTTCACTGTCCTTGAACTAACATGTCAAAGGAATTGCTATTTGGAGCAGAGCTAAGAGCCTAATCGCACTGGCATTTTATATCATAACGTTATTTGTACAATCTATTTATATTAAAACTGAACTCCAGTCAGTTTTATATAAAAAAAAGTGGTTGACCCAACCCGCAATTTTCATATATTTGTGAATTACTGCTCATTTATTTGGAACGGTGCAGAAGAATACTTACCTTATTTCTTGCTCCCAGATAATGATTTCCCTTGCTCCCATTCCAGCTCTGAAATGTGGGTGTGCCCTCTCCTTCATCCTGTACTATGCAAGACCCCGCAGTAGCTACAGGACTGGGAGAGGAAGGGTGGCTTTATCCATCCCAGAACTGGTCAATCTTGGATAGAATGGAAAGTGATTAAAACTGGTGTCAAGGTTCTTTGCCATCTTTGTCCCATAAGGTGTCACAGACACCATAGTTTGTGAGAAAAAAAATCTCTCTAAAGTAAGGAAAACCCCTTTAGACAGCTGTCACTGGAACAGATGAACCGATTAGGAGATGTTCCCTCTATTACAGTTTTATTGAAAACTCAAATTTGAATTCCTCCTTACTTTCAGTCTTGGTGACAGTGGTAACAGGACAAATAGACTGACACAGGCAGCATTAGAAATCTGGCAGGTTCTAACTATTACTTACGCTATCTAAAATGTTTATGATTGTTTATGTACCTAGGAACAATTAATGTTCTAAAAATATTCTGGGTTGTCTTAGCCATTGTTTAATTTCTGTGGGCTCCAGACTCTATCCAGTAATAAATAAAGTCTCTCGCATCAGCAGTTTGAAGCTTAAAGCGGAGCTCCACCCAAAAGGGTAAGTTCCGCTTTAAGGTTTCAACACCCCCAACCCACCTTCTCCAAATAGCACTTTTTTGAGGAAGGTGGTTTTGACCGGCACTTTCACCCATTTCCGCTCTGATCTAAGTGGAGGTTCTCCTCTCCCCCTCCCTCACCGCCATCATCTGGGACAGGTCACGCTCATACGTGCACAGTGGGAACCAGGCTGTGAAGCCACATTTGAGGTATGGCTGCGATCGTTGGAGTGAGAGCAATAATTCTAGCAAAACACCTCCTCTGTAACTCAAGACTGGTAACCTGTAAAAAATTGTAAGTGTCGCCTATGGAGATTTTTAAGAGTCAAAGTTTGTCGCCGTTCCACGAGCAGGCCCAATTTTGAAGCATGACATGTTGGGTATCAATTTACTCAGTGTAACATTATCTTTCACAATATAAAAAAAAATTGGGCAAACTTTACTGTTTTCTTATATTTTTAATTAAAAAAAGTGTATTTTTTCAAAAACAAAATTACATTTGTAAGACCGCTGCGCAAATACGGTGTGACATAAAATATTGCAACGACTGCCATTTTATTCTCTAGAGTGTCTGGAAAAAAATATATATAATGTTTGAGGGTTCGAAGTAATTTTCTAGCAATAAAAACTGATTTTAATTTGTAAACAACAAGTTTGAAAAATAGGCCTGGTCCTTAAGTAGTTAAGGTGAAAAACCACCTGTGCTGCAGCTACCCACCAGAGCCCCCTTTTTCTTACCTGAACCCGATCATTCCAGCGACGAGTATGAGCCCAGCCGCTGTTTCGGGTCCTCATTTGATAGATTGTCTCCCAGTGCTGTCATTCAAATCCATTGACCCGGGGGCGGGGCCAAGTCCTGCTGTCTGTGTCAATGGACGCAGCAACAGGACTCGGGAGCGTGCCGGCACGGGTGCCCCCATGGAATGCGGCTTTCCGTGGGGGAATTCGATGAAGGGGAGGAGCCAGGAGCACCGCTGGGGGACCCTAGAAAAGGAGGATGGGTACCGCTCTGTGCAAAACCCTTGCACAAAGCCGGTAAGTATAGACATGTTTATTTAAAAAAACAAAAACGAACCTTTACAATCACTCTCAGACAAGCTTTAAAATTCAGCACTTTGAAGAGATGTAGAGAAGAACAGGCTGCAAATAGACAGGTACAATGTATGTAGGAGGATTTGTTTCATCTTTGTGTATCACTTGAGGCCAGTCACTTCTTCACTGGGTATGTGTAAGGGTTTACAATCATTTTATAAAACCTAGTTGCAGGCACCACAGTGTTCACATGTCCTTTATACAGCTTTTGAGAGATGGCAATAAGATTAGACAATTATACAGTCAGAATGATTTAATATGTTGGAAAATAATAATAACCATATGAAATTATGTCTGCGCTAGTTAGCACTTCCTGGGCTTCTTGAAAAAGAGGCTGATATATGGTAAATCCTTTTTAACATAAAGGATAGAACTTGCAGTGCCACCGTATAAACTGAATACTTTACATGAAGTTGGTACAATCAAAACCTACAGCATTGTGAAAAGAATCCTAAGATTCTCAGAAAAAAAACAACTGTTACACTTGTGTTAAATTCATAACAAACATTATAAAATGTCCGGTGTTCCAAATTAAACCAAGTGTTACAGTGAAGACATGTAATATAAATTCTGTCTGTTTGAGTGGACAGAAGTGTATAACATCAGTCAATGCAAACAAGTGGAGGCGCTAGACAGCGGTATACGTGTATACCAGTTTTTTTATTGCATTTACTTTGTATATTTTATTTTATTATGCAATAAATGCTACACTATGAGGCTGCCTCCCCCTTTTATGTTTGTGATGGAGCATTAAGCATTTGTACACAGAGAAAAAAAACAAGTCACTTCCTTCAGTGACTAAAGTAGATGAATGCTGGTGGATTCTCGAGCCGAGGAAATCCACTTTGCAGCTATCCAGATGGAGTGGTCTGGCTATTGGGATCACAGTAGTGATTATGGTGCATACAGGTGCAATATTTGGGAAGAGTGCACTTTATTCATCATGAAGATTTTTTATAGACAGTATGATGGACTTTTTCTACATTTAAATCTCTCCCGTGTATTTTCAAAATCTCCTCCGTGGATTTAAAGAATCGGGACACTGAGGATTTTTTTGTTCAATTGTTAATATACACATTTTGTGTATTTGTGAAGAACGCACAGAATTCATATTATATGTTTGGATTGCAACACTTGGATGTTTCATTTGGAACACAGGACTTTTGGTGTCTTTTTGTGTATTATTATTGTTATACAGGATTTATATAGCACCGACAGTTTGCGCATCGCTTTACAACATTAGGGCAGACAGTACACTTACAATACAATTCAATACAGGGGGGAATCGGAGAGCCCTGCTCGTTAGAGCTTACAATGTAGGAGGGAGGGTTAAGTTATACAAAAGGGTAGTAGCTGTAGGGGATGAGCTAATGGAGAAAATAGTGCAGTTGTTAGATGGAGGCAGGATAGGCTTCTCTAAAAAGGAAAGTTTTCAGGGATCACCTAAAAGTGGATAAATTTGGAGACAGTCTGACAGATTGGGGTAGGAAATTCCAGGGAATGGGACGAAGCTCGGGAGAAGTCCTGGAGGCGGATATGGGAGGAGGTGATGAGGGAGCTAGAGAGCAGGAGGTCTTGGGAGGAACAGAGAGGGCGATTAGGTTGGTATTTTGAGACTAGGCTAGTGATGTAGCTGGGGGCAGAGTTGTGGATGGTTTTGTAACTTATTGTTAGTATTTTGAATTTAATTTGTTGGGCGAGTGGCAGCCAATGGAGGGATTGGCAGAGAAGGGTAGCTTTGTATTACTTCGTGAAGCACAAGCCAGATTTATGTCACATGTCTTGATTGTAAAACTTGAGGTTTCATTTGGAACACAGGACTTTCATAATATTCGTTCTGAATTTAGCAATTCTAACACTTGGTGTTTTTTCTAAGAATTGTAGAACTTTTTCACAATACTGTGTTTGATTGTACTCACTTCATGTAAAATATTCAGTTTATTTGGTGGTGCTGCAAGTTTTCTCTTTCAAGCTATAATAGGTTGCAGGATAACATGAAGTCCTGATTTATAGTAAGCTTGTACTGAGAGAAATCTTTGAGCTGCCGTTGTTACCAGGTGAAAATGCCTGGCTCTGGCTTCAAAATATTCTAAATAAGTGACCTAAACCAAGAATGCAGCAAGTGAAGTCAGAACTCCTGAATACAGTTATTTCAGATCACTGACTCCGATAGTACTGAAGCCATGGGACCAGAATGACAGCCAAACAGCAAGCATTTTCAGTTGCAGAGATCAACAATGGCAGCCTACAGATTTTTCACTATACTATTGTAAACTGTCTACACTAGAACATAAATCACATTAGCAAGCTATGCATTGCTTTACTTTTCCTCACTTACTAAAGTCTCCTTATTTTTATATATATATATATATATATATATATATATATATATATATATATATATATATATATATATATATATATATATATATATAACCCCTGGCAAAAAATTATGGAATCACCAGTCCCTGAGGATGTTCCTTCAGTTGTTTATTGTTGTAGAAAAGAAGCAGATCACAGACATGGCCAAAAACTACGGTTAGCGCCCCAGATTCTAAAAGTGACAATGTATCAAAACCATATATATTCACACTGTGCAATAAGATAACAGTCCCAAATCTCACATACAAAGGCCCCTTTCACACTGGGGCGGTGGGGGCGTCGGCGGTACAACAGCGCTATTTTTAGCGCTGCTGTACCGTCGTTCTTGCAGCGGTATTCGGCCGCTAGCGGTTCGGTTTTAACCCCCGCTGGCGGCCCAAAAAAGGGTTAAATCCGCTCGTACAGCGCGGCTATAGCCGCGGTATTACCGCGGTACAGGCGCGGTGTCCCATTGATTTCAATGGGCAGGAGCGGTTTAGGAGCGGTGAATACACCGCTCCTTCCCTGCTCCAAAGAAGCGGCTCGCAGGACTTTTTTTACCGTCCTGCGAGCGCACCGCTTCAGTGTGAAAGCCCTCGGGCTTTCACACTGAACAAACAGCGGAGGCTGTTTAGGGGCGGTTTTCAGGCGGTATTTTTAGCGCAATACCGCCTGAAAACCGCTCCAGTGTGAAAGGGGCCTAAGTGAGAGGTGTGCCTCATATGCCAGTATAAAACATTTAGGGTGAATGTGCATATCCCATCATATTGATGAAATCTATCATAATATAAATGAAACAACCCCCTTACATAAGTGAGTATGAATAAACAATAAAAGCCTAAATAATAATAATGCGGCAAAATAATCAATGAAGTGCAGTAAACAATGTACACAATGTGCAAAGTGAAACAGTGCTAACATCAAACAACATTCAAATATCACTCAAATGCCGTGTTCTTATTCTCAAAACAAATTCATAAACTCATATAAAGTGACAGTCCCAAAATTTCTCATATGTTGCTCAGACTGCCATCCTAGGAGGAGGATTCTGTCCCTACAGACCGCACTCACACTGTCATTCGGTGTATGGCAGCCCAAGCCTTGATGACTCACCGCCCTTGGCCTGTGCTGGTAAGAGTACCCCACCTTCTTCTATGTTTGGGATCTCCATTAGGAAGAACCTTATTTGATCACTTGTTAATCATTTTGGGCAGTCTGAGCAACATATGAGAAATTTTGGGACTGTCACTTTATATGAGTTTATGAATTTGTTTTGAGAATAAGAACACGGCATTTGAGTGATATTTGAATGTTGTTTGATGTTAGCACTGTTTCACTTTGCACATTGTGTACATTGTTTACTCCACTTCATTAATTATTTTGCTGCAGCTAGGCTTTTATTGTTTATTCATACTCACTTATGTAAGGGGGTTGTTTCATTTATATTATGATAGATTTCATCAATATGATGGGATATGCACATTCACCCTAAATGTTTTATACTGGCATATGAGGCACACCTCTCACTTTGTATGTGAGATTTGGGACTGTTATCTTATTGCACAGTGTGAATATATATGGTTTTGATACATTGTCACTTTTAGAATCTGGGGCGCTAACCCTAGACCGCCTGGATTTAAATTATATATTATTAGCGCTACACTTTATTTTGTTAATTATCTTTGCACAATTTGTCTGCTTGTAGTGTTGGCTACTTTTTGATTTCGTGTGATTGGCGCGGTATTATTTTTCTACTAGTTAGATTTATAGAACAAGCACAGGGAATAAATTATGGAATCACTCAATTCTTGAGCAAAAAATTATGGAATCATGAAAAACAAACAAACAAAATAACACTCCAACACATCACTAGTACTTTGTTGCACCACCTCTGGCTTTTATAACTGCTTGCAGTCTCAGAGGCATTGACTTAATGAGTGATAAACAGTACTCTTCATCAATCTGCCTCCAGCCTTCTCTGATTGCTGTTGCCAAATCATCTTTGCAGGTTGGATAAAGAGAAAGAAAGAAAGAGCGCACCAGCCTAGTGCATTATCCTTGACAAATTTATTAATTAAAGACAAAATAAAATCTACTCACAAAGGTAGAAGAAAAAATCGCATTTGTATATGGTACAGCGGCGATTAGTCCAATGGTAGCAATCTTCCAGGTCCCGGGAAGGAGGCGTACGGACTACTGCTGGCTAACGCGTTTCGAAGGTTGCCCTTCTTCATCAGAGCCTTATTAGTGTTAGTCTCCTGCTGGTTTTTATACATGTGTCAATCCCTTGTCCCTTGGAGCCTTGTCATGGACCATTTTCTTTAACTTCCACCACAGATTTTCATTTGGATTGTGATCCAGACTGTTTGCAGGCCATGACATTGACCTTATGTGTCTTTCTTCAAGGAATTTTTTCACAGTTTTTGCTCTATGGCAAGATGCATTATCATCTTGATAAATGATTTCATCATCCCCAAACATCCTTTTAATAGATGGGATAAGAAAAGTGTCCAAAATTTCAATGTAAACCTGTGCATTTATTGAAGATTTAATGACAGCCATCTCCCCAGTGCCTTTACCTGACATGCAGCCCCATATCATCATTGACTGTGGAAATTTGCATGTTTTCTTCAGATAGTCGTCTGCATAAATCTCATTGGAACGGCACCAAACAAAAGTTCCAGCATCATCACCTTGCCCATTCATCACTGAATAGGACTATCATCCAATCATCCACAGTCCATGATTGCCTTTCCTTAGCCCATTGTAACCTTGTTTTTTTGTGTTTAGGTGTTAGAGATGGCTTTCTTTTAGCTTTTCTGTATGTAAATCCCATTTCCTTTAGGCGGTTTCTTACAGTTCAGTCACAGATGTTGACTCCAGTTTCCTCCCATTTGTTTCTCATTTGTTTTGTTGTACATTTTCTGTTTTCAAGGCATATTGCTTTAAGTTTTCTGTCTTGACGCTTTGATGTCTTCCTTGGTCTACCAGTATGCTTGCCTTTAACCACCTTCCCATGTTGTTTGTGTTTGGTCCATGTTTTAAACACAGCCGACTATGAACAACCAACATCTTGTGCAACACTGCGTGATGATTTACCCGCTTTACCTACATACTAACAAGCAGATTTAATCTGATGCAGGTGTTAGTGTTTGTAATGAAAATTTACAGGGTGATTCCATATTTTTCCTCAGAATTGAGTGATTCCATAATTTATTCCCTGTGCTTGTTCTATAAATCTAACTGTTACTGGCCACCACAATTATTTTTCTTGATTTCTTTTAGTGTTTCTTAAAGCCAGAAAGTTGCCATTTGAAATGCCTTTAGTTTTTGGCCATGTCTGTGATCTGCTTTTTTTTCTACAACAATAAACAACTGAAGGAACATCATCAGGGACTGGTGATTCGATAATTTTTGCCAGGGGTTGTATATAACATTTTTATTTTTTTTTTTCTTAGATGATATTAAACTGTACCATCATTTTCAGTCTGTAAAGTAACTGCAGATAATGCTTTCTGCTTCTCAGGGAAACCATCTGTAGACGACATGCAATGGAGCATTGACCCAGGGGCAAACCTTTCTCAGTATAAAATGGATGTCACTGTGATGGAGAACAAGGTAACACCATTCTGCGGGTTCCATTTAAACAAATATTTCAGGTGCTCTTTCTTTGCTACTATGTCCCCTTAAATTGAAATTTGTCAGGCAGAATACACACCCGCCTTGTAGTCCAGGGGTTGTGAAAGCATGGGGGTTAAGTTTATAATTGCGCCTATGCTAATCCCTACAACGCCTTCAAAACTGCCTTAGATGTCATAAATTGGGCCATTACTTAGGACTCACTATTAACTACTCAGAAGAAAAAAAGGTTGTTCTAGTTCACATACCCCATCTTTCTTACTCTTCCCTATACCTTATATAAGCTTACACCCAAATCAAAAAATTCTTATATTTAATAATCTCCATAACAAGAGGCCAAAACTGTTCAAGTTGAAATGCGGTCGCCTGTATATTTGCTCCAGACAACATCTAAAAATGTTATATTATTAATCTTTATACAAAAAGACCCCAGACTGTGCTAGGATTATAACATTTTGCCAAATCTAACACAAAATGCTGTCCTGACCCTAACATTACTGCAGAATGTCACAGCTGCACAACTGTCAGAGTTGCATTATAGGTTTGTTCACCCAAGCATATACAAACTTGAAAGGCTGGACTATGTAAGCTCTTATATGGAATAAAATTACAGGTTGCCCACAAAAACAATATAGTCTAGAACAGTGTTTCTCAACCAGGGTTCTGCCGCAAGTCAACGTTGTGATGGATGTATATCTGCCCAAAGTTTCCTGGGTTCTCAATGATACCTGATGCCTCCTCTGTAGTTCTGGCTCCTGTGAACTCAGGGGGAGGTGCCAGGAGCAGTGCAGAGAGCAGTAGTTAAAGCTCTATCTCAGTGCCGAATGTAGACTACGGAGGGGGCGAGCATAGAGCAGGACCACTTGGCTAGATCATGAGGTGGGAGCCTGTCTGGTAGCAGTGGTCCAAACTGTGGAGGGGGGGGAGCAGAGAGCTGGAGCACATGGCTGGATTGGGAGGCATGATCCTGTCTGAATAGTAGCAGTAATGCACACTGTGGAGGGGGCAGAGAAAAGGAGCACATGACTGGATCATGAGGTAAGCTCCTGTTGGAAGGGTTGAATGCAGACTACGGAGGGGGGAGCAGAGAACAAGAGGTGACATCCTATGTATAGTAGCACTGACTGCAGAAAATGGGAGCCCATGACTGGATCAGACTGAATGTAGCAGGAGGTGAAACCATAATAGCTTTATGATATGCCATAACTGTACAAAAAACTATTATGATCTCCCATCCTGCTACATTCAGTCTGATCCAGCCGTGTGCCCCTGCTCTCTGCTCCCCCTACCCACAGTCTGGATTCTGCCACTGCCATACACTGGCTCTCGCCTCCTGCAACATTCAGTCACAAGCTCCCACTCTCTGCACTCCTCCCGGTACTGCCTGCTGGGTTCACAGGAGCTGTTACTACATAGGAAGTATCAATGCACACTGACAGTACTCTGTCAGTGCGCATTGAAAACATAATTTTTGCACAGAAATATGCAACGTGTATGCATTTTTCTGCACAGAGCAAAACGCACCTGCCACCAACATTGTGGTGTGAACAGGGCACGTAGAAATCGATTGTTTTCTTTGTCCTTGCAGAGACTGACAGCAGGTAAAATAAGTATTGAACATGTCAACATTTTTCTAGGTAAATATATTTCTAAAGGTGCTATTTACATGAAATTTTAACCACATGTTGTGAACAACCCATGCAATCCATACATACAAAGAAACCAAAACAAATACGTTCAGAAATGAAGTTATGTGTAATAAAACAGAATGACACAGGGAAAAAGTATTGAACACGCTAACTGAAATTTATTTAGTACTTGGTACAAAATCCTTTCTTGGTAAAGACCGCTTCAAGACTCCTCCTGTATGGAGAAACTAGTCGCATGCATTGCTCAGGTGTGATTTTGGCCCATACTTCCGGATTATGGGCCCAATAGTGGTTATTGCCATCAGTATGTTTTGCAACAATAAGGTCGCAAAGGTCTTGAGAGAGCTCTTTGCTTTTACTCCTCATGAGATGTTTCTTGTCTGACACCTTGGTAATGAGACATCTTTTTATAGGCCATCAGTTGAGACTGAACCAGCTGATATTAATTTGCACTGACAAGGGAGAGGATTCCTTTTTAGTTACTGATAGATTTCAGCTGGTGTCTTGGCTTTCCATGCCTTTTTGCACCTCCCATTTTCCCTGTGTCATTCCATTTTATTACACAAAACTTAATTTCTGAACGTATTTGTTTTGGTTTCTTTGTATGTATGGATTGCATGGGTTACCAACATGTGGTGAACATTTCATGTCAATAGCACCTTTAGAAATATATTTACCTGGAAAAATGGTGACATGTTTAATACTTATTTTACCTGCTGTACATTAGAAAAATGCATGTGTCTGCACATGGTGTAAACATGCCCAAAATATTTTATGCAGGTCACTGTTTTTTTTTCATCAATTATTATACATATATGTTATGAATGAGGCCCAACTGTTCCCACAGTCTGCAGCCTTATTTAAGAACCACAATAGTTCATTAGGACCTTGTTCACACCATACGTGCTTAAAAACTGATGGAAAAAAAACGAACATGCATAGAATATTTTGGGCTTGATCACACCATGTGCAGAGACATATTTTTCTAAGGTAGGTCTCTGCATAAAGAAAACAATTGATTTCTGTGTGCTCTGTTCACACCACATGTTGGTGTCGGGTGAGGTTTTTCCCTGAGTTTTTTTTTTTCTTTTTTTGTGCAGAAAAAAAGCAAGCCCAATTTTCACATTCAGCAGGTAAGTTTTTTTTTTTTTTTTCCTAGTATTTATTCTATTTAATGCTATTTCTACAATAATTGTTATGTTTACAGCTCATTAATCAGATCCAATGTTCCGTGAGCTGTAGATCTGAAAAACATTTTTTAGGGGTTCCCTGAGATTTCAGACTTTTTGCCAAGGGTTCCTCGAAGGTAAAAAGGTTGAGAAACCCTGGTCCAGAAGGTGCTACTCGATGTTCAAGAATATTACTTCATTATGATCTAATCCTGAACTCTTTCAACATCAAAACAAATGTGAGGTTTTAATCTGGTAGAACACTTGGCTGCTGTTCTTGGAATACTTTTATAAAGCTGTGATTTTTTCCACTTTTAAACTCAAAGAAAATCGAACAAAGTCCTCCATCCATAATAAATAGCATGCCTTCTGTCACTATTGTATTTTGACAGCCAGCATCACCGGCTGTCAAAAAAGCCAGGCATTACCTCTATCTGATTCGATGCAGACAATGTTTGGCTGGCTTTTTTCTGCCAGGCTCCTTCGATTTGTCGATCAAATAATGTTGGGTGGGAGGATGCTAGTAGGGCCACCAATAGAGTGAACTTCGGCCGGTTTGTCAGGAACTGGCTGAAATTCACTCCGTGTATGGCCGGCCAGCGTAAGGCACTATAATTTCAGCCATGTCAACTGTACTTTCTTGCTTGTATGGATCAAAGCTATACACATTCTTAAAGAAGCTGCTTGGGTAAGCAGGGTAATATCTTTGACAAAGTAGAACACGTTTATTAGACTACTACCACTCTACTATGGCCTGGATAAATGAGAACCCTCACAAACAGTTATCAATATCTATATTTAGGATGGGAGCCAAGGCAATGCAGAAGTTGATGATATGGACTACACATATGTCAATGACAGCGTGCTTTTGAAGATGAAAGATCAGGAGTGTACAGATAACAGTACATGTAAGTCATTTGCGTCATATCTTTAGAGGAGTGCTGATGGGATAAGATTTTCATGCAGCAGTAAACTGATTTCTTTCTTGTTTAATGAGGAACACAGAAATTTAGAGACTGTTGGGTTATGTTGCTGTCTAAGGGAAGATTTGGATACCGGCAAGCAAAAAAACAGTAACAAGCCGAGTATAACTCCTCCTACTCCCATCATGCCTCAGCATTGTCCTAGTGTCCGAGGAGGATAGACTCCTTTTCTGCTGAGAAGTCTAACTTTTTTTGCTAGCTATTTTTTTTTTTAATTCACCCACAAGCTGCTGAGCTGTTCTTTTAATGCCACTATCTGGGTTGGCAGCTCCTTATCAATAGCTTTAGAGTTTGGACCATGAGTGTGACCTTCAGGCAATGGTCTCTTGCACTTCTCAGACCTGAGTGTACTGTGTTAACCACAAAGTTATTTCCAAGCCCACAGCCATGGCATAGCCCCAGATGTGACCCTGTCTCCGAAGACTCAATGAGTAGGCTGTGTAAGCTGAGCAGCAGAAACTACTTCTTACTAGGGCTGTTGGGTGCTATTTAAAATTCCTGATTTTCCGTTGGTTTACTGCAGAAGGAAGGTAATGCTCAGGGATTGAGCACTGATCTCATCTACAGAGTGGACCGTCCCACGTGCTTGCTGTATGTTCTTTCCCGCCATTCAGCGTAGACTAATCACCTTCCTGTCACTGCTCCTAATGGCAAGTGGCACATGGATTTACCCTTGGTTCATTTATGCTTCTGGCCTGCAGTGACTGGGTCACCTTCAGCTACCTGAACCCTCTCCTACTACAAACAGTTGGTTTGTGGATATTCATGGCCTAGCCCTCTACTCTCAGGTGCATTGCCCCTGACTTGCAGTGCAACTTGTCAGATCCCAGACATTTGTCAAACAGTCCTGCTGCCTTGGTGCTTTCAGCCTATGATTCACTATTGCTTCCAGTGCACCTCCTGAAAGAACTGGCACTTGACTAATTTGCCCTCTGCTTGCCCCCTCTGTGCCATTCTTGGAAACTCCCTTGGCTTTCTTCTTTTGGCCTCATTTTTAGCTCTATCTAGGGAGGATTCCACTGCAGCCGTGCAGAATTTTTATGGGCCAAATTGCAACTCTAGTTGGCATTACTGGCCTCTGAGCCTTCTGCTGCTTAGATTATCAGACAGTAAGTGTCCTAAGTCTGTAACAAACAACGGAACACCTGAGGAGAGCAGGCTGCTGCCATTGCTCCCTGAGGCTCCTGGTGCTGTTCTAGCCTAAGATCCTTCAGGGTCAAGACCTTTCTGATGCCATTGTTTCCTTTCATTCTTTGCAGAGACTGAAAAAACCTTGACAAGGTGTTCATCCCTGCCAAGCAGCTTTCAGTCCTGTAGTAATAAATTTGAAGAAGGACTGTTAAGTTGTCTGCCCCTGCTGTGCTTTTCTGGTAGTTCTTTAACCACCCCTGTGGAAGATGCACCAGTTTTCAAGGACCCCAATGACAAGTGATTGGAGGCCCTTTCTAAAATCTTGTTCTTCTCTCTAACAGGCCCTGCCTATGGCTTTTGTCTGCCATTTTAAATGACTGGACTAGGATCATCAGAAGGAATACAGTTTCCATTCAAACTGAGCCACTAATATTGGAGCATCTGGAACTCCTACCTGCAGCCTTGAACTACTGTGTGGTCAAGTTGTTTAAAGTCTCTTGTCTCATTTCCCATATGAGCCTCCTGTCAGTGAACATGAGGAGAACTTGTTTGCTTTAGTGCTGGGCTGCGCAACTGGCATGTAAAAATAAATAGCTTTGCATGCCCTTTGAGGGACAGCTCTTTGGAGCTGCTCTGGGCACCCTAGGATGCCACCAGTGGCAACAGTAACAATCATACCAATCTTCCCCAACTAAGAAGCCTAGGGCTTAGCCTTCCTCAAAAGCCTAAAAGGGTTTTTTCCATTTCCTCCAGACCTCAACCTCTGAAGCTAAACCTGACAATCAATTCACTCACAAACCCTGGACTTTCAAGTCACCCAAGCCCTCCGACAAATTTTCCTCAGCCTAATGTCAGGCCTCCTGTTGACATTTGGTCAGCCAGCATAGCAGATTCTTGTTAGTGGGAGGTGGTCTCCAGAAGGCAGAATTCTGCTTGCAGCCCATCTTCGGCTCATATTTTTAAACCTGTCTGTGTTGTCGCACAGATTAGCAGCCGTTAGATCTCTATGCAGCCCTTGTGGGTCTTCTGGAGAAAAAAGTAATCGCCCCAGTACAGTACTTGCAGCAGAACTGTTTCAGGGGGGTCTTCTCCAACCTGTTAGTTCCCAAATCCAAAGGGGCATTCACCCCATCTTGGATCTCTAGGCCCTAAATGTCTTCATTTGGGCCTAGGGATTCAGCATGGAATCCACCAGGCTTGTCATAGCCTCTATCAGGGAAATTTTCTGGCCTCTGCGGACATCAAGAATGCATACATGTATGTCCCTATTTTCCAGCGTATCAGCAGTTTCTTTCTCTATTCTTTCAGTTTGTGGCCCTGTCATCATCCGCTCAAGTGTTCACCAAGGTACAGGCCAATGCACTCCAGGGCATCATCACTAAAGGGATATCTGATTTTCTGAGGGAACAGTCCACACAAGTTTTGACCAACAATGTGGTATGGACAATTCAGACCTTGTGAAGGTTTGGCTGGATCCTGAACCTTCAGAGTATCTGAGTCTCATTTTAGACACAGCTTAAAGTTTTTCCCGCTTTAGTCCAAAAGAAAACAAGGACAGAGGGCGCACCAGCCTTGCGCATTTTTATTGCAACAGAAAAATATATTTTATTTAAATAAAGTATTGTACTCACAAATGAGTGATAAAATCAAGCAAATGGTATAGAGTCCATCATTGGCCTCATCCGACAGGATCTGCTGGCCAGTAAACTTGAGTGGGATAAGAACAGTCCAAGATTGGTCGACTCGTTTCGAGGGTGACCCCTCTTCCTCAGAGCTAGGTTTGAACTGAAGGTAGATGGTTTTTAAAAGTGGCTGAAGTCAAGTGGTTTAGTCCATGTGATCAAGGCCCCTCCCTCCAATGGGAGGGCCAGTGAAAGACCAAACAAGTGGATGTATAAATGAATGAGAAGGGCAAGTACATAAATGAATAAGTCCCCATTAGGGACATGTATCACCACAGTTCATCTACATGTATTTCCAAAATATCCTCATGTGTTCACACGCATGTCTCATACTGTATATACCTACACAATAAACACCTAGACGTACATGTATAAAAGAAGAGGATTGCAGCAGAACCCTCCATAATGAGACAAGCCAGTTAGAACACCACAGATCTATATATTTTTGTACCAACAGTCATGTATAAGTATAAATATATGGGTACTTACTCTCAATGTGTGGGCCAGATGTAGATGGCTAAAGGATTGATGTGGAGCCATAATGATAAAGAATGTCTGCATGTAGCAGTACTAAATAGTAGGGGCAGCCTCTCCCTCTGCAAATGTCACTTCCGGTGATGTAATGCATACATAGATGCATAGTAGGTAAGGTTAAAAAAAGTCCATCAAGTCCAACCCATGTGTGTGATTATATATCAGTATTACATTGTATATCCCTGTATATTGTGGTCGTTGAGGTGTTTATCTAATAGTTCTTTGAAACTATCGATGACCCCCCCCCTGCTGAAACCACCGCCTGTGGAAGGGAATTCCACATCCTGGCCGCTCTCGCAGTAAAGAACCCTCTAAGCAGTTTAAGGTTAAACCTCTTTTCCTCCAATTTTAATAAGTGGCCACGTGTCTTATTAAACACCCTTCCACGAAAAAGTTTTATCCCAATTGTGGGATCACCAGTATGGTATTTGTAAATTGAAATCATATCCCCTCTCAAGTGTCTTCTCCAGAGTTCAGTGCTCGCAACCTTTCTTCTTAACTAATATCCCCCAGACCCTTTAGCTTTGTTGCCCTTCTCTGTACTCGCTCCATTTCCAGTACATCCTTCCTGAGGACTGGTGCCCAGAACTGGACAGCATACTCCAGGTGAGGCCGGACCAGAGTCTTGTAGAGTGGGAGAATTATCACTTTATCTCTGAAGTTAATTCCCTTTTTTAATGCATGCCAATATACTGCTTGCTTTGTTAGTAGCAGCTTGGCATTGCATGCCATTGCTGAGGCTATCATCTACTAGGACCCCAAGGTCCTTTTCCATCCTTGATTCCCCCAGAGGTTCTCCCCCTAGTGAGTAGATTGCATTCATATTTTTGCCACCCAAATGCATTATTTTACATTTTTCTACATCAAACCTCATTTGCCACCCCATTAATTTGTTCAGATCTTCTTGGAAGCTTTCCACATCCTGCGGAGAAGTTATTGCCCTGCTTAGCTTAGTATCGTCCACAAATACAGAGATTGAACTGTTTACCCCATCCTCCAGGTCGTTTATTTTTTATAAATACTTTATTTTTATTTTTTCATATATCAAAACATTATACAATCATATCAAATAAGGATTCATAGTACAAAACACCACAGTTATATATATATATTGTTTTTTCTTCTCATCTTAATCCTAATTGATATTAATTATCATGTCACATGCTCAATCTCTTAACAAAATAAACACCATTTCTTTTTCCTTTCCAAGAACAAGTCCTGGTTTTGCCTCTATAGGCAGATAAACAAGGAGAGAGAGGAAAAAAAAAATTTGAAGCCTCATCTCAGCCATAGTTACTGCCCAGTCTCTAACTATTAAATAACTATCTCAGGATTGACCAACATTACTGAGATAGGAGAGTCTGTTCCCTATATTGAAAGTAGGGATTCCAGATCCTCCAATGTTTTTCCTCCTGTTCTTTCAGTGTCATAGTCAGACCTTTGTTGATTTTCCGAAACCCTTGCCATCCACTGTAGTCTTGTTGGGGATACATTACTTTTCCACAATACTGGAATACAAGCCTTTGCTGCAGTGAGCAAATGTTTTAACATTGAGTTTTTATATTTTTCATTTGACAATGGGGTGTAATGCAAGAGAGCCTGCCGGATTCTCTCCAAGAGACACACCCGTAATTGTTTCAGCGGTTTCCTCAACCATCTTCCAGAATTCCCTCAACATTGGACATTCCCAAAAAATATGTATCTTCCGATTCCTGACATCTCCAGCATACATCCGATACTTGAGGAAATATCCGATGCAATACTGCCGGTGTTCTATACCACCTCGTAAGGATTTTATAGCCTCCTTCTTGATATCTACTCGCCAGTGAGGCTTTGTGAGCGAAAAAAAAAATCCTATTCTTTTGTGCCTGTGAGAAAGATACCCCCCTCCAGGTCGTTTATGAACAAATGAAATAGGATTGCTCCCAGCACTGAACCCTGAGGTACCCCAATTCCCACCCCAGACCATTCCGTGTACTCCCCATTTATCACTACCCTCTGAACTCGCCCTTGTAGCCAGTTTTCAATCCATATACTCACCCTATGGTCCATGGCAATGGACCATATGGTCCATGCCAATAGACCTTACTTTGTTCAGTAAAAGTTTATATGGAACTTTGTCAAATGCTTTTACAAAATCCAGACACACCACGTCTACGGGCCTTTCTTTTCTAGATGGCAGCTCACCTCCTCATAGAAGGTTAATAGATTGGTTTGGCAAGAATGATTATTCATGAATCCATGCTGATTACTGCTAATGATACAGTTTTTATTACTAAAATCCTGTATATAGTCCCTTATCATCCCCTCCAAGAGCTTGCATACTATTGATGTAAGGCTAACTGGTCTGTAATTCCCAGGGATGTATTTTGGCCCTTTTTTAAGTATTCGTGCTACATTGGCTTTTCTCCAATCAGCTGGTACCATTCCAGTTAGTAGACTGTCAGAAAAAATTAGGAACAATGGTCTGGCAATTACTTGACTGAGTTCCAGAAGTACCCTCAGGTGCAAGCCATTTTGGCCCAGTGACTTCTTAATGTTAAGTTTCCCAAGTCTATTTCTAATTCTGTCTTCTGTTAGCCATGAGGGTGCTTCCTGTGATGTTTTCATGAGGATAAACACTGCAGTTTTGGTTACTGAAGCCCCCCGATTCCCTTGTGAAAACTGAGGGAAAAAAAAATTCAGTGCCTTCGTCATCTCCCCGTGGAAATGCACGTAGATGAACTGTGGTGATACATGTCCCTAATGGGGACTGAATTATTCATGTATGTACTTGCCTTCTCATTCATTTATTTATCCATCCACTTGTTTGGTCTTTCACTGGCCCTGCCATTTGAAGGAGGGGCCATGATCACATGGACTAATCCACTTGACTTCAGCCACTTTTAAAAACCATCTACCTTTAGTTCAAACCTAGCTCTGAGGAAGAGGGGTCACTCTCGAAACGCGTCAACTAATCTTGGACTGTACTTATCCCACTCAATCTTACTGGCCAGCAGATCCTGTCGAATGAGGCCAATGATGGCCCCTATACCATCTGCTTGATTTTATCATTCGTTTGTGAGTACAATATTTTATTTAACCACTTCAGTCACGGAAAGATTTACCCCCTTCCTGATCGGGCCATTTTTACGGCACTGCGTTACTTTAACTGACAATTGTGCGGTCGTGTGACATTGTACGCAAACAAAACTGATGTCCTTTTTTTTCCCCACAAATAGAGCTTTCTTTTGGTGGTATTTGCTCACCTCTGCGGTTATTTTTTGTGCTATAAACAAAAAAAGAGCGACCATTTTGAAAAAAAAAAATCACAATTTTTTACTTTTTGCTATAATAAATATCCCAAATTTTCCTCAGTTTAGGCCGATATGTATTCTTTTACATATTTTTGGTAAAAAAAATTGCGTATATTGATTGGTTTGTGCAAAAGTTATAGCGCCTACAAAGCAGGTTATTGATTTTATGGCATTTTTATTATTTATTTATTTTTTACTAGTAATGGTGGTGATCTGCGATTTTTAACGGGACTGCGACATTATGGTAGACAGATCGGACACTTTTGGCACTTTTTTGAAACCATTGACATTTATACAGCGATCAGTGCTATAAATAGCCACTGATTACTGTATAAATGTCACTGGCAGGGAAGGGGTTAACACTAGGGGGCGATCAAGGGGTTAAATGCGTTCCCTCAGTGTGTGTTCTAACTGTGGGGGGATAGGACTGACTGGGGGAGGAGACCAATCGGTGTTCCTATATACTAGGAACACACGATCTGTCTCCTCTCCCCTAACAGAACGTGAATTTGTGTGTTTACACACACAGATCCCTGTTCCTGCTCTGTCAGGAGCGATCGTAGGTACCCGGCAGACATCCCGGGCGCCGGGCATGTGCATCGGCTTCTCAGTGACGCAGCGCAAGCACACGCCCCCTAGACCCCTTGAAGCGGCCGCAGTACAGCTACGGCGATTTGCGCAGGGGAGCCATTCTGCCGCCGTCAAACAGCGGGCGGTCGGCATGTGGTTAAATAAAACATATTTTTGTGTAGCAAAGGTAATGCACAAGGCTGGTGTGCTCTCTGTCCTTGTTTTCTTTTAGATTTACTTCTGGGTTCCCCCTGACCAGTTGATAGTGGCAGCACAGACAAAGCAGTGGTGTGATTTGTTAAGAGTCTTTTTCCTTACTTCTCCAATCTACCCACAGCAACCTCTTCAGCGCAGGAGCATTTTGTACTGCATCACTCTTTAGTCCAGGAGTCGCTATCTGACACCACCTGAGACCGATGGCAGTCTCTTCAATCTCATTTGCCCAGGTCCATTTTAGACCCCTTCAACTCAACATCCTGTCATTGTAGGGTCAGTCCACAATTTGGTGACAGACTGATTCACTTGACACTGAAGACCAGGTTGCCTTTTGATATCTTGTAAAAATCCTCACCACAGATGCTGGCCTGTTAAGCATGGGAGGAGTCTTAGACGCATTGACAGTGTGGGGAAATTGGACGTCTCCTCTCTTAATCCAAAATTTTGGAGCTTCAGGGGAATTTGGTTGTCTCTGCTATACTGGAGGGTCATTTGATTTGCATTCATTTTCAGTCAGACAGCGCCACAACAGTAACATACATCAGTAATCAGGGAGGAACCGGAAGTCTGGTTGCAGAAAAGAAATTTGCTCCGTGTATGGCCGGCCTTAGTACTTCCACCAAACCGAGACATGCTGGCAATAGGAAGGGTTATACCAGGTTGGTCACTGTTTTTTGTTTGCCAGTGTTCAAATCCTTCTGTAGGCAGTAGGATAACAAATCATCTCTGAATTCCCGTGTCCTTCAAGAAATGTTTTTTATGGTAAGTACAAAAATCAAATTTTCTCTTACCTCACCAGCAGCAGCCGAGGAATGTAAAGGCCATGACAGCTTTACAGAAATGTTCGAAAAGACAGAGTATGAGGAATATGTTTCCTATGCTCAGGAATCCAGCCCTTCCCAGAGACTGGATGCAAAGGAAGAAGGTAATGTTTTTACACTGCCAAAGAGACCACCCAGTGATAAAGGTCAGCACTAACAGACTTTTTTTTTGCTATTGTAGGTACTATAAATTAAGTCCAATTACTAGACACTCATGACTTGACACCTAGTATATGAGAGTTTAACATTTTAATTCAATGCTCAGTGATTTTTCTACATCTGTGTACACATACAAAACAGTAAAGTGCATGATTTGCTGTTTGGCAAAAGGAGGCAACCCAAACATAGCCCTGTACTTGCAGTGGCTTTCTACTATCAGGAATATGCAGATAGATTTTGGTCCCCTTTTCAGGTTTCCATGTGACAGTTGTGTGCTAAGTTGACCATAGATATGACCTTTGCATCTTCTGATATGGTAATTTTTGACTGTATCGGGCAACCATATCCATGGTACCTGCAGGCAGCCCTGAATTATTGGACATCTTTGAAAACCTTTTCCAGATAAGCTGGAGTTGGCTGTTGATGCTTCCTGTCTCAGTAGACAAATACTTGTATGCTTAGTTGAGCAAAGCATACATGTTTATAGAGCAGCCAAAAATTGGCTTTACTAGAAAATTATACATGCATGTTCCTGACTGCCCTCCTCTGTGGTCACCTTAGATCATACTGAATATACAGAAACTCATATTTTTCCAAAACCATTTAAATAGCATGTATCTGGCAATGGAAAATGATGTGTAAGGTGATAAACTGCACTAGTACCACTGGAAATATTGTAATAATGTTTATTGTCTTAAAATATTTTATCTGTAGAGAATCAAGCCAAAGGAATGATTTACCAGAAACAGAAGGCATATGTGGAGCCTTATGCGCAAACCAGTGAAAGGTAACCTTTCCACTAAGCTAGGTCAATTTAACTGCTTCTGGAATAGGAAGGTATTTGACCTAATATGGTTACTAGCTTTACAATGTTTGTCGTTTTTTATTTCCCAGTAGTAGTGTGATCTCTTTCAATGCCCATGTCAAACTAACCTTTGGCACTCCTGTAAGGTCTATGATCAGGCTCAACATAAATGCCCTTATCCTGCTCCCAGTATGATGCTCTGACAAAAATCAGCTCATAATCAGTTTATGAGCATTCCTCCTCTGTAAAAATTCAACAGGTAATTGTTTTGGATAACAGATTTTCCAGCTTGTGATTCTCCTTCCTTTTCATTGTGAAGTAGTAATATTAATGCGCACCCCTTCACTCCAACTGTGAGTTATGTGTTTACAATGGCTGTATCCAGGGCCGTTGGGATTAAACAGATCCTTGCCCATTGTTTTTATGCAAGTGAAAGTCCCACTCTGACAATGTACTGTATATGTGAATAAAAACTGAGAATGGTATTATCTATGGAAGTTTTTCATGCTTTACTGCTGTACACAAATCTGTGGGAAATGCATAATATGTATATGCTATATTTCTATTGTATAACTTGCAATAAATGGCCTGCTGCTATTGGATTATAAATATTTTCTTGCTTAATCTTTAGAAAAAAGCCTAGTGTGGATTTTCCTCATATTGAGGTTGTGCGAAGCAAGGAGGAAAGGAGAAAACTGCTTGGCCATACTTGTAAGGAATGTGAGATGGTAGGTAGCAGATCACTGGCAAGGGGAGCTGTTGGATTATTTAGATCTTTTTTTGGTGAACAGTGTCCAGGAAAAATATCATATTGACTAAAAAACATTCCTGAATGTTAGATGCCCCTTCCATGCTATAGATCATTGCTGAATACCAAAGATACCTACCACTTCCTGGCTGTATGCAGAGAAACCACAGGTCAATCAGACACTGAGCTGTCTTCGCAGATGCATTAAACCAACCACAGTTCTGAAGAATAGACACAAGGGCCAGACATGTGAACTGGTACTCCTGTGCAGAGGAGTAGGAAAGTATCAGATGGATCCTGCATCCTCACAAACAGTAAAGCAGAACAAGTCCTCCAATGTGCAGCTCTGTTTCCTGACTAGAGATCATTTCGGATAATTTGGCACACGTCTAGACAACAAACATTTTTGAGAGACTCTGGTCACAAAACGTACGTTTTTACAGAATGAGGATATTTACACATGAGAGCCAATTGCACTGTGTCCAGTTTTTTTTTTTTTTTTTTTTTTTTTTTTTTTTTTCTAAATCTGAACTTCAGGCAGATAATAAAAATACACTTTTTTATTTTTTTTTTCCTGATGAAACAAATATATTTTAAATCTAACTCCTAAGTATATAACTTTATCTTGATATTAAACTCCAATATTCCCCTTTATATATGCATACAAACTGGGAAGAATGATCAGTACTGGGGGCCAGTCGATCTCTTTTGAATGTGCTGACAGCAGGAGAGAGCAGAAGGATGACCTCCATGTACTGCAGATTCATTGTCCTTTCAGCAAGCCCTAATGTGTGTTTTGACCCAGACTTTAACTGAGCTGTTTTGCTGCTATGGCAGGGTTCAAGAATCTGGTTGTGCTGTTTAGCAGACGTTCCTGAATCTCAAAATGGACTCCATAAAATAACCAAAGTTTTTACAGGAAAAAAACGGTTCTCATTTAGTATGTTTTTTAAGTTGCTTACTTTGAGTTCAACTTCAACTGTTTAGTGATCTAGTAGTAGTGATGATTTTTAACCTAGATAAGAAATTTCTTCTCAATTTTTCTGCTTCAGGCTTTCCTTAGACATCAGAGAATGACTGGACTCGCGGTCTTTTTCTTTTCCAGATATAGAATTTCCGGGTATTTTGAAGCTTTTTTTTTTTTTTTTTTTTTTAAGAAAAAAGAGTTTTCGGAAAAAAGTAAAGAAAAAAATATCGGTGTGGAGCAGTTTTACAAATTTAAATCATTTTGATTTTCATGCGTCATTTTATCTATAAATGAAGGGATTGTGTATTTTTTTGAAGTAGTGGTTTGTAACACTTCCTTATTTGAAAATGCTGCTGGTGAAGAAACATTTTGTGATGATCCAAAAGCAGTAGAAAGAGTGTTTCTGGAATAAGAACTCTTAAGGGAAAATCTACTTGCACTTTCATTATGGTCCTCTTCATTTAATTCTATAAAATACTTGTTAATGTCTTTAGGGCACCTCTGGCCTGCCAGGATGTGTCTTGTAGACCATGTAGCATTTGGAAAAGAATATTGCTTCTCACAATATTTTCAAAATACAGCTTTTCCTCTTAGCAGAAATTGAATTGTGGAAATGCTTCCAAACTCTAGATGTCAGTCTCACCATTTTACTGAGAGGAAAAGAAAAAACAGATTAGTGACCAGAGTATAGGTAAACATTATGCTGTGATGTTGGAGAATATTAATAGGAATCATTTAAAGGTTTAAAAAAGATAGACTAATTTGTCAGATGGATTTACCCTCTTACCTGTCAATTAGAGCCTTAGAGGACAGAATCATCTACAGCAGGGGTAGGCAACCTCAGCCCTCCAGCTGTGGTGAAACTACAAGTCCCATGAGACATTGCAAGACCCTGACAATCACAGACATGACTCCTAGAGGCAGAGGCATGATGGGATTTGTAGTTTCACCACAGCTGGAGTGCCGGGGTTGCCTACCCCAGATCTACAGTATCCCAACAATCGCCCACCTCTAGGAGGTACAAGATGGAACCCAGAAACTAAACTGGAGCCTTTTCCCTGCAGCGCCCCATAACATTTCACTTGCATTGAAAACTACAGTGTTACTTGAATTGTACTCCAGGATTTGCTTGTCTTTAGCTGAACCTGAGAGAACTCGCAATAATTTTAAGACTTTGCATAGTCTCAGAAATATTTAATTAAGGTCTTTGTCATATAGTTTGAATACAATGTCATAAATTCATTATTTATCATTGTAAAAGAACATATTCCCCACTTCTTTTTTTTTTTTTTTTTTTGCAATTTTTCATGGGGGAAAAAAAACAGAAAAGGGATTGGGAAAAAAAAACTGTGATAGCAGCAAAACGAATAGCTCCCTCTGCTGCCTCCAATGTTCAGTGAGGAGGGAGCTTACAGAGAGAGCCACTGCTCTTGGGGACAGCAGCGCTGGATCGAGTTCGGACTCAAGTAAGTATCAGGGGGCTGGGGGGAGCTGCACACAATAGAGAATGCATGAAGGCAAAAAACATTCTACATTTACAACCACTTTATTTTAGACTAATGATTTTTACTCCCAGAATTGTTGCTCATCAGTCTCTTCGGGGGAATCCACGGATATGAGATCATTGCCATGGCCAGCCATTTCAGATGCTGTCATCTCATGTGTATGGATATTTTTACTAGAGTAAAAAAATAAATATATTTATGGACAAAAGCTGTTCCAAAAAACATACCACAGATGTTTCACTAGACTCTTGCAACTGCAGAGATGCTTCTGTCATTAGGTCAGCTTTTAACTCTGGTGTCCAGTTATATTGATTTCATTTTTGGCCCAGGCACGCTTTGTGTTTACATAACTCGTAAAGCATATCTTCACTCAAGAACAAAAGATGTAGTAAACTGCTTACTAGTCCCTAGATATGGTGGTTGCATTTGTTTAATTTTTAAGGATAAGTGCATATTCTGCTAGCACAGAAATCCTGTGTCACTTTCTTTGGAGTGAATTGAACTCTAAAACACTGTTATTAAGCACTTTAGCCCCGCAAGGATTTACCCCCTTCCTGACCAGAGCACTTTTTGCGATATGGCACTGCGTCGCTTTAACTGACAATTGCGCGGGCATGCAAAATTGCACCCAAACAAAATTGACGTCCTTTTTCCCACAAATAGAGCTTTCTTTTGGTGGTATTTGATCACCTCTGCGGTTTTTATTTCTTGCACTATAAACAAAAAAAGCGACAATTTTGAAAAAAAACAATATTTTTTACTTTTTGCTACAATAAATATCCCCCCCAAAAAATATAAAAAAAAACAAATTTCTTTCTCAGTTTAGGCCGATATGTATTCTACATATTTTTGATTAAAAAAAATCGCAATAAGCGTATATTGATTGGTTTGCACAAAAGTTATAGTGTCTACAAAATAGGGGATAGATTTATGGCTTTTTTATTTTTAATATTTTTATTTTTTATTTTTTTTAGTAATGGCGGCGATCTGCGATTTTTATCGTGACTGCGACATTATGGCGGACACTTTTGACACTATTTTAGGACCATTGTCATTTATGCAGCGATCAGTGCTATAAAAATGCACTGATTACTGTGTAAATGACACTGGCAGGGAAGGGGTTAAAAACTAGGGGGCGATCAAGGGGTTAAGTGTGTCCAACGGAGTGATTCTAACTGTGGGGGGGATTGCCTCACTAGAACATGACAGAGATCACTGCTCCCAGTGACGGAGCAGTAGATCTGTCATGTTGCTAGGCAGAACAGGGAAATGCCTTGTTTACAAAGGCATCTCCCCGTTCTGCTGCTCCATGACTTGATCGTGGGCCCCCGGTGGACATCGAGTCACGGTCCGCGGGCACGGTCACGGAGTATGTGGTGGGCGCGCAATGACGCGATTTAAAGGGGACGTACCCGTACTCCCGTTTGCCCAGCCGTGCCATTGTGCCGACCATATATCGTCACACGCTGGTCGGCATGTGGTTAACTTGAGTACTTTCTGTGAACTATGAAGCAATGCCCTTTATGTAATGAAGAGGTTTATAGTGAGAGGTGTCAGTAGGTCAAATCAGGATAGCAGTCTGGGTAAACAACACAGTGCATTGAGTAAGCGTTGGCAACCTATGACTGGAAGTGTGTTATTGGCAGAAACGCCAAGTTAAAAATAAAGGAAAAGCTACAATAGATTAACTTTTTGTGTTTGAGTTTTGATATGCTTTAATTCATCAATTAAGTGGAAAAGCTCTGTAGAAAAATTTCCCCTTTGTAGATCACATAGCTTAGTTCCTGCCTATTTAGGAACATAAAACATGACTCTGTGATTCTTGCTTAGTTTTGATTCTTATGAGGACTGCAGTTCTTTTTATATTCACTAATTAAAACATTCAGCATTATCTTGAAAAGCTTAAATTGAAGATTAGTGTAACAGGGATTCCCTTTAGAAGGTCCTTGTATAACTATGATGAAGTAGGACTAGTACTTTCACTTTTGAAGTATGGGGTAATTGCTTATGAAGTTAAAAACCTAGAACTTTATTTGTATGAGAAGCTATAATCCTGGACCTGATGTTTTTATAATTTGCATTACCAGTATTATGCAGACCTCCCAGAAGAAGAACGAGCTAAGAAACTGGCCAGCTGCTCCCGGCACCGGTTCCGCTACATCCCTCCAAATACTCCAGAAAATTTTTGGGAAGTGGGCTTTCCTTCAACTCAGACCTGCAAAGACCGAGGTGAGATGTTCTTTACACCATCTACACGCTGCACCAGAATATTATTCTGTTATCCATTGCCAAGCTTACCTCTAATAGCAAGCTTATTTTCTCAACTAAAGCTAAACAAATAACAAAACTTTGTCTTTCTTCCAAAGGTTACATAAAAGAGGAAATGTCACCCTGTCAGCGACCACGAAGACGACTTCCCTACAATGCAATGTTTTCTACCAAAGGCAAAGAGCAGAAGACTTGAAACCACACTCGTTCACTTCTTAGTTATAAGGAAGAAGTCAGGATAGAAATATGGGGGCTGCCATTGCTGAATTGTTTTTTAAGGGGCACGTCATGGATATGTCATCCTTATTTTGTCTTCACAGTTTCATGAGTCCTGTGACCTAGAACAAGAGTTCATACCAGGTGTGCCAACACCTCACTGGTTTCAGGCTTGTTCAGGTTAGCAAGGATATGAGTTAGGGCTCTGAAGCATGTTCCTTCAAAAAAAAATCAACTCTCTATCCTGAAAAGTTCTCTTTAAATTTGTTCTTTCAAAATAATACTCTGCTCTGTTTCCATTAATAGTGCTGTAGCTGAATTTGCGTTTACCATTTTAGAGAGTGGGACCTGTAGAGTCATTTAGACTTGATAAGCCTATATGCTATATGGTAACATATACTGTATACTTGGGTAGCTCATCATACAGGAATCCTGTTGATATGCTGTGAACTGTCTGTCTTAGTTCAGCTTACTCAGTGGGTCATGTAGTCAGGGAACCTTTAACTTCTGCCAATGTCTCTACTGCTTTCTACCTGATACAGAGGGTTAGAGTAATGGCAAATCACGGTTTATTCTGTCAGAACAAAGTGTCTGCAGTTGTATTTAATATGTATATTTTTACATTTTCTATGTGACTGTTCATGTTTTAGCACCTTTTTTTTTTTTAAATTTGTAGGGTGCTGTGTTTGCACTGGATAATTAAAATACACACAGCATATGTAATTGGTAATAAAAGAAATGTGAATCCTATTTTGAGACATATTTTCCCTTCTGAATACTTCTCTTTTTTTTTTCCTAGTGTTCAAACATATGGGCATTTGTGTTGCTTATTTATTTAAACCACCATCAGGAATAGATGGAGACGGAAAATGTGTGCCCAGCCCTGTTAAGCCAACCCACATTGCCCTAAATGAAAACATGAATCACTCTTACAATTTTACAAGGTTTTAATCAGTTCCTCTCCTTGTTCATGTTCCCAGAATCGTTTGGATCAAAAGCCCCTTTAGACCTTTGAATGCAATAAAATGTTACTGTATGTGTTCTTATATAGGCTTGCATGAGTTAATGCACAATGGGGGAGGTACATTCAAGAATAGAGATTTCTTAACCGTACATCACAGGACATAGGGCACTTCATATTCACAGCTGCTTGGGTTATGCTGCCACCTTCAGGTTAATGGACACTGGCCAAAAAAGCAGTAATCCCTGCCCTGGTGAAGCTCCTTTTCCAGTTCAGCAAAGCCTCAATTTTTTTTTTTTTCAAGACTGCGGAGAGCTTCCTAATCCCAAATATTTTACAAATCCCCCACCAGAGGCAAATCTCTGCAAACACCTCTGCGTTACAAACCTTTCTTCATGATTCAGCAGTCAACATTTGAGAAAAATCCACCTGTTCATTTTTCACACCACGATGGAGAGGGCCAGAACATTTAAGTTCTGCCTAAGACAAGATCAGATCCACTTCTCCCTGAATGGCACGACTTCTTGTCCCGCCTTAATGGTGTTACACCTGGAAGGGAATTACTCACATTTCTTTCTTTACCAGTGTCTAGAAGTTGTCATGAATATGAAGATTCCCCCCCCCCCCCCCCCCCCATATTCTGTGATATACTCAAAGAAACGCAAGAATTAGAATGGTTTAATTTGACATCATACATTTGATGGTTCAGTTGAGACCACAAACAGATGTGACAGATTTAAGGCATGCCATGATAAGATAAACCTTGATATTAGTTTCACGTTTAGATATTTTTTCCCCATAAAGTTTTGAGTTTCATTGCACATAGTTACATACAGTTGTTCAAAATTCAAGTTTCATTGCCACAAACCATAGGATTAGTCACAATATTTCTTAAAGCAACCAGTAATTGTAAAATAAGACCATGACGTATGAAAATACTATATAGCTGCCAACCTGGATGTAGCTGCTTTATATGTTGCTATCATAGATTAGAAAAACGTTGTGCCATGGTATTGCACAGAGCGGGTGTTTAAAAAGAGCGGCCCCATACCACCTCTTCTGTGATCCCCCACCGGAGCTGTCTGCTCCTCCTTTTTCTCTGAGTTCCCCATAGCAAGCTGTCCATAGATGCACGCAGTGCAGCTTGTCCCCACTCCCTCCTCACTGGATTTGATTGACAGCAGCAGAAGTCGATGCCCTGTGATTACAGGAAAAGAGATGCAGCTACACAGCGTGCTGGATCAAAAGAGGAGTCGGGTAAGTATTTAAGGGGGCTGGGGGAGCTGATCATGGAGGGATTTTTACCTTAATGCAGAGAATGCATTAAGGTAAAATACCTTATGCCTTTTAGAACCAAACTAAAAAATTTTATGAGCTTGTGAAACATTTGTTTTTTTTCCTGTACTTTTTATTGACTGCCTTGGTAAAATAAAATTTTTTTTTTTCTAAAAAAGAGAAAGGAAAGCAGCGCTTAACTAAGATACTATGAATAACGCCCTATGAACTATTGACTTCACTGTGAAAAATATAAACATAGGACCTAGAAATAAGCCCCAAGAATTATAGTGAATTACTAACGTGTGTACAAATCAATAAGGTGCTAAAGATCTACACATAATTATTAACATAAGCAATTTATTTTAACAATAACAAAGTCCATCATAATAGTGCTCCAAAAAATGTCTTCAAGGAAAAAAAAAGTGTGTGTGTGTGTGTGTGTGTGTATATATATATATATATATATATATATATATATATATGTGTATGTGTATGTGTATGTGTATGTGTATGTGTATGTGTATGTGTATGTGTGTGTGTGTGTGTGTGTGTGTGTGTGTGTGTGTGTGTAAATTCATGAACATGAAAAGTAATAGTTCCTCAATAAAAAATATGATGGTCACATTCAGTGATATCTCGTATGCTGATCCAATGTGATAATGACACCCAATGTGATCCTCCACCAGACGTACCAAACTGACTGGTAAGATTATAAACCAGCAGCTGAGGCTTTTTGCAATCAATGCTTAGATCCAAGGTGCTGTGAATAATTCTCAAAGTCTTCACCAAAACTCATGCCATGGTCCCCACATGTATAAGGAAAGAAAGAAGGAGGCTCCAATAGTGTGATAACGCTTATTAAAAAGTTTATTTTAAAACATTAGAATAGGTTGCACTCACATTTTAAGTGTCAGACCTGACACTAGGAGTTACAAGCATAGATGGGTTCCAAATCCCCTCCGGCTGCTTGAGTTCTTATGCGAGCCACGTGTACAATCCTGGAGAGCGGGTTGACGTCAGCTTCCTTGCCCCGCCCTATGCATTTCATCATACGGCATCTTCCCAGAGTGGTAGGATGCCTGAAGTCTCCACGCCATTTTATGTATGGGTGAACTGCCCTAGGATTGATTAACAACCCGCAACAATAATCTAGCAAAAAAGGTTTAATTCAAAACTGCAGTGTTATACTAAAATAACATACAAGAGCGCATGTGCGGCCAGCCTGAGCAGATGTGCTTCTGAGTTGCTCTGCACACCCCTCCGCAGAAACAGCTTTCGCTAGTGGCTCCACACCTCACCCACTACTTCTAACTGCCCGATCCTCCTGGGGTGAGGACCGGGAGCATAACAGATGCCACATCAGCCGCGGATTAAGCCCCAGAGTGGCCCCCGCTATTCTTCCCGGGCTACAAGCAGGGAATCCAAGATGGTGACCGGCTATACAACACGAGGGACGCCGGCACCCCTAGAGGAGAAGCCGCTCTCACAGAAAAGTATCACCAAGCCCCCAGGGCAGAGCAACCTCCCGAACAGCCCTCCAATACCCTCCTCAGCTTCAGGTGAGCACACAAGTCTGCAATGCTCACCCCCTAGCCCCCCCTCACAGACTGCAGCCATATCACCCAGTCAGGACTCACACATCCTCTGTCCTGGATAGAGAGATGGCAGATCTCTTTTGCAGCCAGCCCAGCAGCCAAGAACCAGATCAGGACACTGCTACTGATTTCCCTGCTATTACATCAGCTCAACCACAGTATTCAGGTGACCCAATCCTTTTGGCCCGCTTTGCTGATTTACTGCAAAGGGAATTGGCTAAAGCTACTGACAAATTAGCTTTGGACATAAAGCAGGATTTCCAGGAGCTGGGGAATCGGTTAGAAAGCATTGAATCGAAAGTAGATGATACGGTTCACAGAGTGTCCCAAAACTCAAACATGATAACCGATTTACAAGATCGCCTTGAGGAAGCATACTCAAAAATCGATGATCTCGAAAATCGCGCCAGGCACTATAATTTTCGTATCTGGGGCATTCCGGAAAATGTAAAAGATATCACTTCCGTCACCTAGTCACTGATGCAGGCGGCTGTACCTGATATTAATGACATTCATATGGAAATCGATCGCATCCACAGGGCTCTGATACCTCCAAAATCCAATGGCCCCCCTAGGGATGTTATCGTTAAACTGCACTTTTTCCGGATCAAGGAGGCAGTGATGCGTCATGCTAGAGAAAACCCGGATCTGGATATAGATTGTCTCAAGATTCAAATATTTGCTGATATCTCACAGGCTACTATTCAAAAACGACGAACGTTTAAACCCTTACTGTTACCGCTGATCCAACGCAACATTCGCTATAGATGGAACTACCCCTTTAAACTCCAATTTTCCTTCACCTACACCTTTTCTACATTTGCTGAAGGTGAAACAATCTTATTGAAATTGGGCTTCATCTCTCACAGCCCATCATCGCAGAACCGACATGGATCCGACGACCCTCCTCCTCCACTCCCCCCTCCATGGTCAGCAAAGTCGAGAAGGCCAGCGAAGACATCAGCCTCTTCCTCTCACGCGCCCTGAGAACCTGTCTCATCCTATTGGACGAACGTTTCGGTTGATGCGGCGGTTTCTCAGTAGTCCTATTGCGGGACATTAACCGCTGCTTTTGTCTTTTTTGCCTTTTTTTTGTTTTTGATAACTTTGAGATACCATATACCTGTTATTTAATGGTTCTAGCCAACCCTGAAGTGGTTGGTTAACTATGGTTCACATATTTTCTTTTTCAGGTTGGACTTCTGTTATTATTGTTCATCCCACTAGGTTTGATACCACAATCAATCCATTCTGTGGCTTTATCATGTTCTCTAGGTTGAGATGCGGGGCCAAAACTGTATTTAAATGTGCCTTTACTGCTGGGGGGTGTCTATGCGCTCTCCCCATTTGAAGGACTCTTCCCATCACTTGTTTTGGTTACGAGATATAGGGGTCTCCTGCCCTGACTACCTTTTTGTTTTTTTTGTTTTGTCTCTTTCTCTCTTTCTCCATTCTTGTTTTAACTTTTTCTACCACTGTTCTTTCTTGAGGGTCGCTTGGAGGTTCTCCTGGTGCTTCCGGGTCGGAAGGTTTGCAGATCAGTGGGTGAGTCTGTTTATCAAGGATCAACTGACTGTTTCCTATGTCTAATATAATGTCTACCTCCCAGAATATCCGACTATTATCTCATAACGTTCAGGGTTTCGGGTCCCCTGCTAAACGGATTAAGGCCTTTACACACTATCGCTCTTTAGGGGCAGACATTGTCGCCCTCAAGGAGACACACTTTCCCTCCTTATTTACCCCTCGATTTCTCCATAAAGACTATCCTCTTTGTTACTATGCCAATGCGTCGGAAAAGAAAAGGGGAGTGGCCCTCTGTTTCTCTCGACGTGAATCATTCATTGAAACCAAAGTTATTAGAGATAAAGATGGGCGTTATCTTCTTGTCAAAGGTCATCTGGGGGAATCACTGATTAACTTCCCAATTTATTAAGCTATCAACACCAATCAAACTGCATTTTTTCACTCCCTCCTGTGTTCCATGACTCCTGAGTTTGAAGGCGCAGTGATCCTAGCGGGTGACTCTAATCTAGCCTTGGACCTTCTTAAAGATAAATCACACGCCGTGGGGCTTCGTCCCCCTCCTAAACAGAGTCATACATTTGCACAATTACTTTATCACTATGACTTAGTGGATGTTTGGAGGGAAGCAAATCCTACCGCTAGAGATTACTCTCATTACTCAAGAGCACATGGACATTACTCCCGGATTGACCACGTGTTTTTCCTCTCGGGGCTGCTACCTAGATTGAAATCCGCTAAGATACTATCTACCCCCTGGTCGGATCATGATCCGATTTTGGTTCAGATTTCAGACCTCACCAGTAGAACAGCAAACCCTCATTGGAGGTTGAATGAATCTCTCCTCTGTGACGAATCTCACTGTCTTAAGATTTCTTCTCATTTACAAACTTACTTTGATATTAACACAGAAGACACATCCCCTGCTGTTAATTGGGCTGCACACAAAGCTTCTGTCCGAGAAGCCTTTATTCAATTATCCTCCAGACTCAAAGCTCACATTGAATTGATCTCTGCCAAAACCAGGGAGTTTGAAACCTTAACTAAACAACATAAACGCTCTCCATCTCCTAACTTGTTTACTAAACTGGAACAATCTCGCTTGGAACTTAATTTATGCCTTACTACTAGGGCTGAGAAACAATTAAGGTGGATGAATCACAAATTTTTCACCTGGCGGGACCATCCGGGTTCTTTATTAGCACATAAGCTTACCCCTAGACACTCTCACAGGGCACTCCCCAAAATAAGATTATCAGGAGGTCATCTTTCTCAGGACCCCCAAAAAATTCTTTGGGAATTCCACGATTTTTATGCTGACCTATACAGTAATCCTCGGGACACGGACCCTCCATCCGTTAGGGAATTTTTGGGGAACCTCCCTCTTGTATCCATCACAGATGATCATAAAGACCTTATGGACCAACCTTTTACGGGCGAGGAGATTTGTGCTGCTATTAAATCATTGTCACTCCACAAATCTCCTGGCCCAGATGGTCTTCCTAATCTATACTATAAAAAATTCTCTGGACAATTGGTTCCACACATGGTTCTTTACTTTAACTCCTTACGTGATGGAGGTACGGTCCCCTTGGATGAAAATAAAGCGTATATCAGTGTTTTTCCTAAACCTAACAGGAACTCTACTGACGTTCGTAATTACCGTCCAATTTCATTAATAAATTGCGATTTAAAGATCCTTACAAAAGTCTTGGCTTCTCGCCTTAACATTTTTTTTAGAACACTACATTCATAAAGACCAATCTGGATTTATAACAGGACGTCAGACCCTAGATCAAATTTGTAGATCCATAACTCTAATCTCAACAGTAAGGTCTAACTGGGACGCTCCACTTGCCCGGGAACTCCTGCTCCTTTCATTGGACCTTAACAAGACCCTTGATAGCTTAAATTGGGACTAACTTTTTATTACCCTTGAGACCCTAGGATTTGGCTCTACGTTTATTTCCTTATTAAAAATGCTATATTGCTCCCCAATAGCCCCTGTTTCTATTAGAGGTCATAAATCACCATTATTCCCTGTCCAGCGACGTACGAGACAGGGATGTCTGCTCTCCCCTCTACTATTTGCATTAGCAATAGAACCCCTAGCTATGGCAATCCGTTCCCACCCTGATATTAATGGTATTCGTCATGGCCAACAGGAACACAAATGTGCATTGTTTGCCGAAGATGTTCTCATGTATATCACTAATCCCCAAGTAACTTTACCCAACTTGCCATCCCTACTAGATCATTTTTCACAACTCTCCGGTCTATGTCTGAATCCCAACAAATGGTCGCATTTAACATGCCACTACCGCCTGCTGTAGTGCAGGCTCTTCAAAATGCATTTAGCTTTAAATGGAATCCTTGTTCTCTTCCGTACCTAGGAATGCAATTGACTTCCTCTATAGACACCATATATAGGGCAAATTATCCCCCATTATTTAAAAGACTCAAGGAGGATCTTTGTTGTTGGGCAGATTATTCCCTTTCATGGCTTGGCAGAGTCAATTCAATAAAAATGACACTATTACCTAGACTCCTTTACTACTTTAGAACTTTACCGGTGGCAGTCCCGAGCGGAGACATACAACGTCTACAGGCTGAGGTTTCACGGTTCATATGGGGTAATACAAGACCTCGGATACAAAAGCGAACACTTTACACACCAAAACCTATGAGGGGGCTGGGTCTCCCCAATTTTCAGGCATATTACCAATCGGCTCAAATAGCCCAATTAGCCTACACCACAGCTAAAAGCTCAGTCCCTCTTTGGGTCTCTATAGAAGCACTTGCCTGTCATCCGTTGGCTATAGGATCATTAATGTGGCTTCCTAACCGTCAACGCCCACCTATACTATGCCCCACCTTATCGCATTCCTTAGCAATATGGGATAGGACTCACAACCGCAGTCCTTTATCGTCCCCTCATACACCACTGGCTCCCATTTTCTGCAATCCGGAGTTTCCACCTGGTTTGACCCTGCAAGTGTTTCAGTGGTGGCTCAATAAAGGGCTGCTGAGAATTGGAGACTTTCTGAACGGGGATCAATTGCACACGATACAATATTTTAATGCCCCCTAGCGAAATATTTCAGTATAATCAAATTGCATCGTTTGCCAGATCTAAACTTAACCAAGTAGTGGGCCCCCTTATGCTTACAACATTCTAATTAACTTGTCAGGCCAGAGGCTTTCAGAGGGGTCAGATTTCTGCGATATATACTTCCCTCACTGAGCCAGATTCAAAACTTGCCTATATGGTCCAATGGGAAAGAGATTTGAATCTAACTATTGAATGGCAAGATCTTGCTTTTCAGTTATCCAAAATTTCCATTAATACTACTCTGATAGAGGCTAACTACAAAACGCTCCTACGTTGGTACCTGGTACCCACTAGAGTAGCTAAGATGCATCCTTCCACTTAACCAAACTGTTTCCGACGTTGTGGTCAGTTGGGGACGATGCACCATATTTGGTGGCAGTGCCCCCTCGTAACCATATTTTGGATTCGAATTTTCAACTTAATCAATTCAGTGACGGGGGTAAACATTCACAGATCTCCTGAAGCTGCCCTATTTCATAAATTGCCTGATGAAATACCCAAACAATCAGTAAAATTGACTAAATATATATTACTGGCGGCAAGAATTACGATTGCAAGACATTGGAAACAGTCGATAATCCCTCTTGACCAGGTTAAGAATAAACTTAATTGGATTATCGTCAATGATAAACTCACTCACATTCTCTGTAATAAAGTCAAGAAATTTAAGAAGATATGGGACCCATGGATTGAATATATTTCAACTCCATCGCGAATCCCAGGACGGCCCTCTCCCTCCCCATTTCACTTTCTCTCTCGTTTCTTCCTTTCTTCCCTCCTCTTCTCTCTTTCTATTTGTTTTGTTCTTTTTTTCCATTTCCGGAAACTTTGATACAATACGGATGATCTCATATGAGACCTTCTATGACCATGAGACTTGGGACTGTCCCAGAGACCATGTCCTGGACCTCCCAGGACTCTGGGTCTCTACTATTCCCTCACACAAGGGTTGCCCAGCTCATGATTGAGAGGTTATGGTTAAATCCCACCGATTTTTGGATGCCTATCGCACTTTTTATGTCTTGTTATCACAATAGGTGGTGAATAAGTACTATGAATCTACCTTAATTATTTCTGTATTGGAATATATTGCTTTGATAATTTGATATTAATCTGCCTATGTGACTGGCTATTTTGTACTTTATTATTTCAATAAAAACATTGAAATATAAAATAACATACAATATCATACATTTCTCATTAAACTCATGACATCTGAAGCTGAAAATAATTGATTACAAAAATGCACGCAATGAAAGTACCAAGTAATGACTTCTTAAACAGCCAGATGTGGAATTAAAGAATAACTCCAGACTATCGTCAAAAAGTGACAAATTTAAAAGAAATCCTACAAGTAAAATTAGAACAAAGTGGGTAGTAACTAGACACTGGTAATAGCCAAAATGTTTGTTCATAGTGTGCTAAATTATAAAGTTGGCCTTTTTAAAAGTTAGTCAAAAAACAATTGAGGTCTATGTCAATGTCGAGTCCGTATGGATGTAAAGATCCCAATCTATACACTCACTGTGTTTCTCTCCTTGACATCTCCTTGAGCATATCTGACCCCCTCCAATATCCCATAATTCTATCAATACCATAGAAGAGCAGCTTGCTGGGATCACTATATGTTTCAATTGAAAGTGTCGCGAGACACTATGTTTGTCAAATCCCTTAATTATATTATTCACATGCTCATTGATCCTAGTCTTTAATTTTCTCGTGGTCCTACCCACGTATTGATTAACAAGAAAACGTGGCACTTACTGCATAAATAATAATACAATTATGAATAAATATCTAATCAAAGTGATAATACCGCAATGTGCAAAAAAACTGCATGAACTGAAGACCGTTGCAGTAGAGGCCTGGCAGAGCATCACCAGGGATGAAACCCAGCGTCTGGTGATGTCTATGCGTTCCAGACTTCAGGCTGTAATTGACCGCAAAGGATTTGCATCCAAGTATTAAAAAGTGAAAGTTTGATGGATGATTGTTAATCTGTCCCATTACTTTTGGTCCCTTAAAAAGTGGGAGGCACATATACAAACTGTTGTAATTCCTACACCGTTCACCTGAATTGGATGTAAATACCCTCAAATTAAAGCTGAAAGTCTGCAGTTAAAGCACATCTTGTTCGTTTCATTTCAAATTCATTGTTGTGGTGTATAGAGCCAAAAAGATTAGAATTGTGTCGATGTTCCAATATTTATGAACCTGACTGTAGTTCATCATAGATAAAGTGTAGAGTGCCAATATCCAGAAAATCTCCACCATCCACTGTGTGCCGTTTCCCCCAGCCTCTCACCTCATAAATCCAATTGATAAGCGTCTCTGGTATTTCCAACACCAATCGATCCAAAATGGTGACCGATCAATTCCTAAGATGTTCCTCAGTAGAGTCACAGTTACCAGGATAGAGAAGGCTCATACACATATAAAGGAAGGGGAAGGCTCCATAGTGTAGTAATTCCACAAATAGTTTTATTAGTACACAAAAATAACTTACAGTTTAAGTTGTAAACAACCAGCGTTAGAAGCATAGGAACTTCCGGTCTCGGCCGCGACCGGAAGTGACGTCACCCGGCTCTCTCCCTGACACGTTGTGTCACTGTTCATGTGACTTTTTCAAAGGGTGTGAGAGTCGGGTGCACGGAGGTGACTTATAAAGCGGAACGGCTGTCATGGCAACCATCCTGGAATCAATGTAATCTAAAATCTCAGAACAATCCTACAATGCTACCAACATAATAATCAAAGTAGCCAAGGGTATAGAAATAAGATAAAATCAATTACAAAATACAAAATAGACAATTAAAATTACTTTGCCACACTTAATAATTTTCATATAAATGGCGCCATCTGGTGGGCAACTAAAAAACAGCTCCAAATGCTAATATCAATAATAAGACGTCTAATGAATAAACAATAGCTGCCGAAGGCCCATATATGACATCTTGTGGATAACTTGAAGATTGCAATCAAATGAATTATATATGAAAAGCTCCATCCAGTGGGCAAATAAATACTTCCTTAGAACTGATGACAAAAACTAATGACAGAAACAGCTAGCAGAAAGCCGCATCAATAACATCATCTAAGAACTAAAATACATTATGCAATTGATAAAAGAAGTAATATTAAAATAATAATAAAATGAGGAGAGTGAATCAACGCTCAATACAAAATAGATCCAATTAAAATCAATAACGTACTAGACAAATTTTTAAATTTTTTTTTTAAATATTCTAAATGACAGAGAGAGTGAATCAAAGATCAATAACTTAGAGATAAAATAATTCAAATCGAATTTTACATTGTGTCCCAATGGTACCAAGGTAAGGAGCTTGTGTATCCAGCAGGATTCTGATTGACTACGTTTTATAACTTTATTATCACCCCTCCAAAGGGGTTTGTATTTTTCTATCCCCCATACCAATAACAAGGAGGGGTCTCTAGTATGACACTGGTCATAATGTCTAGAAAGACAGAAGGTAGACCATCCCTTCCGTTCTACACGAGATAAAATCTTTTATCTGGTATTCTCTGCCAGTAACGGTCAATTTAAAACTTGTTTTTTTCTTCTTGCTTTCTTTCGTGTGCCTACAAGTATAACATGTTTTACAGGGATAAAATCCCTTACCTTCAAAGAAGGAAATCTTTCTCTGGGCAGGAGGATCCAGTACATTCTTCACTATAAGATCCCTCAGAGTTGGTGCCCTCTGATACGTGAATTTAGGCTTTTTCGGTAATATTGCCCCAAGATGTCGATCAGCTCTTTCGAAATTCCAGTATTTTCTACATATCCTCTCTGTTTGTACTGGATGTTAAAGTCCATAACAAACCGGACACCATTCATATATTCTTTATTTCTGGTCGAATCTTGGATTTCGTTTTTTCCTGTCGAGCAGTTACATCCCTTATTTTTTCTTTAATAAAATTTTGTTGATACCCTTTTTGAATAAATCTCTCACCAATGAATTTGGCTTGTTTCGTAAACACTTCATCCTTAGTGCAATTGCTTCTTAGCCTAAATAATTGGCCCTTAGGTATATTCTCCAACCATGGGGCATGGTGACAACTATCCAATGGGAGGTAGCTTTTCCTGTCAACAGGCTTAAAATTTGTTTGTGTTACCAATCTTCCCTCTTCTTTTGAGATTTCGAGATCTAGAAAATTCATTTTTTCATCGCTTATTTCCCATGTCAATTTGATATTTTTATTGTTTGTATTCAGGCCAAACCCAAAATCCATCAGGCTTTCTGTGTCACCAGCCCAGATTACAATAATATCATCGATGAATCTCTTTAATAGGAGGAGCTGTGGCGGTCTCCTATTATATAAAGCATCCTCCTCCCATTCAGCCATGTAGAGATTAGCTACACTGGGCGCATACTTAGCGCCCATTGCTATTCCACAGATCTGTTTATAGTAATTTTTCTCATACCAGAAATAGTTATGGTCTAGGCTGTATTTTAGACAATTCACAAGAAATTCCCTCTGTACACACTTCAATCTGCTAAGTTCTTTCAGGGCCCATTTCGTCGCTTGTATTGCTTCTCCGTGATTGATGATTGAGTACAGCGATGACACATCTGCTGTTGCAAGGTAGACTGGTCTGTCATCTAGTATAATAGTATCCAATAATTGTATCAAGTGTTTTGTATCTCTTAAGTACGACTTAGTTTTCCGCACTATTGGCTGCAAGAACCAATCAATATACTCTCCTATTCTAGCTCCAACCGAGTTTATTCCATTTACTGTCGGTCTCCCCAGTGGTTTTTCCTTGTTTTTACGGATCTTCGGGATAGTATATATTATAGGAATCCGGCATCCAAGCGGCTGAAGGTATTTCCCTTCCTTCTTGTTTAATAGGCCTTTTGCCATATATTTTTCTATCAGACTAGCTAAGTCATCTTTATATTCTACTATTGGATTACTAGATAGTTTTTGGTAGGTATCTTCATCCCTCAATTGTCGGTCTTGATATGCTTTCTTCGATTGTACCACTATGGCTCCTCCTTTATCAGCCTACCTTACTACAACATCTTTCCTCTCTTCAAGTCTTTTAATACCATTCCTTATGTCACTGGAGTCATATATCTTCTTCACCTTCAGGTCTTGAAGGTCTTTTGAGACCATTCTTCGGAACACTTCAATGTGTCCTTCAGTTTCAATGGGGGGGTTGAACAAAGATTTATTTCTCAAATTGCTAAACTTTATCTCACTCTCCACAGTATTGTTTCTCATTAAATTCTCTCATGGTTTTTTTAGCATATATTTCTTGATGTGTAGACTCCTGGCAAATTTGTTAATATCTGCATAGGCGTTAAATTTATTCAGATTCTTTTTCGGAGCAAACTTAAGACCCTTGTCTAATACTTTAATTTCTTCTTTCGTAAGTTCCACTCCACCATATTTACTATTCCCTCTCCTATCACTCTCTTCTTCTGCTTCTTTGCTCCTGCTCTGCATCCTCGCCTCGGTTTGCGTTTCTTCCAGATGGATTTTCTGAAGGTCTTCTCAGTGATCTCCTTGGTCTCTCTTCCCAGTCTCTGTCTTTCTGCGGATCTTGGTTCCTTTCTTCTTTCCTCCTCATTTTTCTCCCTGAATTCTGATCTAGGCTGCGTCTACCCATGTATTGCTTTCGGCACGGACATTTTAAGTACGTAAACCACGGGGGTGGAGTCACAAGTAATCAAAGACCTAATTTTATGATGTTTATTGTCGGTAAATGAAGAAAATTCCGATTTCTTTCTACTCTCCTTTTTGTACCTTTACAAGCTTTGCATTTATTGCACCTGAAAAAACCTAGATTAACAAACATTTTTACCTTTTTTTTGGTGGATCAATGATATTTTTTTACCAGTCTCCCACATATGCCATTTTTTTCCTATAAATAAACTTCGGATAAGTGGGCAATATTTTCCTCTCATCCTTCAATAAGATGTGCCAATGTTTTTTTATTATTTTTTCTATATCCTTAAACTGTTTGTTATAGTCAGTAATGAAACTGAATCCAAAACCTTTCTGTGATTTTTGTTTTTTTTGTATATAGAAGTTCATGTCTCTTTGGCCAAAATCCCTTCCCTTTCAGCAACTAAAAATGTCTGTTTAAAATGTAACAGCAAATGTACACTGTTATACAAGCTTTACACTCACTACTTTACATTGTAGCAAAGTGTAATTTCTTCAGTGTTGTCACATTTTGTGAGATACTGTATATATGATTTTTCTTCCCCTTGAAGACATTTTTTGGGTCACTATTATGATGGACTTTGTTATTGTTAAAAGAAGTTCCTTATGTTAATTATGTGTATATCTTTAGCACTTTGCCCTTTAGTGATTTGTAGACACATTAGTAATTCACTATAATTCTTGGCGCTTATTTCTCGGTCCTATGTTTATATTTTTCACAGTGAAGTCAATAGTTCATAGGGTGTTATTTAGTCTTTTTTTTTAGTTTCTTTTTTGGTCCTGCCAAAAATTAGTAGTAGCCGCGATCCATAGTTTTGATGGACCGCACTTGTAATTATACATTTTTATAGAGATCTTTGGTGCTGTATTGCACATTTTTTCATATTTTTTTTTTTCTATAGTTCATTGAGGGACACCGCTGAATAGTAAGAAACCTAGGGTTATACTGTTGCCTAGAAGAAAAACAGACTCTAGGAACACTAAAGCCCTGTTTACACCTAAGCATATCAGAATCATGGTAAAACAAGCTTGCAGTACCATTTCTTAGAGTCGCCAAACTCAGCTGGGCTAAGTGCCAAAATTTTGTACATAAGTGTCTTTGGTGTGACAAACGTGCATAATAAATGGGCTCCCTTATGCACAACACAAAAAATTGTGAGAGGAAACGCATATTCCTGTTACGCAAATAGTGAACTTGGCCTGAAAGAACCAGAAACCAGCTGTGTAGAGGCTATAATGCCTCCCACCTCACACCTTCTCAGTTATGCTTGGTGTCATTGAGATAATGGATGTCTTTCCCTTCTGCTTTTAACCGCTGGTACACCTCATGGCTCGGGTCTGTGTGTATTCCTGGGGGATTTTGCTCATTACTATTTCTTAAAGGTAAACACCATTCTGGATGTTAACACCATGTCTGGCACCAAAATGAAGGGTAGTCATCCTGTGGCTGCAGGCAACTCATATAACCTGGACTTATTTTGCACTAGTTTGAAGGCTGTGCCTGACGCTGCATGAGGTTGTCTTTTTTTTTTTTGTCCCAGTCAGAGCTACCTGTGTAGGTGGCCATTTATGATCTCCCTTTCACCACTTGGTGTTTGTTCCTCTTCCTGCCTCATAGCTGTGGTGTTTTCTGCTGTTATGCTGCATTTATGACTGTGCAACTTGCTGCTTCTTCTGATGTAATTTAAAACACCCATCACCTTCTCCAGCAGAATCTGATGTAAAAATACACAATATTTCTGATTCTGGTGGATATCCTTCAGAGGATTCTTTGGTGGGCATGGAGTTCTTCCTTCCTTAGAGGAGAAGTTTCCATCAGCTGAATTTCAAAAAGTGACCCGCTAGTACAGGGAACTCCTCCCTGTTCTGCTGTCACAGGGAGAGAGGGCAGCGGAGAGGGGCTGCAGCAGTGGGAATATGTTCCCAAAGGTGAACTTTACCTTTCATTTCTTCACTACCAAGCCACGTGCTCCACTTTTAGCCTTGGGTGGTCAGACTGTTTTTGTAATATTTCACTTTTTATTTTTCACGTACAGCTTTCAGATTTAGTAAAAGACCCCAAAATCTACATTTCTGAAAGCACAGGGCACTTAATAGCTGCACAAATGTTTATAACAGGTTTTATAAAACTTGTATTTTTGATAACTCTAAATATAATTAACAAACACAACATAAATTACAACATTCCTTCTCAATCTAAAAAGTAAAACTGTATTCACTTAATAAATAACAAATATTTGTACATTTTAATTTGTGCCTTTTTGCAAAATGGTATGCAAAACTGTAATAAGCAACTAATGCTATAAATCTGAAGGCTGGCTTCATGCCTATGTCTTGTGGTAACACTTAATCCACAGTGCCTTGTGTGTGCCGCACATAGTTCATCTGTTCTTCGTCTTTGTCTCAGAGGTATTCAGTCTTTGGATGAACAATCTAGCTACAAAAGCAGACCTCTGTATCCCAATGTGTTATTCACAATACATACCTTGGAAGAAAACTTTGAAATTAGATCCTTAACATTGATAAGTCCTCTCTAATTCTGTCACATTGCTTGAAGAATTTGGGCCTTTTCCTGAATACCTTTCTGAGCAAAGTTTTCCTATCCTAGGACAAGTTGATAAAACTGCAGAATCAGATTTGGCAACTGCATTACCGACGTTAGTATTCCCTGCGTGTAAGTGCTAGTATTGATGGTATCCACCTTTGAATAGGTCCCATTTGCTCAATTTCACTTCAGAATTTTGCAACAAATATACTCACGTATGAGATACATCAAGTTTTTCATTTTGGACAAGATGATCCAATTCCATCCTCGAACCAAGATGTCTCTGTCATGGTGGCTTCTGTCCCCAGCATTGTCAGAGCAGGGTTTTTTATTTTCTTCTATAGAGAAGGGAAAAACACAATGTGGGAGCCCCCAAAGCTGCATAACCCAAATGTATACAAAAAAAGGAAGTCTCCCCAGGGTTTTTTTTTAGCAGCAGAGAATTTATACAAAAGTAATTGATATAAAAAATCATTTATTAACAGACAATAATAATTTCAAATGAACAATGATAAATCAATATAGGTAGTGCGACACAAAAACAAACATGGAACATCACTCATAGCAAGGAACACCCTATGTACAAGCATGGTTTGCCAATTGTATTTATGACGTATGTATCCACATGAAAAACCCTGATGCATTTTGACCCTTGCGATTTTTCGGTCTCTTCAGGGGGATTTATATTCTAGGAAAATATCAAAGTATCTAATTAAAGTCATTGGACAATATAAAGAATGTAAGTATAGCACAGAGGTATAGTTACCAATGGGTGGATGAAGACATGAAGATGTATCACACAAACCAGCATTGCATTGTAGTTGTCCAAAGATCCCATCGCTGCCTCACATCCCCCCCGCGTCTTCCGTGTGGGCGCATAGTCCACCAATCTTTTTTTTTTTTTTTTTTTTGTAGGTCATTGAGACACTTTGCTAATCCCAAAATAATACTCACAGTTTGGGTGTAATATTTCCACCTCTGTCTGTTTTCGTACTGAAGAATAACTTTAAAAATGTGATGCTGGCTGTTTCCATCTTGCTTGTGGGCATGTGAAGCCCACAAGCACTGATTTCCTGGATGCGGTGAATGCTGTTCATTCACAGCTTGTTCACACGCATGATCATTGTTCCCGCACTGAATCTTGGGAAGCCTGACACTAAGCTCCCAGGAGACAGTGTGGCGCCGGGGAAAGGCAATAAACATGCCTACTCCCATGGGAGGAGGGACAGGAAGTGCCACAATAAAGTACAATATAAAGGTAATTACAGCGATAAAAACATTTTTCGTGCGGCATTTGAACATCTATGCAATTAACTGAAGGGGGTAAGATTAAGTTAAAAATTTGAGTGGAACCCCGCTTTAAAGTGTCTACATGATTGTCCATTGTCTGCAGGTGTCAGGCCCCTCCCCATCCACCCTCCCAATGGGTCTGCAGCATTTTATTTTCTTCTCATCCATTGGAAGATTGTCAGGATGGATGCCAGTCTTCTGGGTTGGTGGCAGAGGTCTGGATGCTTAATCTGTTCAGCAATGTTGGTCTCAGGAGGAACCAAAGCTTCCAATCAACTTTCTTGAGTTACGAGTGTACTATCTGTTGTGCCTTCAGTTGGAACCCCCTTTTAAGCAGTAATGCAGTCTAGGTAAACTAGATAATGGTACTGTTGTGTGTGACATCTGTCATCAAGGGAACGGTGCACATTCCCAAGGTGGAATACTGGCAGGCTGATTCTCAGCAGATGTCTGGACCCAGGGAGATCATCTATCTGAAGGTGTTCCAGGACATGTCTGCATTGGGGAATGCCATATGGGGACTTCCTACCATCTCGGTTCAGCATGAAACTAGAAAAGTTTGTTTCCAGGACCCAATGGTGGACACAGCAGATACCCTGGTAATGCCAAGGGATCAGTAGACACTGATATGTCCTGCACTGAAACCTTGTCTACTTCGAAAGATCAAGACTGAGAACATTTTGCTCATTCTCATAGCTCTAGACTGGCCTAGAAGAATATGGTATGCCCACATTGTTTGTCTGTTAGACCATACCGCGGCCTCTATTAGATCGGCCAACTTTATCTCAAGTACTGATCTTCTACCCTGCTCCTCAGTTGCTGGCTTCAATGACTTCTTGTTAAAGCTCTGATGGGCTGAGGCATTTCTGTATCTGTAATCCCAAGAATATTTTAAAGCATCAATGTCCGGTGTCTGCTATGTCTGTTTAACATCCGCTTGCCAATGATTTGCTGCCACGTACAGTGCCTTGAAAAAGTATTCATACACCTTGAAATTTTCCACATTTTGTTATGTTGCAACCAAAAACATAAATGTATTTTATCAGGATTCTATGTGATCAGCCAACACAAAGTGGCACATTATTTTGAAGTGAAAGGAAAATGATAAATGGTTTTCAAAATGTTTTACAAATAAATATGTAAAAAGTGTGGCATGCATTTGTATTCAGCCCCCCGAGTCAATACTTTGTAGAACCAACTTTCGCTGCAATTACAGCTGCAAGTCTTTTTGTGGATGTCTCTACCAGCTTTGCACTTCTAGAGAGTGACATTTTTGCCCATTCTTCTTTGCAAAATAGTTCAAGCTCTGTCAGACTGGATAGAGAGCATCTGTGAACAGCAATTTTCAAGTCTTGCCACAGATTCCAATTGGATTTAGGTCTGGACTTTGACTGGGCCATTCTAACACCTGAATATGCTTTGATATAAACCATTCCATTGTAGCTCCAGCTGTATGTTTTAGGGTTGTTGTCCTGCTGGAAGGTGAACCTCAGCCCCAGTCTCAAGTCGTATGCAGGTTTTCTTCTAAGATTGCCCCTTATTTGGCTCCATCCATCTTTCCATCAACTCTGACCAGCTTCCCTGTTCCTGCTGAAGAAAAGCGTCCCTACGACATGATTCTGCCTGTACCATGTCTCACGGTGGGGATGGTGTGTTCAGGGTGATGTGCAGTGTTAGTTTTCCGCCACACTTAGCGTTTTGCTTTTTGGCCAAAAAGTTCCATTTTGGTCTCATCTGACCAGAGCACCTTCTTCCACATGTTTGCTGTGTCCCCCACATAGCTTCTCACAAACTGCAAATGGGACTTCTTATGGCTTTCTTTCAACAATGTCTTTCTTCTTGCCACTGTTCCATAAAAGCCAGATTTGCGGAGTACATGACTAATAGTTGTCCTGTGGATAGATTCTCCCACCTAAGCTGTGGATCTCTGCATCATATTCAGAGCTACCATGGACCTCTTGGCTGCTTCTCTGATTAATGCTCTCCTTGCCCGGCCTGTCAGTTTAGATGGAAGGCCATGTCTTGGTTGGGTTGCAGTTGTGCTCTTTCCATTTTTGGATGATGGATTGAACAGTGCTCCGTGAGATGTTCAAAGCTTGGGATCTTTTTTTATAACCTAACCCTGCTTTAAACTTCTCTGCAAATGTATCCCTGACCTGTCTGGTGTGTTCCTTGGCCTTCATGATGCTGTTTGTTCACTAAGATTCTCTAACAATCCTCCTGAGGGCTTCACAGAACAGCTGTATTTATACTGAGATTAAATTACACACAGGTGGACTCTCTTTACTAATTGGGTGACTTCTGAAGGCAGTTGGTTCCACTAGATTTTAGTTAGGGGTATCAAAGAAAAAGGGGGCTGAATACAAATGCAGATATTTATTTGTAAAAAAAAAAAAAATTGAAAACTATTTATCATTTTACTTCCACTTCACAATTATGTGCCATTTTATGTTGGTCTATCACATAAAATCCGAATAAAATACGTTTACTATTTTGGTTGTAACATGATAAAATTTCAAGGAGTACGAATACTTTTTAAAGACATTGTAAGTTTTTACTAGAGCTTTACACGTTTCTGCCATTGTTAGACCTTCATTCCAGCTGTGAAATTTAATTCTATTATTGTCTGTTACAAAGTCCTCCTTTCAAACTTGCCTGGGATATATTCTTGGCATTGCTATGCCAAAAGGTGGTTTTCTTATGGTCATTGCTCCAGGAGAAAGGTACTTGAGTTATCATCAGTTACAGTGGGGACGGAAAGTATTCAGACCCCCTTAAATTTTTCACTCTTTGTTATATTGCAGCCATTTGCTAAAATCATTTAAGTTCATTTTTTTCCTCATTAATGTACACACAGCACCCCATATTGACAGAAAAACATAGAATTGTTGACATTTTTGCAGATTTATTAAAAAAGAAAAACTGAAATATCACATGGTTCTAAGTATTCAGGCCCTTTGCTGTGACATTCATATATTTAACTCAGGTGCTGTCCATTTCTTCTGATCATCCAGCTGTGTTTGATTATACTGATTGGACTTAATTAGAAAAGCCACACACCTGCTATATAAGACCTTACAGCTCACAGTGCATGTCAGAGCAAACGAGAAGCATGAGGTCAAAGGAATTGCCTGAAGAGCTCAGAGACAGAATTGTGGCAAGGCACAGATCTGGCCAAGGTTACAAAAAAATTTCTGCTGCACTTAAGCTTCCTAAGAGCACAGTGGCCTCCATAATCCTTAAATAGAAGACATTTGGGACGACCAGAACCCTTCCTAGAGCTGGCCGTCCGGCCAAACTGAGCTATCGTCCCCACTGTATGTCTTGGAGGTGGCCCTATTTATTTTTTCACAATGACAGGGTTGTTTTGAGACAAAGAACATTTTTACCCAATTGGTTTTGTTTTTCACCTTAATACAATTTCATGTTTGCCTCCTTGTGGCTGGCGCCAGTTAATCCCAAGTAGATTTCCCTCCATTGTCTGGATGTAGTGGGGGCATCAGGGTTTACCTTTCTCATACTGTTCTTTTAGACAGAATGATCCCCTTTTTGCCATAACAGAAGATCCTTAAAATGGTTCTAAAGTCAAAAGGTTTTTCATCTTAATGTATTCTATGCATTACGATAAAAAAAAAAAAACAAGTTGCTGTGTACTTAACTGAATCCTGTAACAATCCAGCACTGTGTCCATCTGCAGGTTTTCTCACCCCTCTAATGCCCTGTACACATGGTCGGATTTTCCGATGGAAAATGTGTGATAGGACCTTGTTGTTGGAAATTCCGACCGTGTGTGGGCTCCATCACACCTTTTCCATCGGAATTTCCGACACACAAAGTTTGAGAGCAGGATATAAAATTTTCCGACAACAAAATCCGTTGTTGGAAATTCCGATCGTGTGTACACAAATCCGATGCACAAAGTGCCACGCATGCTCAGAATAAATTAAGAGATGAAAGCTATTGGCTACTGCCCCGTTTATAGTCCCGACGTACGTTTTTTACATCACCGCGTTTAGAACAATCGGATTTTCCGACAACTTTGTGTGACCGTGTGTATGCAAGACAAGTTTGAGCCAACATCCGTCGGAAAAAATCCATGGATTTTGTTGTCGGAATGTCCGATCAATGTCCGACCGTGTGTACAGGACATTACAGGCTCTCACAAGCTTGGCTGTGAGCAGTGAGAGTCATTGGTGCTATCGCTCTTCTGTCTATAAGCGATAGAAACTTCCCAAAAGGCAACAACAATGCCCAGTTATACACAATATTCTGCTTAATCATACAGTGCATCCGGAAAGTATTTACATCGCTTCACTTTTTCCATATTTTGTTATGTTACAGCCTTATTCCAAAATGGATTAAATCCATTATTTTCTTCAAACTTGTTTGTTTGAAATGTTTGCAAACTTATTAAAAATAAAAAATGAAAAGAAATTACATATACATAAGTATTCACAGACTTTTCTCAATAATTTTTTGAAGCACCTTTGGCACCAATTAGAGACTCAAGTCTTTTTGAGTACGATGCTACAAACTTGGCACACCTATTTTTGGGCATGACACTTGCAATTCAGGCCCAGGAGTTCAATCTTTGTTTAATCAGACCAGAGAATTTTGTTTCTCATGGTCTGAGAGTCCTTCGGGTGCCTTTTGGTAAACTCCAGGCGCTTCTCCCCCGATCGCTCAGTTTGGCCAGGCGGCCCGCTCTAGGAAGAGTCCTGGTGGTTCCAAACTTCTTCCATTTATAGATGATGCCTTCCCCAGATCTGTGCCTCAATACAATCCTGTCTCGGAAGTTTACAGACAATGCCTTGGACTTCCTGGCTTGGTTAGTACTCTGACATGCACTGTTAACTGTGGGACCTTATATAGACCGGTGTGTGCCTTTCCAAATCATGTCCCATCAACTGAATTTACCACAGGTGGACTCCAATCAAGTTGTAGAAACATCTCAAGGATGATCAGTGGAAACAAGATGCACCTGAGCTCAATTATGATTGTCATGGCAAAGGCTGTGATTACTTGTGTACATGTGATTTTTATCGGTTTCTATTTTTAATAAATTTGCAAAGATTTCAAACAAACTTCTTGCACATTGTCATTATTGTTTTGTCAGTATTGTTTGGAGAATTTTGATGAAAATAATGAATTTTATCCATTTTGTAATAAGGCTGTAACATAACAAAATGTGGAAAAAATGAAGTTGTGAATACGTTCCGGATGCACTGTATTTGTCAGTGGTTATGTGAAGGATAGAATTACAGTTCAATAACCAAGCTAGTTGCACCCAATAAAAAATAATTTCTTGTCCACTGCAAAGTTGTAAAATATACAGAATGTCCAGCAGAGGGAGGCAAAGAACAGCCAACCTAGAAACAATACTTGCCTGCAAGGTCACAGTCTAAAGTGTTTTTTCATGAATACATTGTTTATCAAAATATCTTTAGTGAGGTAATATTTTCCACTGCACTTGTAAGGTAAAAGGCTGAAATTAAAGCCAGCTGAAAATCTAAATTGCTCCAGTCTCATGAATAATAACCTACAGGAAAAACAACTTTTTTTAAAATATATTAAATACAAGTCATTAGCTGGCAACTTATGTGAGAAAGTGGGTAAGTATCGTGTAAAGTAAGACCCCATACACACTATTCGATTTTCTGCAGATTTTTGTCTTCAGATTTACCAAAACCATATAATATGAGGTCAAACCTTAAAGCCTTGTACACACGGTCAGATTATTGGACGAATTTTCATCCGTTTTTTGTTTGATGCTAGTCTCAAGTCGAAATTGAAGAGGGTAATCACCATCAGGAAATTTTCTGACTACAGAATTCAACGTCAGAAGTAACGTAATATGTTGAATTGTTTTTTATGTCTTTAATTTCTGAACATGCCTAGTCTTGCTCTTCAGATTTTTTTTTTGTCAGAAAACCATACTAATGAAAAGAAAATTGGACGTTGTGGACACATCAGACAAACATTTTCAAGCCTGCACATCCAGTTTTTGTCATTTGAAAATTCGTAATCAACTGTCAAAAGCAGCATACTAACGATCAGAAAATCAACAGATCGTTCATCGGATGAAATTTATCTTCAGATTTTCTGACCGTGTGTACGGGCCTTAAGAGTTTCAATTTGTATGCAATTAGGCAGGCCCTTGCACTACATGGTTTTGGTAAATCTGAAGACAAAAATCTGCAGAAAATCTAATAGTGTATATGGGGCTTTAGCAAGAAAATGCAATGTCCGGCACACCAACTACACGATACACATTTTCTTTGGTGTTTGCAAAAAAACAGACCTTATCAATGTGTCTATTAAACCACACAACCACCCCTATGGTCTGAATTTACATGAGGAAAACGATTTGGAATAAAAGGTTTTAATAACACTTAAGGAAAATTTCGCCTGAAAAGTAAAGAATTCTTCTACAAGCCTTTTTTTTGTTTTTTGCAGTTTTACTGTAAATTTACCTTTCCATTTTTTGTTGCAGCCATTATTTTTGAAACTGCTAAAAACAAAAAAAAAACACTCTTGAGCATGACTTCCTTTCAGCCATGGCAACACTGGATATTCTATCTAGACACTTTTTGTGTCCTAAAGTAACACTGTTCAAGAAATATGGGGGCTGCCAATTCTGACCTTCTAAACATACTAGCTGACTGCTCAGATTTTTTATCTTCAGTATTTCAAAAAGAAGTTCACCTTTTTAAATAAAATAAATGCACATTTTTTGCAGGTAAAAAAGTGCATTTATTAAAGAGAAACAAATTTGACTTTGCCTACTTCACATATACAGTATCTCACAAAACTGAGTACACCCCCCCCCAAAATTTTTGTAAATATTTTACTATATATTTTCATGTGACAACACTGAAGAAATGACACTTTGCTACAATGTAAAGTAGTGAGTGTACAGCTTATACATTTGCTGTCCCATCAAAATAACTAAACACACAGCCATTAATGTCTAAAGCACTGGCAACAAAAGTGAGTACACCACTAAGTGAAAATGTCAATATTGGGCAAAATTAGCTAATTTCTTTCCCCTGTGTCATGTGACTCGTTAGTGTTACAAGGTCTCAGGTGTAAATGGGGAGCAGGTGTGCTAAATTTGGTGTTATCACTCTCACTCTCTCATACTGGTCACTGGAAGTTCAACATGGCACCTCATGGCAAAGAACTCTTTGAGGATCTAAAAAAAAAGAATTGTTGCTCTACATAAAGATGGCCTAGGCTATAAGAAGATTGCCAAGACCCTGAAACTGAGCTGCAGCACGGTGGCCAAGACCATACAGCAGTTTAACAGGACAGGTTTCACTCAGAACAGGCCTCACCATGGTCAACTAAACAAGTTGAGTGCACGTACTCAGCGTCATATCCAGAGGTTGTCTTTGGGAAATAGACGTATGAGTGCTGCCAGCATTGCTGCAAAGGTTGAAGGGGTGGGGGGTCAGCCTGTCAGTGCTCAGACCGTACGCTGCACACTGCATCAAATTGGTCTGCATGGATGCACAAGAAAGCCTGCAAACAGTTTGCTGAAGACAAGTTGCAGGTGAGGAGTACAAAGACAAGTGTGTCTTGCCTACAGTCTTGCCTGGTGGTGGGAGTGTCATGGTCTGGGGCTGCATGAGTGCTGCCAGCACTGGAGAGCTACAGTTCATTGAGGGAACCATGAATGCCAACATGTACTGTGACATACTTAAGCAGAGCATGATCCCCCTCCCTTCGGGGACTGGGCCGCAGGGCAGTATTCCATCATGATAACGACCCAAAACATACCTCCAAGACGACCGCTGCCTTGCTAAAGAAGCTGAGAGTAAAGGTGATGGACTGGCCAAGCATGTCTCCAGACCTAAACCCTATTGAGCATCTGTGGGGCATCCTCAAACGGAAGGTGGAGGAGCGCAAGGTCTCTAACATCCACCAGCTTCGTGATGTCGTCATGGAGGAGTGGAAGAGGACTGCAGTGGCAACCTGTGAAGCTCTGGTAAACTCCATGCCCAAGAGGGTTAAGGCAGTGCTGGAAAATAATGGTGGCCACACAAAATATTGACACTTTGGGCCCAATTTGGACATTTTCACTTAGGGGTGTACTCACTTTTGTTGCCAGCGGTTTAGACATTAATGGCTGTGTGTTGAGTTATTTTGAAGCAACAGCAAATTTACACTGTTATATAAGCTGTACACTACTGTAGCAAAGTGTAATTTTTTCAGTGTTGTCACATGAAAAGATGTAATAAAAAATTTACAAAAATGTGAGGGGGTGTACTCACTTTTGTGAGATACTGTACATATGTGAAAAGATTGTGGGCTGAATGTATTCAAGCATTGCCTATATCGGAGTTCACACAAAGAAATTGTATAAAATATAATATATATTAAAAAAAAGTATTAAAATACATGGATACAACATAGACATGAACTGCCTCAATAAGATCCAGGTTTTGATAAAATCAAGGATGTATGCCCTACTATAAATACCAGAAATGATAGATAAATTGTATATACAGAAAAATAGAATAATACATGTAAGGATCTGTATATTTCGGGTAGTCAGGTCAAGATTTTGTCGGTTCAAGGCTTCCTCAGGACCCCATATATCAGTAGGGCAGTATTATGTATAAGAAAATATACAAAAATCAATAACGTTACATAATATGTGTAAAAATAATGTAACTAAATATATATATACTGTGGTGGATCAAGGGGCGCTCATCAACAAAGCCTGAGGGCGGCACAGGGGCACCATAACCAGCCGCCATGTGGCAGAACCCCACCAGGGGAAGCAGGAAAGGGCCACTAAGTTATATATGAAAGTAGCCAGACAGTAATACAGTTTTTTTAAGGGCATACTTACTAGAGCTCTAAGATAGAGATACGCAGTTGTGAATAGGCATGGGTCACAACAAAATAGATGGTATAATTAGGGCTTTTTTTTCCTCAGAAAATAGGTGCAGGAACTCAATCATGACCCCTCCGAAAACCCCTCACACACACATGCACCCTTCAAACCTCATTACATGTTGGGTTAATTGTGTGGTTAAATTTCACTAACAGTGGAAGGGTCTTAAAGCGGGGTTCCACTCAAATTTTTAACTTAATCTTACCCCCTTCAGTTAATTGCATAGCTGTCCAAATGCCGCACAAATTTATTTTTTTATCGCTGTAATTACCTTTATAGGCATGGGTCACAACAAAATAGATGGTATAATTAGGGCTTTTTTTTCTCAGAAAATAGGTGCAGGAACTCAATCACGACCCCTCCGAAAACCCCTCACACACACATGCACCCTTCAAACCTCATTACATGTTGGGTTAATTGTGTGGTTAAATTTCACTAACAGTGGAAGGGTCTTAAAGCGGGGTTCCACTCAAATTTTTAACTTAATCTTACCCCCTTCAGTTAATTGCATAGCTGTTCAAATGCCGCACAATTTTTTTTTTTTATCGCTGTAATTACCTTTATATTGTACTTTATTGTGGCACTTCCTGTCTCTCCTCCCATGGAAGTAGGCGTGTTTATTGCCTTTCCCCGGCGCCGCACTGTCTCCTGGGAGCTTAGTGTCAGGCTTCCCAAGATTCAGTGCGCAAACAATGATCATGCGTGTGAACAAGCTGTGAATGAACAGCATTCACCGCATCCAGGAAATCAATGCTTGTGGGCTTCACATGTCCACAAGCAAGATGGAAACAGACAGCATCACATTTTTTAAGTTATTCTTCAGTATGAAAACAGACAGAGCATTGCACCTGCGAACAGCAAATCGCCGGTGCAATCTCAGGCTCCTGCAGCCTCTCAGGATAGCTGTCTGCTCATACCTTTTACGTGCAGGCATTTACCTGATATCAGGAAGATCAATGGACTACGAGGGCGCTCACCATAATACATCCAAACTGTGAGTATTATTTTGGGGTTAGCAAAGTGTCTCAATGACCTAAAAAAAAAAAAAGATTGGTTGCCGGACTCCCGCTTTAAGCGGCATTAAACACCAGGAATGCATTACATACAGAGTGCAGAGTTCAGGGGTGCACTACAAAGAGAGCGCAGAGCTCAGCCTTCTTTCACAGCCGCTTACCTCTGCATCCCCCCATCTACATCCCACTTTCACCCACCTTCAGCTCTGATCTCTCCATGCAACCACCCCTTCCTTAAAAGCTCCACCATCGTCTTACTTTTGTTGCTGTTCTAAGCTGAAGCACCCATCCGGCTCTAGTACCTCCACTGTAGGTGACTTCTGTGTTTACAGGTGATAGTAGTAGGCAGAGAGCCTGAGCCAGAGGTGGTGGAACTGAGTTACACCAAGTTCCAACTAAAAAAAAAGCCCTGATATAATTATCTTCAAAAGGAACCTGGGAAAGAGAAACCATAGGAGTACAGAAAAGAAAAGAAAATAACCCCTGCTAGCAATCGACATAGACTCATGAAGCCAAAATAAATAAATGGGTATTCAATATTTTTTGCAATCTCACCTATGTGGTACAGGATATTCACTTAGGTCAATATTAGGGAACCAAGCATTAACCGGTGGTGTAGTAAAGTGGCCCATAAGTAAGGGGTAAACCCTAACCAAAAAGTGCTATGATAATGGTAAAGTGTTGCAATAAAAGCTGGTAAATGAGCTCATTCATAGATAAATCTCCAACAGGGCTACGTATAATAAGGCATATCAGTCACCATAACAAAAATCCGCATGAAACAAACCTGCTAGGCTCCTGCATGAGACCAGTGTTTCTCAACTCCAGTCCTCAAGGCGCCCCAAGAGGTCATGTTTTCAGGATGTGGTATTTACTAAAGCCCCATACACACTATCGGATTTTCTGCTGATTTTTTCCTTCAGATTTACCAAAACCATATAATATGAGGTCAAACCTTAGGAGTTTCAATTTGTATGCAATCAGGCAGGCCCTTGCACTGCATGGCTTTGGTAAATCTGAGACAAAAATCAGCTGAAAATCTGATAGAGTGTACGGGCTTAAGGCAGTCAAACTGATCAAATCACCTGTGCAAAATAATAGGAAGCCTGAAAACATGACCTGTTGGGGCACCTTGAGGACTGGAGTTGAGAACACTGCATTAGACCACCATGATGCCTGCCAAGCCGTAGGTTCCACCAAATATACCCACCTGATATACCCCCGGCACCCAACACCAAGGTGTGCGACTGGGCCCGGCGATGATGTTACCGAGCAAAGTGTGCCCTGTCACCATGCATGTGCGATGCCCAGCGCTGCGGTGTCTCCCAGATTGAACGGGACTGACCAAACAACAATGTCCACAGGAGTCCTGTGGGGTGGAGTCACAGAAAAGGCTTCCCTAAGCAGGGAACAGAATGCACTGAAGTGCATTTCTTATTTTTTTTCCTAAAGAGCCTGCAGAGCATTGCACCTGCGATCAGCAAATCGCCGGTGCAATCTCAGGCTCCTGCAGCCTCTCAGGATAGCTGTCTGCCCATACCTTTTACGGGCAGGCATTTACCTGAGATCAGGAAGATCAATGGACTACGAGGGCGCTCACCAGCGCCCTTGCAGTTCATTGAGAACTACAAGGCTTCAGCTACAATGGCTGACGGTACGTGTAGGCATTCATTCACAGGAAACTGTGAATGAATGATGCGACCATGTGGGCCAGAGCCCTGCATGGTCGTGTTATTTTCAAATTGTGACAGCAGGTTTAGGGAGAGAATCCTCTGCCCACTGTAACAGGAAGGGGGGAATGGGATGGGGGAAAGGCCTCATCCCTTTAAAACTGAACACATATTAATTACACAGGTTCTGTGGCTGATTAAGGTGGTAATTAAATTAACTTGGTGCCTTATCTGCATTAAATTAGCCACAGAACCTGTGTAATTAATATGTGTTCAATTTTAAAGGGATGAGGTGGCAACCCTAGCTGTAGATGCTGGAACATGTTATATGTTCCACCCTAAAAATGGATGTAACATGTTCCAAACATGAACTTATCCTTTAAAGCTAAATTCTGGGGAAAAAAACTTTAAGGGTCCTTTAAAACGGGATGGATCCGTGATGATCCGCCCCGTGAACATCCGCTTGCTCAGCAGGGATCGCTCCGTGGATCCCCGCTGAGCAGGCAGATGACAGGTCTGTCACAGTGCCGGTCTCCCCTATGGGGGATCGGATGAAGACAGACCGTAGAGTCCGTCGTCACCCGATCCAATCCAAAAACGGATGGAAAAGTAGGTTTTTCCTCCGTTACACTTTTTCGGATCGGGTCGGATGTCAGCGGACATGTCACCGCTGACATCCAACGCTCCATAGAGGTCTATGGAGGGTCCGTTCAGGTCCGCCTAAAAAACTGACAGGCGGACCTGAACGAATCGTTCATGTGAAAGAGGCCTAAAGGAAAAGTACAGCCAAAGCTCATTTGACTGTACTTCTGTGGATCAGAGGAGTGCAATTCATTCTGCACCCCTGTGACTGATTTTCAGCAGACTTTAAATTTTACATTTTTTAGACTACCAAAAAGTCCCACATGTGGTATCCCCATACTCAGGAGAAGCAGCAGAATGTATTTTGGGGTGTAATTCCACATATAGCCATGCCATGTTTGAACAATATATCATTTAGTGACAACTTTGTGTAAAAAAAAAAAAAAAATGTAATTATCCCAAAACTTGTGGCAAAATATAAATATAATATAATATTCCATGGACTCAACATGACTCTCAGCAAATAGCTTGAAGTGTCTTCTTTCCAAAATGGGGTCATTTGGGGGGAGGGGGTTGGGGGGTTGTGCTATCTTGACATTTAATGGCCTCCGAAACTGTGATAGGTAGTGAGGAAGTGAAATCACCATTTTACGCCCTTAGAAAGCCTGAATGTGGTGAGTGGTTTTCAGTGTCCTGTACACGGCTAGGCTCCTAAAAAGTCTCACACATGTGGTACCTCCGTACTCAGGAGAAGCAGCAGAATGTATTTTGGGGTGTAATTTCACATATGCCCATGGCATGTTTGAGCAATATATCATTTAGTGACAACTTTGTGCAAAAGTTTGGGCGTTTCTTAGCCCAGCGGCCACCGGGGACCCGACCGGCCTCACCCCCAGGGGATAGGGACTGAGGAGCCTCCATCATACCTCCATCTAGGGGAACGGCCGCCCGGGCCCCCACTGCAGCCTTCCCAGGCAAGGGCCTCACCAGGGTACCAGGGTTGTCAGGTTTTCGTCAGGTGCCACCATCAAAGTACTGTAAGAACATTAGCTAGGAAAGAGCATAGAAAGGAATTGTATAGGATATAGCAAACATTAGATTTGGACTACTTTATCAGCTATATGAACCTGAGAAAGGAAAGGATGAGAATAATGCCACGTACACACGAAATGCCACCAGCAAAACTCCGATGAGAGCTTTTTGTAGGAAAATGTGACCGTGTGTATGCTCCATTGGTCTTTTGCTGGTGGAATTCCAGCCAGCAAGAGATTGAGACCATGTTCTCTATTTTTCGGTCGGGAAAAGTTCCTATCTGAAAATGTGTTCGCCTGTATGCAATTCGGACGTGCAAAAAATCACACATGCTCGGAAACAATTTGACACATGCTCAGAAGCATTGAACTTAATTTTCTCAGCTCGTGGTAGTGTTGTACGTCACCGCGTTCTTGACGGTCGAAAGTTCTGAGAACTTTTGTGTGACCTTGGGTATGCAAGGCAAGCTTGAGCAGAATTCCGTCGGAAAAACCATCCAAGTTTTCCTGACAGAAATTCTGATCGTGTGTACACGGCATGAGAGTCTCAATTTCAGGAAGGAATGTGGAAGGTCAGGTTCAGGCATGCATATCACCATTGACAGGCACTTTCAATGAGGGCTCCGCTAACTCCGACAGTGCAACTTCCAGGCTAGATGGCATAGGGTCTGGGTCAGCAGTATATTTGTGCCACGGTGCCCAGATACTGGTAAACCGTTCGCTTTTGTCTTTGCACCTCGCTACCCACTCCTCTGCCTCTCTAATTTGGTCCACCTTCTTGAGCCACTCCGCTATAGTAGGAACCCTTGGCCGTTTCCAATAGAGAGGTATAAGCCTTTTAGCAGCATTCAAGAGGTGTGGAAGTGTGCTTTTCTTGTAATGGCTCAGAGGGAGGGCAGGGACGTGCAGGAAAAAGCGAACTGGGGAAAGCGGGATATCGATCTGGAGGGCATCCTTTTTGTGGGTGCGGACTTCTAGCCAGAATGGGCTAATCACTGGGCAGTCCCACCAGATGTGGAGGAGTGTGCCTTTCTGGCCACAGCCGCACCAGCAACGGTCTGTAACCGAGGGGTAAATAAAATACGTGATAGGGCCGCAGGTACCCGGTACCAACGGGTCAGAAGTTTGTAGTTAGTTTCCTGTGTCTTGGAGTCTATGAAGCTGGAGTGGGTGAGTCTAAACATGTGCAACCGGCTGAAAACTCAATTTCCAGGTCACGCTCCCATTCTCGGATAAAGGCCGGTTTGGTGACAGCAGAAACTGAGCCCAAAAGCTGGTAGAGTTTGGAGATCAAATGGAGGGTAGGCTCTTCTTCGATGACCAATCGTTCAAATGGAGTAAGAGTGTATAACCCTCTTTTAGAACTACCGTGGGTCGCAATGAAATGCTGGAGATGCTTGTGTCTCCACCAGTCCATTGAGAAGCGTCCATACCTATCCCTCAGGGTCTCTAGGGGAATCAACTTGCCTTGTTCCAGGAATTTGCCACAGCTAAAGTTGCCGTCGGTGACCCAAAAAAGGCTGCCTGTTCCCCAGGAGGGAACCACAGGAAGCCTCCCAGCGGTGCCAACGGGAGCAAGAGGGGACTAGGACATACAAGTCAGTGCGGTCCTAGACTCGGAGGGCATGTGTGGTCAATGGGGAAGCTGACTTTGAGAGCCCTCTATGTTCCCGGGACAGCCAAGGGGCATACAATAAGTTGTGACCTGCTAGGCTTTTCTCTAGGGAAACCCACATTTTGGAGCTGGTATGATGGCACCAATTTAAAATACGTTAAAGCACTATAGCTCTATAGTAGCGACGTATGTCTGGTAGGCCTAGACCCCCCACCTCTTTAGATCTCTGTAGTAGGGACACAGCCAGCCTAGGTTTCTTATTGTGCCATATGAACCTGATCATTAGGCTTTGAAGCTGGGCGAAGAAGCTATTGGGGAGAGGGATAGGTAGCATCTGCATCAGGAAAAGTACAGAATACAGAGGACATTCATTTTAAGTATACTAACTTTGCCTAGCCATGTGAAGGAGGTCTTGGCCCAGTTTTGCAGGTCTCTGTGCACCGTGCCCAAAAGAGTAGGGAAATTAGCAGAGTATAGCGTGTCAAACCGGTCCATGAGTTGAATCCCTAGATATTTGATGGAAAGCTTGCCGTAGATTAGTAGCCAACGTTTCCGGTATAATAATGGGCAGGACCTCAGATTTAGTATAGTTAATCTTGAAGTTTGATATTTGTCCAAAAAATTAAAGTTCCCTCATAAGGTTTGGCAGCGAGACAAGAGGATTTGTCAGGTGCAAAAGGACGTCATCAGCATAAGGTGAGAGTTTGTGTTCCGTGGACCCCACTGTCACCCCTCCAATGTCACTACTTGCCTGTACTGTTCAAAGAAAAGGCTCTAGAAGTAAGGCAAACAGGAGGGAGAGAGGGGGCATCCTTGCCTCATGCCATTCCATATGGGGAACCCAGGGGACAGGTAGCCATTGACCCGAACTTTCGCACTGGGGGTTGTATATAGGGCCATGATCCATTGAAGCATGTGGGGGCCTAACCCCAGGGCTTTTAGGACCGCCTTGAGATATGACCAGTCTATTCTGCCAAATGCCTTTTCGACATCTGTAGACAGAATGTGATAGGGTGTGGAGTCTCAGTGAGAGCATGCCCAATGAATAAGATGCGTGGCCCGGATGGAATTATCTCTGGCCTCTCGACCTGATATGAATCCCGTCTGATCGGGGTGAATGATGGATGGTAGGAGGTGTTTTAGTCGGTTCACCATAATTTTTGCAAAAATTTTGATACTGATGTTGAGCAGCGATATTGGGCGGTGGGAGGGTAGGGTCCTTAACTTTCTTTGGGAGCACTGTGATGTGAGCCAGCAGGGCTTCGGGTGGGATCGGGTGGCCGTTGACAAACGAATTAAAGTACCTGCACATGTGGTTTTGCAGCAGAGAGAGAAATTTAGCGTAATATGTTTTGGTATATCCATTCGGGCCAGGGGTCTTCCCATTTGGCAGAGCCCTCACCATCTCAACGATCTCCTGTGGGGAAATGGGGGGTTCGAGATCTAGTTGTTGCTCCGGCGTCAGAGAGGGGAGCCCGGCCGTCACAAGGTAGTCGCTAATAGCGTGCAGTTTAGCTTTTTGTTCTGTTTGGGAGATGTTTTTGTCTAGGTGATATAAATCCACATAATAGTCCCAAAATACCAAGGCAATCCCAGAAGAATGCAGCGTCGCCTCTTTCGAAGTGCCCTGGCAAACATTTTGTCACACTTGTTACCATGTTCATAGTATTTGTGGGATAGGTAGCGTAGTTGCCTGCGGGCGCGGCGGTCGAGGAGGCGTGAGAACAACTCCCTTAGTTCAGTCAGGCGTCCGCGGGCCTCAACATCCCCTTGATGTTTATGTCTGATCTCCTCCTGTTGTAAGACTGACAGTACTCTCTGGAAATCGATCTGTCTTTCCTTTTTAAGTTTAGTACCCAGCGAGATCAGCTCTCCCCTGAGTACCGCCTTATGGCCCTACCATATGATTCCTTCTGGTAACTCATCAGACACATTTTCTGTGAAATAGTGTGTGATGGTGTCAGAGACCTTAGATATCACTGAGGCATCATCTAGTAGATTTTCGTTGAGTCTCCAAGACCATGCCTTCAGTGACCCATCGGGGACCTTGATCGTAGCAAGAACTGGAGCATGGTCCGAGATAGTGATATTCCTATCTCAACCGACTGCAGCAGCTCCAGAGTATCATGATCCACACACATTAGGTCTATGCATGTATAGACATCATGTACCCCAGAGTAGTAGCTGTAGTCTCTGTCCGATGTGTGCAGTGCTCTCCAGGTGTCAATGGGAAAGTTGTTCTGTAATCATTTATGGAGGTGCTTAAGGAAGGCCTGGGAGTGTGTAGGGCGGCCATGACATGTGTCTAAGAGGGGGTCAGGGCTAACATTAATGTCTCCCCCAAGGATCAGGAGGCCATCTCGGAATTCTGTCAGACTTCTGTAGACTTATCTAATACTGAGTCTATAAAGGAGAGTTGTTGGGTATGGGGGGGGGGGGAGAGTCGCAAATGTAAATTTTTTGTTGGCTATGGCCCACTTCACGAAGACATAGGGGCCCTGGGGTCTATGAAGCTTTCTGAGGGTTGGAACGGGAATGATTTGTGAAATGCGATGGCCGTGCCACATGATTTAGCTACCTGGGAGTTACTAAAGAACCATTGGTTATAGAGATGTGTAGGCATCTTGGGGGGGGGATTGCTGTCTAAAGTGCGTTTCCTGCAGGAATACAACCTGGACCCCTAAGCGTTTCAATTCTAGCCATAGTTTGTTGTGCTTGTGTGGGGAGCAGAGCCCCCTAACATTATAGGACAGTACCTTTAGTGATGGCATACCTGAAGCCATTGACAATCGATCCGTCTGTTCCCTTCAGTAGATCCGGTGCGGGCGATGGCAGAGGAAAACTACCTAAAAGCCAAATCAACAAACAGAGAGAGATGAGAAGAAATGGGGAGAACGGTGATGAGAAAAGAGGAAAGAAAGGGGGGAGGAGAAGAGGGGAGGAGGGGGTGGAGGCGGGGGGGAGTGAGGTACAAAAATAAAATATGGACCAGACCTTGACTAACAGGTCTGGCACACTGTAAAAAACACAACTACAAGGCAGGCCCAGGGAGGAGTCCAGAACCTGAAGACCCCTGGGCACTAGCCTGGTGTCCCTCTAGGGGCAGTCACCTAGTTAGGTGAGGCCTAAATGGGGTACGTGGGCAACCACCAAGGGGACGTGGGACCCGGTGCCCCATCCAGTCCATGAAATCAAATAAACAGGGTAACGAATAAGGGGTACTCTAACATGTACCCATAAAAGGTGCAAAACAACGTGTCCAAATGTGTAACAGGCCTTCCATTCTAGCAGGTAGAGGAGAATTCGACCTGGCGCTTGGTAGTTCTACAGGGACCACAAGTTCCAGCATCTTCCATGGTGTGGTTCTGTGATTACAGTGATGTAGCCAGTAGATCGTATGGCCAGTCTATACGTGGTCCTGTGATGAGGTGTAGCGGGGGAAGACAGGGGGGATGGAGTCACTTACCACCCTGGGAGAATGAATAGGTAGGAGACAGCGCTGGCAGTGCAGGCTGAGCCTCGTGGTGCTGCTGTGAGGCCGTTCGTTCCGGTGCCATCTTGGATTTCCCCTTCTGCTAGCGGGGAGCGTCGGAAAAGAACGATTGCAGTGATCCCTGGCATTTCTGGTGAGATCTTTTGGGCTGTGAAGATGCCCCCTGCCGCTGTGACATGCCCTGGGCGAAGAACGGGGGGTAATCACCCCTGTAGTTGCTTTTTAAGATGCGGACCGGACGGAACTCAGGCACGGCACGTCCTTACTCCTCCATAGTCAGAACACACCCCGCAATTAACATTTAAAGCAGCGCAGTGCCAAATTGTAAAAAGTGCTCTGGTCATTGAGCAGCCAAATCTTTCGGGGCTGAAGTGGTTAACCACTTTCTGAGCCTCTTTCTGAGATTTGGTGTTTAGAAGTTAAAAACAGTTTTTTTTTGCTAGAAAATTACTTAGAACCCCCAAAGATTATATGTATATATTTTTCTAACACCCTAGAGAATAAAATGGCAGTCGTTGCAATATTTTTATCACAACATATTTGCGCAGCGGTCTTACAAGGGCACTTTTTTGGAAAAAAATCACTTTTTTGAATTAAAAAATAAGACAACAGTAAAGTTAGCCCAATTTTTTTTTTTATATCGTGAAAGATAATGTTACGCTGAGTAAATTGATACCCAACATGTCATGCTTCAAAGTTGCGCCCGCTTGTGGAAACTTTGACCCTTAAAAATCTCCATAGGTGACGTTTAGGAGGTCTAGGGCTAGAATGTGTGGTTTGAACACCGTTTTCATATGCAGGAGCTGCTCTCGTATGCGGGAGCTTCTGCACGCGAGCTCGGCGGGACGGGGCGTGTTTAAAAAATTTTTTTTTTCTTATTTATTTTACCTTTTATTTTAGATTTTTAAACTGTTCTCTTTTTTTAAAAAAATGTGTCACTTTTATTCCTATTACAAGGAATGTAAACATCCCTTGTAATAGAAAAAAAGCATGACAGAACCTCTTAAATATGAGACATGGGTTTAAAAATACCTCAGATCTCATATTTACACTAAAATGCAATTAAAAAAAAAAAATGAATGTCATTTAAAAAAAAAAAAGTCCCCGTTTTGATGTCGCTTCCGCCCTGCAATGATATGGAGACGGGTGGGGGTTATCTTCCCCTCACTCATCTCCATGTCAGGCTAGGGAGAGGATCCGATCTCCTCCGTCGCTACCGACAGCTCCGGTAAGCGGCGAAGGGACACCGGAGAGCGGCAGGAGGGGGGCCCCTCTCCCACCGCCGATAAAAGTGATCTTGCAGCGCATCTGCCGCCGAGACCACTTTTATCTTGAAGCGGACCGCCCGCTGAAGAAGAGGATACCCCGGTTATGGTAGCTAGCTGCTACCTCTTCAAAGTAGCGACATAAAACGACGGCGGGCAGTCCGTAAGTGGTTAAGCAGTTCTTCAATAACATTTAATAAGGCAATATTTGCCAGACACAAGAGTGAATGGCAACAGCATCTGGTGAGCTTTATTCTTAAGGAGTGGAAGTGGCACACATCACTTTGGTGAAGGATTTTGGAAGATCAAAGAGATTTTGTTTCATTATTGTTTCACACTATTTTTCATCACTTTAACCACTTCAGCCCTGAAAGGATTTGCCCCCTTAATGACCAGGCCATTTTTTGCGATATGGCACTGCAATTCTTTAGCTGACAATTGCACAGTCGTGCGACGTTGTACCCAAATAAGATTTATGTCTTTTTTTCCCCCACAAATAGAGCTTTATTTTGGGGGTATTTGATCACCTCTGTGGTTTTTATTTTTTGTTCTATAAACAAAAAAAGGACTGAAAATATTTTTTATTTTCTGCTATAAAACACATGCAATAAAAAAATGTAAAAAAAATCGAATTTCTTCAACAATTTAGGCCAATTTGTATTCTGCTACATATTTTTTTTTAATAGTAATGGCGGTGATCAGCGATTTTTAGCGGGACTACGACATTGCGGCAGACAGATCGGACACCTAACTGACATTTTTGACACTTTTTTGGGAACCAGTGACATTATTACAGTGATCAGTGCTAAAAGTATGCACTGACATTGTACTAATGGCACTGGCAGGGAAGGGGTTAACATCAGGGGCAATCAAGGGGTTAACTGTGTTCCCTCAGTGTGTTTATAACTGTGTGGGGGGATGGGCTGCCTGGGACAATACACAGATCCGTCTTCCTGCATAACAAAAAGACAGGATCTCTGTGTGATCCCGTCAGAACGGAGATCTGCCTTGTTTACTATGGCAGATCTCCATCCTATCACTGGGGGAAACGATCGTGGGTGGCTGGCGGACGTCAAGTCCGTCGGACCCCCTGATTGGCTCCCCCGCTGGCCAATCAGCACGCACGCCCACAGATCGCCACGTATGAGCCGATGTACAGCTTCGGCGATTTGCGCAGCCAAGCCAACCTGCCACAGTCTAACTGCGGCGGCTGGTCAGCAAGTCGTTAAAGTGAACCTTCAGTCATTATTTCAACTTTCCATCTATTAAATCCTCTGCCCTTGTTGTTTTAACTTTGGATAGTAAAACATTTTTTTCTGACAATAAATACCTTATACAACCCACTTCCTGTTTCTTATCTGGTCATTAGCCTAGGCTTATGCAAAGCTCTCTCTCACTCTCGTGAGAGTTTGCCAGGAAGAGAAGGGGGATGAGTCATAAGAGGGCCAGTGAAAGCTGCAGGGCTGGAGGTGTGCCTCTGTGTAAATCCAGGAAGTGAACATGCAGCAGCTTCTGCTGCCCACAGTTAAAATGGCTGCAGCCAGACTCAGTGGAGGGAGATTTCTGCAGCATATTTGGCAAGTACAGAATCACAGTATATATAAAATAATATGCAAAGTGGTTGGAGGGAAGCTTCAGAATGGCAAAGATGTTTTTATTTCAAATTATGTGAGCAGACTGCAGTTCCTCTTTAAGTTGGACTGTATTACCATATTGATATGCATATGGATATATTTTTTGGATATGCTATATGGACACTTTATTTTGTATGGGCGTTTTATGTTGATTTTATCACAATGTTAATATTTAGGAGATTTGTAGATTAATTAGTGCGCTACTGTGGAATTATTTGTCTCTTTTTCACATTGACAGTTGTTTCACCTCATTTGCATGTTTTTTTGAATACTAAGTGGCAGCACAAACAGGTGCTTTTCATTAGCGCAGTGCACACACATATATCCATTTTTTTTTTACATTCAGCTGTCAGCGGGGAACCCCACTGACAGCTGATGACTCATCGTTTGTTAGGGATGTGACAGCCAGCTTCTCGGCCTGCTCCTTAGCAACCAGCTAAATAGTGTTTAAACGGAAAAATAAAAACCGCAAAACACATCAAAAATCACATCACAAACACAACACTTGCGTTTCTGGTGCGATTCCACTGAAGTCTATTACACGCAAAACACAGGAAAAAAGTCCCCGACCCTTTCCAAAAACGCACTGGCGGCAAAACGCATAGATGTTAACGTGTACCATAGGAAACCATGTTAAATGGACTGTAGATACTACAGAGTTGCTCACAGTGAACCAACTGCAACCCAAGGCTAGTCCTTTCATCAATGGAACTACACCTGTCAATTGCAAAACCCTAATGTTGCTTCAGGTGGAGAGTCCTAGCGAGAGTTCTAAAAACTATTCCGTTTTACTGCAACGGAGACTTTGACCTAAGCTGGAAATCAATCAACTAATTCTCTGTGCTGCAGTTATTTGGAGTAAAGTTGTGTAAAATTCAACTTTTGTGTCTTAATGAGTTAAGTTTCCTGTAGATGGTGCCAAGCCATCAAGATACCATACTGTCTGGGCAGGCTGGGTCTAAGCAGGTATGCCAATGCATAAAGCAACGTTTGAAACAGCACAGGTTAGATGAAGACAGAGGAGCGAAGGAGTTAGGTGAGGAGAGAGACGTAAAGGAGTCAGTTGAGAAATGAAGGAGTTGTATGAGGAGGGAGAAGTAAAAGAGTCATGTGATGAGAGAGAAATGAAGAAGGAGTCCGAGATGGAGGGAAAACTGGAGGAGTCATGGGAGGAGGGAGGACTGGAGGAGGAAGAACTGGAGGAGCCAGGGGAGGAGGGAGAACTGGAGGAGGGAGAACTGGAGGAGTCAGGGGAGGAGGGAGAACGGGAGGAGTCAGGGGAGGAGGAAGAACTGGAGGGGTCAGGGGAGGAGGGAGAACGGGAGGAGCCAGGGAAGGAGGGAGAATGGGAGGAGTCAGGGGAGGAGGGAGAACTGGAGGAGGGAGAACTGGAGGAGTCAGGGGAGGAGGGAGAACTGGAGGAGTCATGGGAGGTGGGAGACCTGGAGGAGTCAGGGGAGGAGGGGAGAACTGGAGGAGGGAGAATGGGAGGAGTCAGGGGAGGAGGGAGAACTGGAGGAGAGAGAACTGGAGGAGTCAGGGGAGGAGGGAGAACTGGAGGAGTCATGGGAGGAGGGAGACCTGGAGGAGTCATGGGAGGTGGGAGACCTGGAGGAGTCAGGGGAGGAGGGGAGAACTGGAGAAGTCGTGGGAGGAGGGGAGAACTGGAGGAGTCAGGGGAGGAGGGAGACCAGAAGAAGTCATGGGAGGAGGGAGAACTGGAGAAGTCGTGGGAGGAGGGGAGAACTGGAGGAGTCAGGGGAGGAGGGAGAACTGAAAGAGTCAGGGGAGGAGGGAGAACTGAAAGAGTCAGGGGAGGAGGGAGAACTGGAGGAGTCAGGGGAGGAGGGGAGAACTGGAGGAGTCAGGGGAGGAGGGGAGAACTGAAGGAGTCAGGGATGAGGGGAGAACTGAAGGAGTCAGGGGAGAACTGAAGGAATCAGGGGAGGAGGGAGAACTGAAAGTCAGGGGAGAACTGAAGGAGTCAGGGGAGGAGGGAGAACTGAAAGAGTCAGGGGAGGAGGGAGAACTGAAAGAGTCAGGGGAGGAGGGAGAACTGAAAGAGTCAGGGGAGGAGGGAGAACTGGAGGAGTCAGGGAAGGAGGGAGAACTGGAGGAGGAGTCAGGGGAGGAGGGAGAACTGAAGGAGTCAGGGGAGGAGGAAGAACTGGAGGAGTCAGGGAAGGAGGGAGAACTGGAGGAGGAGTCAGGGGAGGAGGGAGAGCTGAAGGAGTCAGGGGAGGAGGGAGAACTGGAGAAGTCAGGGGAGAACTGAAGGAGTCAGGGGAGGAGGGAGAACTGGAGAAGTCAGGGGAGGAGGGAGAACTGGAGAAGTCAGGGGAGGAGGGAGAACTGGAGAAGTCAGGGGAGGAGGGAGAACTGGAGAAGTCAGGGGAGGAGGGAGAACTGAAAGAGTCAGGGGAGGAGGGAGAACTGAAAGAGTCAGGGGAGGAGGGAGAACTGAAAGAGTCAGGGGAGGAGGGAGAACTGGAGGAGTCAGGGAAAGAGGGAGAACTGGAGGAGTCAGGGGAGGAGGGAGAACTGGAGAAGTCAGGGGAGAACTGAAGGAGTCAGGGGAGAAGGGAGAACTGGAGAAGTCAGGGGAGGAGGGAGAACTGGAGAAGTCAGGGGAGGAGGGAGAACTGGAGAAGTCAGGGGAGGAGGGAGAACTGAGTCAGGGGAGGAGGGAGAACTGAAAGAGTCAGGGGAGGAGGGAGAACTGAAGGAGTCAGGGGAGGAGGGAGAACTGAAGGAGTCAGGGGAGGAGGGAGAACTGAAGGAGTCAGGGGAGGAGGGAGAACTGCAGGAGTCATGGGAGGAGGGAGAACTGGAGGAGTCAGGGGAGGAGGGGAGAACTGGAGGAGTCAGGGGAGGAGGGGAGAACTGGAGGAGTCATGGGAGGAGGGAGAACTGGAGGAGTCAGGGGAGGAGGGAGAACTGGAGGAGTCAGGGGAGGATGGAGAACTGGAGGAGTCAGGGGAGAACTAGAGGAGTCAGGGGAGGAAGGAGAACTGGAGAAATCAGGGGAGGAGGGAGAACTGGAAGAGTCATGGGAGGAGGGAGAATTGAAGGAGTCAGGGGAGGAGGGAGAACTGAAGGAGTCAGGGGAGGAGGGAGAACTGGAGGAGTCAGGGGAGAACTGGAGGAGTCAGGGGAGGAAGGAGAACTGGAGAAATCAGGGGAGGAGGGAGAACTGGAAGAGTCATGGGAGAAGGGAGAACAGAAGGAGTCAGGGGAGGAGGGAGAACTGAAGGAGTCAGGGGAGGAGGGAGAACTGAAGGAGCTGGGTGACGAGAGAGCTGAAGGAGTTGGATGAGGAAGAAGAATTGAAAGAATCGGGTGAGGAGGGAGAAGTGAAAGAGTCAGATGAGAAGTGAATGAATCAGTGTAGAAATTAAGGAGTCCGGTTAGGAGGGAAAAGTAAAGAAGCCAGGTGAAAACAGAAAGTCAGGTGAGCAGGGGAGAACTGGAGGAGTCAGGAGAGGAAGGAGAACTGGAGGAGTCAGAGGAGGAGGGAGAACTGGAGGAGTCAGGGGAGGAGGGAGAACTGGAGGAGTCAGGGGAGGAGGGAGAACTGAAGGAGTCAGGAGAGGAGGGAGAACTGAAGGAGCTGGGTGACGAGAGAGCTGAAGGAGTTGGATGAGGAGAAAGGATTGAAAGAGTCCAATAGCGTCCCTAGGGGGGGGGGGGGGCAGAGAGGGCCCTGACCCCCCCAACATTATGCTGTGCCCCACCATGTGCCCCCCCCCCAATTAAAAAAAATGTTTTTATTTTTTTTTTACAAAAAATCAATGTCTAAGAGGGAGAGAGTCCCCAGTCAGCTCCTGCGGGTGATTCCTCCCCCCTCCCTCTGCTCACTGACACTGCATAATGCGAGCGCTCACACAACCATGGCCGCCCGATCTGCTCCTTCCCCTGCATCCTCATTGGCAGGGAGAAGAGTGAGTTGCAGGAAGGACTCCACCAAGACTCTCAGTTACTGAAAAAAACAGACTGGTTTCTCCCATCCTTAGGACAGGAGAACCAGCCTGTAAATTCCAAGAGATACCAGACCAGCGCTGTCAATAGCAGGGGCAGGACTGCAAGAGGAGGCTGGGGAACCCCACAGTGGCAGAACACCAGGGCCCGGTGGCAAGACAACCTTTGCAACCCTGATAGTTCTCCCACTGCTTTGGATCCTTATATTTTCTTGGTATGCTGGTGACATATATATCTTGTTTTCTGCCACCCTGGGGGGCCCCAATACAGTAGGAAGGGAGCTCACTGCAGAACATGTGAAAGGGCCGTTGTGGGGTCGTAGTAAAGGGCCCCAGGATATATATATATATATATATATATATATATATATCTATATATATATATATATAGATATATATATATCTATATATATATAATTTCATTTTATGGTTGCCCCCCTACTTTTGTCCCTGTCCCCCCATGTGCCCCCCCTAAATATGAAAGCTGGAGACGCCACTGAAAGAGTCGGGTTAGGAGGGAGAAGTGAAAGAGTCAGATGAGAAGTGAAGGAATCAGTGTAGAAATGAAGGAGTCCGGTTAGGAGGGAGAGGTGAAGAAGTCAGGTGAAAACAGAAAGTTGGGTGAGGAGGAAGATGTGAAGGAGTCAGGTGAGAAGTGAAGCAGTCGGGTTAGGGGGGGGAAGTGAAGGAGTTGGGTGAAGAGGAAGACGTGAAGGAGTCAGGTGTGAAGTGAAGAAGTCGGGTTAGGAGGGAGAGGTAAAGAAGTCAGGTGAGGAGAGCGTGTTGAAGGAGCCAGGGGAGGAGAAAGAAGTGAAGGAGTTGGGTGAGAAGTGAAGGTCAGAGCCAGATTTAGCCCAGGGCACTTCATGTTGTGGGAGGGGGGGGGGGGGTTTGCATTGGTTTGCATTCTCATTGACAGTCATACTTTTAAAATGCATAAGACCCCTTTCACACTGAGGCGCCTTACAGGCGCTACAGCGCTAAAAATAGCGCCTGCAAAGAACTGCTCCTGTCCCTCCAGTGTGAAAGCCCGAGTGCTTTCACACTGGTGTGGTGTGCTTGCAGGACGTTAAAAAAACTCCTGCAAGCAGCATCTTTGGAGTGGTGTATACACCGCTCCTGCCCATTGAAATCAATGGGGCAGCGCGGCTATACCGCCGGCATAGCGCTGCTGCAGCAGTGCTTAGCGGTGGTTTTAACCCTCTCGGCCGCTAGCGGGGGTTAAAAGCGCCCTGCTAGCGGCCAAATAGCGCTGTAAAAATTTACGCTAAAGTGCCGCTAAAAACAGCGGCGCTTTACCGCCGACGCACCCACTGCCCCAGTGTGAAAGGGGCCTAAGACAACATCATTCTGAGGTCACGCATGCCCATGCACACACAGTCATAGTGCTCCATGTTTGAGTTGCTTGAGCCAACAAAATGTTTGAAAAACAATACAATATACCAGTCCAGAGTTTTACAGATGATGGGCAGACAAAATATTACTTCTGAAAAAACATTTGATAAAAGAAAGTATTTTTTTTTATTAGTATACACTGTATATTTAATATTGTTTTATATACTTTTTGTATAGAAGGGCAATTTCCCCTTTTGCCCCTTAAAAATTTTTGCCCTGGAGTTTGTGAGGAGGAAGAAGTAACAGTTGAGAAGTGAAGTAGTGAGGTGAGGGGGGGAGAAGCAAAGGAGCCAGAGTAGAAATAAAGGAGTAGGATGAGAAATGAAGGAGTGAGTTGGGGGGGGAGTGAAGGAGTGAGTTGGGGGGGGGATTGAAGAAGTGAGTTGGGGGGGAGTGAAGGGGGGTATAGTATGAGTGGTGAAAGTTGCGCCCCCTATTGCAGGGACAGAGTAGAGTGGAGAAGTGGGTGAGGTGGGAGAAGTGAAGGAGTGAGGTTAGGGGGGTAGAAGTGAGGTGAGAGTTTGGGTATAGTATGAGTGGAAGAAGTTGCGCCTTGTACTGCAGGGACAGAGTGAAGTGGGAGAAGTGAAGGAGTGAGGTGGGTGGAGAAGTGAGTGGGGTATAGTATGAGTGAAGGAAGTTGCACCCCGTACTGCAGGGACAGAGTGGAGAAGTGGGTGAGGTGGGAGAAGTGAAGAAGTGAAATAAGGGGGAGTAGTGAGGTGAGGGAGGGAGAAGTGAGGCGAGGGAGGGGTATAGTATGAGTGGAAGAAGTTGCGCCTCATACTGTAGGGAAAGAGTGGAGTGGAGAAGTGGGGGAGAAGTAAAGGAGTGAGGTGAGGGGGGGTGAGGGGAGGGGAGGATAGTATGAGTGGAGGAAGTTGCACCCTGTACTGCAGGGACAGAGTGTAGTGGAGAAGTGGGTGAGGGGGAGTAAGGTGGGGGGGGGGGGGGAGTGAGGCGGGGGGTGGAGTGTGTATAGTATGAGTGGAGGAAGTTGCGCCCAGTACTGCAGGGACAGAATGGAGAGAATTGGAGGAGTGAGGGGAGTGGGGTGAGGGGGAGAAGTGAGGTGAGAGGGGAGGTATGTTATGAGTGGAAGAAGTTGCGCCTCGTACTGCAGGGACAGAGTGGAGTGGAGAAGTGGGTGAGGGGGAGTGAGGTGGGGGGGGGTGAGGGTGTGTATAGTATGAGTGGAGGAAGCTGCACCCAGTACTGCAGGGATGGAGTGGAGAAGTGAAGGAGTAAGGTGAGGGGGGAGAAGTGAAGAAAGAAGTGAGGTAAAGAGAGGGGGGAAGTGAAGGAGAGAGGTGGGGGGTGAAGGGGGGGGGAAGAATGAGAGGGGGAAGAGGTGAAGGAGTGAAGTGAAGGGGAAGAATGAGGGGGGGGGAAGTGAAGTGAAGGGGAAGAATGAGAGGGGGGAGAAGTGAGGAGAAGGGGAAGAATGAGGGGGGGAGAAGTGAAGTGAAGGGGAAGAATGAGAGGGGGGAGAAGTGAGGTGAAGGGGAAGAATGAGAGGGGGGAGAAGTGAGGTGAAGGGGAAGAATGAGGGGGGGAGAAGTGAAGTGAAGGGGAAGAATGAGAGGGGGGAGAAATGAAGTGAAGGGGAAGAATGAGAGGGGGGAGAAATGAAGTGAAGGGGAAGAATGAGATGGGGAGAAGTGAAGTGAAGGGGAAGAATGAGATGGGGAGAAGTGAAGTGAAGGGGAAGAATGAGAGGGGGGGGTGAAGTGAAGGGGAAGAATGAGAGGGGGAGAAGTGAAGTGAAGGGGAAGAATGAGAGGGGGGAGAAGTGAAATGAAGGGGAAGAATGAGAGGGGGAGAAGTGAAATGAAGGGGAAGAATGAGAGGGGGGAGAAGTGAAATGAAGGGGAAGAATGAGAGGGGGGAGAAGTGAAATGAAGGGGAAGAATGAGAGGGGGGAGAAGTGAAATGAAGGGGAAGAATGAGAGGGGGGAGAAGTGAAATGAAGGGGAAGAATGAGAGGGGGGAGAAGTGAAATGAAGGGGAAGAATGAGAGGGGGGAGAAGTGAAGTGAAAGAATGAGAGGGGGAGAAGTGAAGTGAAGAAGGAGAGGGGGAGAAGTGAAGTGAAGGGGAAGAATGAGAGGGGGGAGAAGTGAGGTGAAGGGGAATAATGAGAGGGGGGAGAAGTGAAGTGAAGGGGAAGAATGAGAGGGGGGAGAAGTGAGGTGAAGGGGAGAATGAGAGGGGGAGAAGTGAGGTGAAGGGGAAGAATGAGAGGGGGGAGAAGTGAAGTGAAGTGGAAGAATGAGAGGGGGGAGAAGTGAGTGAAGGGGAAGAATGAGAGGGGGGAGAAGTGAAGTGAAGGGGAAGAATGAGAGGGGGAGAAGTGAGTGAAGGAGAAGAATGAGAGGGGGGAGAAGTGAATGAAGGGGAAGAATGAGAGGGGGGGAGAAGTGAAGTGAAAGAATGAGAGGGGGGAGAAGTGAAGTGAAAGAATGAGAGGGGGGAGAAGTGAAGTGAAAGAATGGGAGGGGGGAGAAGTGAAGGGGAAGAATGAGAGGGGGGAGAAGTGAAGTGAAGGGGAAGAATGAGAGGGGGGAGAAGTGAGGTGAAGGGGGAAGAATGAGAGGGGGAGAAGTGAAGTGAAAGAATGAGAGGGGGGAGAAGTGAAGTGAAAGAATGAGAGGGGGGAGAAGTGAAGTGAAAGAATGAGAGGGGGAGAAGTGAAGGGGAAGAATGAGAGGGGGAGAAGTGAAGTGAAGGGGAAGAATGAGAGGAGGGGAGAAGTGAGGTGAAGGGGAAGAATGAGAGGGGGGAGAAGTGAGGTGAAAGGGAAGAATGAGAGGAGGGAGAAGTGAGGTGAAGGGGAAGAATGAGAGGGGGGAGAAGTGAGGTGAAGGGGAAGAATGAGAGGGGGGAGAGTGAGGGTGAAGGGGAAGAATGAGAGGGGGGAGAAGTGAGGTGAAGGGGAAGAATGAGAGGGGGGGGAGAAGTGAGGTGAGGGGAGAATGAGAGGGGGGAGAAGTGAGGTGAAGGGGAAGATGAGAGGGGGGAGAAGTGAAGTGAAGGGGAAGAATGAGAGGGGGGGAGAAGTGAAGTGAAGGGGAAAGAATGAGAGGGGGAGAAGTGAAGTGAAGGGAAGAATGAAGAGGGGGGAGAAGTGAATGGGGAAGAATTGGGAGGGGGGGGAGAAGTGAAGTGAAGGGGAAGAATGAGAGGGGGAGAAGTGAAGTGAAGGGAAGAATAAGAGGGGGGAGAAGTGAATGGGAAGAATGAGAGGGGGAAGAAGTGAAGTGAAAGAATGAGAGGGGGAGAAGTGAATGAAGATGAGAGAGGGGTGAAGTGAAGAATGAGAGGGGGGAGTGAGTGAAGGGGAAAATGGAGGGGGAGAAGTGAAGTGAAGGGGAAGAATGAGAGGGGGAGAAATGAAGGGGAAGAATGAGAGGGGGGAGAAGTGAAGGGGAAGAATGAGAGGGGGGAGAAGTGAGGTGAAGGGGAAGAATGAGAGGAGGGAGAAGTGAGGTGAAGGGGAAGAATGAGAGGGGGGAGAAGTGAGGTGAGGGGAGAATGAGAGGGGGGGAGAAGTGAGGTGAAGGGGAGAATGAGAGGGGGGGAGAAGTGAGGTGAAGGGGAGAATGAGAGGGGGGAGAAGTGAGGTGAAGGGGAGAATGAGAGGGGGGAGAAGTGAAGTGAAGGGGAAGAATGAGAGGGGGGAGAAGTGAAGTGAAGGGGAAGAATGAGAGGGGAGAAGTGAAGTGAAGGGAAGAATGAGAGGGGGGAGAGTGAATGGGAAGAATGGGAGGGGGGAGAAGTGAAGTGAAGGGGAAGAATGGAGGGGGAGAAGTGAAGTGAAGGGAAGAATAAGGGGGGAGAGTGAATGGGAAGAATGAGAGGGGAAGAAGTGAGTAAGAATGGAGGGGGAGAAGTGAATGAAAGAATGAGAGAGGGGTGAGTGAAAGAATGAGAGGGGGGAGTGAGTGTAGGAAATGAGAGGGGGAGAAGTGAAGTGAAGGGGAAGAATGAGAGGGGGAGAAATGAAGGGGAAGAATGAGAGGGGGGAGAAGTGAAGGGAAGAATGAGAGGGGGGAGAAGTGAAGGGAGAATGGAGGGGGGGAAGTGAAGTGAAGGGGAAGAATGAGTGGGGGGAGAAGTGAAGTGAGGGGAAGAATGAGAGGGGGGAGAAGTGAGGGAGAATGAGAGGGGGGAGAAGTGAATGAAGGGGAAGAATGAGAGGGGGGAGAAGTGAAATGAAGGGGAAGAATGAGAGGGGGGGAGAAGTGAAATGAAGGGGAAGATGAGATTGGGGAGAAGTGAAATGAAGGGGAAGAATGAGATTGGGGAGAAGTGAAGGGTGAAAGAATGAGAGGGGGAGAGTGAAGTGAAAGAATGAGAGGGGGAGAAGTGAAGTGAAGGGGAAGAATGAGAGGGGGGAGAAGTGAGGTGAAGGGGAGAATAAGAGGGGGGAGAAGTGAGGTGAAGGGGAGAATGAGAGGGGGGAGAAGTGAGGTGAAGGGGAAGAATGAGAGGGGGGAGAAGTGAAGTGAAGGGGAAGAATGAGAGGGGGAGAAGTGAAGTGAAGGGGAAGAATGAGAGGGGGAGAAGTGAAGTGAGGAAGAATGAGGGGGGGAGAAGTGAAGGGGGAAGATGAGAGGGGGAGAAGTGAAGTGAAAGAATGAGGGGGGGGGAGTGATGAAGAATGAGAGAGGGGTGAAGTGAAGTGAAAGAATGAGAGGGGGGAAGTGAAGTGAAGGGGAAAAATGAGAGGGGGGGAGAAGTGAAGTGAAGGGAAGAATAAGAGGGGGAGAAATGAAGGGGAAGAATGTGAGGGGGAGAAGTGAAGGGGAGATTGAGAGGGGGGAGAGTGATGTTGAGGGAAAGAATGAGAGGGGGGGAGAAGTGAAGGGGAGATTGAGAGGGGGGAGAAGTGAAGTGAAGGGGAAGAATGAGAGGGGGGAGAAGTGAAGTGAAAAATGAGAGGGGGAGAAGTGAAGTGAAAGAATGAGAGGGGGGAGAAGTGAAGGGGAAGAATGAGAGGGGGGAGAAGTGAAGTGAAGGGGAAGAATGAGAGGGGGGAGAAGTGAAGTGAAGGGGAAGAATGAGAGGGGGGAGAAGTGAAGTGAAGGGGAAGAAAGAGGGGGGAGAAGTGAAGTGAAGGGGAAGAATGAGAGGGGGGAGAAGTGAAGTGAAGGGAAGAATGAGTGGGGTAAAAGTGAGGTGAAGGGAAGAATGAGAGGAGGGAGAAGTGAGGTGAAGGGGAAGAATGAGAGGGGGGAGAAGTGAGTGAAGGGAAACGAATGAGAGGAGGAGAAGTGAAGGGAAGAATGGGAGGGAGGAGAAGTGAAGTGAAGGGGAAGAATGAGAGGGGGAGAAGTGAAGTGAAGGGGAAAATGAGAGGGGGGAGAAGTGAAGTGAAGGGGAAGAATGAGAGGGGGGAGAGTGAAGTGAAGGGGAAGAATGAGAGGGGGGAGAAGTGAAGTGAAAGAATGAGAGGGGGGAGAAGTGAAGTGAAAGAATGAGAGGGGGGAGAAGTGAAGTGAAAGAATGAGAGGGGGGAGAAGGTGAAGGGGAAGAATGAGAGGGGGGAGAAGTGAAGTGAAGGGGAAGAATGAGAGGGGGGGAGAAGTGAAGTGAGGGGGGAGAATGAGAGGGGGGAGAAGTGAAGTGAAGGGGAAGAATGAGAGGGGGGAGAAGTGAAGTGAAGGGGAAGAAAGAGGGGGAGAAGTGAAGTGAAGGGAAGAATGAGAGGGGGGAGAAGTGAAGTGAAGGGGAAGAATGAGAGGGGGTAAAGTGAGGTGAAGGAAGAATGAGAGGGGGAGAAGTGAGGTGAAGGGAAGATGAGAGGGGGAGAAGTGAGGTGAAGGGGAAGAATGAGAGGGGGGAGAGTGTGGTGATGGGAGATGAGTGGGTGGGAGAGTGAGGTGAGGGGAGAATGAGAGGGGGGAGAAGTGAGGTGAAGGGAAAGAATGAGGGGGGAAGAGAGGTGAAGGGGAAATATGAGAGGGGGGAGAAGTGAGGTGAAGGGGAGATGAGAGGGGGAGAAGTGAGGTGAGGGAGAATGAGAGGTGGGTGAAGTGGAGGTGAGGGGAAGAATGAGAGGAGGGAGAAGTGAGGTGAAGGGAAGAATGAGAAGGGGAGAAGTGAGGTGAAGGGGAAGAATTAGAGGGGGGGAGAAGTGAGGTGAAGGGGAAGAATGAGAGGGGGGAGAAGTGAGGTGAAGGGGAAGAATGAGAGGGGGGAGAAGTGAGGTGATGGGGAAGAATGAGAGGGGGGAGAAGTGAGGTGAAGGGAAGAATGAGAGGGGGGAGAAGTGAGGTGAAGGGGAAGAATGAGAGGGGGGAGAAGTGAGGTGAAGGGAAGAATGAGAGGGGGGAGAAATGAAGTGAAGGGGAAGAATGAGAGGGGGGAGAAGTGAGGTGAAAGGGCAGAATGAGAGGGGGGAGAAGTGAGGTGAAGGGGAAGAATGAGGGGGGAGAAGTGAGGTGAAAGGGAAGAATGAGAGAGGGGGAGAAGTAACCCCTGCCGGGTTAGCCCCCCCCATATCAAAATTTTTGAAAAAATCGTATGCAGTTTGTTAGATCAGGTTAGATGAACTGTTGTTTGCGTTAGATCTCACACAGAAGAAGCAATATTAACAGTTATTTGCTGGGGGGCTAACCCGTCATCAGCCCCCCCTTATCAAAAAATTGACCAAAAAGTTAGCTATTTTGGAAGCAATTTGTTAGATCCGGTAAGATCAAGCGGTTTTAATGTTAGATCTCACATAATTAGAGACTTATTAAGTGATTAATGAGGGGGGGCTGGCCCCCCCTTATCAAATTTTCTGGCCAAAAATCATTCAGGCTAATAGATATTCGTTAGATCCGGTAAGATCAATTATTTTTAACGTTAGATCTCACATCATTTCAGAGATATTCCACATCAAAATAGAGATATTAGGTGGTACATATGGACGGGCTGGCCCCCTCTTATTAAATTTTCGGGCCAAAAACAATTCAGGCTAATAGATATTCGTTAGATCCGGTAAGATCAAGTGTTTTTAACGTTAGATCTCACATAATTTCCGAGATATTCCACATCAAAATAGAGATATTAGGTGGTAATGAGGGGGGCTGCCCCCCCCCTTATCAAATTTTCTGGCCAAAAATCATTCAGGCTAATAGATATTCGTTAGATCCGGTAAGATCAAGTGTTTTTAACGTTAGATCTCACATCATTTCAGAGATATTCCACATCAAAATAGAGATATTAGGTGGTACATATGGACGGGCTGGTCCCCCTTATCAAATTTTCGGGCCAAAAATCATTCGGGCTAATAGATATTCGTTAGATCCGGTAAGATCAAGTAGTTTTAACGTTAGATCTCACATCATTTCAGAGATATTCCACATCAAAATAGAGATATTAGGTGGTACATATGGATTAGTTAGCCCCCCCTTATCAAATTTTCTGGCCAAAAATCATTCAGGCTAATAGATATTCATTAGATCCAGTAAGAACAAGTGGTTTTAACGTTAGATCTCACATAATTAGAGACTTATTAAGTGATTAATGAGGGGGGGCTGGCCCCTCCTTATCAAATATTCTGGCCAAAAATAATTCAGGCTAATAGATATTCGTTAGATCCGGTAAGATCAAGTGGTTTTAACGTTAGCTCTCACATCATTTCAGAGATATTCCACATCAAAATAGAGATATTAGGTGGTACATATGGACGGGTTAGCCCCCCCTTATCAAATTTTCTGGCCAAAAATCATTCAAGCTAATAGATATTCGTTAGATCCGGTAAGATCAAGTGGTTTTAACGTTAGATCTCACATCATTTCAGAGATATTCCACATCAAAATAGAGATATTAGTTGGTACATATGGACGAGTTAGATCCCCTTATCAAATTTTCTGGCCAAAAATCATTCAGGCTAATAGATATTCGTTAGATCCGGTAAGATCAAGTAGTTTTAACGTTAGATCTCACATCATTTCAGAGATATTCCACATCAAAATAGAGATATTAGGTGGTACATATGGACGGGTTAGCCCCCCTTATCAGATTTTCTGGCCAAAAATTATTCAGGCTTATAGATTTTCGTTAGATCTGGTAAGATCAAGTGGTTTTAATGTTAGATCTCACATAATTAGAGACTTATTAAGATTAAGATTTCAAATTTTCTGGCCAAAAAATCACCCCAGCTAATTGATATTCATTAGATCCGATAAGATCAAGTGATTTTAATTTTTGATTATCCATAATTACAGGGATATTATGGATAATTGGTAGCGATGCACGTATATCCATACTAGTGTCTATATTGGAGGCGGTGATGAGCATTTTCATGTGTACCAGTGAGGAGTGCCTTTGAGCATATTGAGGTATGCTGAAATTATGTGGGACATTAATCAACAGGTGTGTCCAAGCCCAGTGAAGCCTGAAGCACAGTGCCAGAAGCCAGAGGGAAACTTCGGAGGGCTCTGGTGAAGGAGCCAAACGGGTGCCCATCTACGGTAGTTGGCTCCAAACCAATGACACGAAGAGACAGCAGTGAAAGTCCAAAACTTTGCGGAGGGCCCCCCCGTTGTTGCCACCAAGCAACCCAGTGTCCTGTTTCTTTTGACAAATGCTGCCTGGTGTCGGAGAGTCTATGCACACCAGACTCCCAGAACTTAGCGCAGACTTAAGCTCAATCAGAACCTCGCAGAGAGGAGCGCGGATACAAACCACCGAACAGGCCAGGGCCACCACTTCCTCCATTCTGCCTGACAAGCTAGTGGGACCTTCTCCTGTTGTTCCCATCCAAGTAAAGGGAGTCTACACCAAGACCCTTCTGGATACTGGAGCTTAAGTGACCCTTAAGTGAGTTGCAGATATGGGGCATTGTGACTCAGAACTTCCCCTATGATGGCTATCTACCGGTCAAGCTGACCTTCGATGCCTCCATGGCTGGGAAAGCCGAGACTTTTGAAACTCAGGCAGTGGTCTGTCCTCGCCCACCAGGGGCCAGTAAGAGTTCTCTCATCATAGGGACCAATACTGATCTTGTCAGAAGGCTGTTGACACCTCTTGTTCTGGAGCCGGGCACTTCAACTACAAGTTTGCACCCCATGTTGAGACAAGCCTACCAGCACCTGGTACAAAAACAGAAGGGAAAGATCTGGCGCTTGGACAAGTGTGAGAAGGTGTTACAGCCTGGTAAAGTGGCCTATTTACGAGCATCTGTCAAGCTAAATTGGAAGCAAGCAGGCCCTTTCATTGTCCTTCAATCAGACAGACAGACATGGGAGTGGAGATAATTCCCGAGGTGGTTTCAACCAAAGGGTTGCAAAGAAGTCACAGGAAGATCTTAGTTAGTGTCCGCAACATAACAGCCTCGCCAGTGAAGATGCCGGCTCAGATGTTGCTGGGACAAGTGAATCTGGCCACCCCAGTCCCGCCGTCTGATTTGGTGGGGGGAGCAAAGGATGGGATCTCTGTGGAGGAGCTCTATCCGAAAAATACTCCCCTTTTGCCTGAATGGAAGGAAAGGGCCAAGACTCAGCTCCTGAGATGGCAGGCTGCATTCTCCAAGAGTGAATTTGATGTGGGGTGTACAAAAAGTGCCCAATAACAGATCCATCTCTTCGAGTGCATAATTCCTTTAGGGGACTTGGAGGATCTGCATGAACAACTGGCAGAGTTGAAGAGGGCAGGTATCATCCGAGAGTCCCAGAGTCTATACGCTTCCCCAATAGTGGTGGTACGGAAGAAGAATGGGTCACTGAGGCTGGGTATTGACTACCGGGCGCTGAACTGAAGGACCATTCCCGACCAATATACCACCCCAAGGATAGAAGATGCCTTGCAGAGCCTGTCAGGAGCGAAGTGGTTCAGCATGCTGGATTTGAATAGTGGGTATTACCAAATCCCCATGCACCCTGAGGATCGGGAGAAGACCATTTTCATTACCCCGCAGGGGATGTTTGGATCTGACCGTATGCATCAAGGCCTGTCTGGTGCCCCAGCCACCTTCCAAAGGCTAATGGAGAAGACCGTGGGTGACATCAAACTGATCGAGGTGTTGGTGTACTTAGACGACATCATCGTTTTCAGCAAGACCCTGGAAGAGCATGAACAGTTTCTGCAGAAGGTACTTAAGAGACTCCATGGTGAGGGGGTTGAAGCTGTCTCTGGAAAAGTGCCAGTTTTATCAACCCTCGGTTAACTACCTTGGTCACATTGTGTCTGCTGATGAAGTGGCCACTGACCTCCTGCCGAGGCCTACCAGCGTGACTGAGCTTAGGTCATTTCTGGGATTCTGCTCTTATTACAGAAGATTTGTGAAGGGATTCGCTAAGAAGCTGACCCTGATCTGGCGAAGCCTGTCAGACCAGCTGGAGGGCCCAGAAAACCTAGAGAGTTCATTCAGGAACAACTGACTCTGAAGTGTGAAGAGGTTTTAGGCAGCTGAAGTGAAGCCTAACAACCGCTCCAGTCGTGGCCTATGAAAATCCAACCAAGCCATACGAGCTACACTTTGACGCCAGTCGAGATGGGTTAGGTGGTGTGCTATATCAAGAGCATGACTGCCATCTACGGCCTGTTGCCTACGTGAGTCAGAACTTGGCCCCCGCCGAGAAGAACTATCCCATGCACAAACTTGACTTCCTGGCCTTGAAGTGGGTGGATAAGCTGAGGGATTAACTGTATGGAGCAGAGTTTGTGATCAAGACCGACAACAATGCTCTCACCTACATCCTCACTTCCACCAAGTTGGACGCCACGGGTCACAGATGGTTGGCTGCTCTATCAGGGTTTATTTTCAGCCTGAAGTATCGACTGGGGTCAGGAAACAAAACGCTGATGCTTTGTCAAGAAGGCCCCATTGTTCCAGAGACCCTGCAGAAGAATAGGCCCAACTGACACCTGAAGGGTACGAGTCTTATATCAAGGAGCAGAACATAAACCTGGAGTAGGATCCAGAACCGAAGAGGTTGGAGTGTCAGCCGTTGGTGTCCCCAGATGTTATTGCAATGTAGCCCAAGTCGGGGATGAAGGTCTGCCCAAGCTGTCAAAGACCTGCGGAGGGACCAGTTGGAGGACCCTCCCTGTAACTTGGCATTGAAGGCCTTGGAGAGCCAATGCCCTGACTTGCTCCTCACTTACTGACCGAAGGAAACCCATCTGCTGCACCGAGAGTGGGATCGGTTTCAGGTGCACAGAGGGTTGGTCTATCGAAGGGGCCCCTCTGACGATTCTAAAGAAAAATGGCAGCTATTCCTACCTTAAAAACATATGGAGACAGTATAAACTGCCCTACTGTCAGGAACCATGAATCAGACCAAGACAGAAGTATAGTTAAATCACACTTGTTTAATAATAATAATAATAATAAAGGTAAACAGAGTAAGCATAGTCAAAACAAGCCAGAGATCAGTAACCGGATCGGGTAGTCAGCCAAGCAAATGTCAGAGAGCCAGAGATAAACGTAGTAGTACAGGAAGCAGGATCAGGAGCCAGAAGGAACGTCAGCCTAGCAAGTCTTCAACAGGAGCGCAGGAGAAAGACTCTGATGTTGACAAAGGTGAAGGCAGAGATCAAGTGAGCTGGACGACTTGCTGGGTAACTGTGGAGAGAAATGGGAGCTGGCAATTAGCTGACAGCTGAGCGGCCAGCTCAGAGAAGGAAGGGCTGAGCCCAGCCCTGACACCTACATGACAACCATGGCCACCTGGGGCCCAAGAGGACTTTTCTCCTGGTGAGGGACCGGTTCTACTGGCCCTGCATGCAGGCTGAAGTTGAGGACTATTGCCACTCCTGCATCAGATGTATCCAAAGAAAGATTTTGCCTCACGAGCTGCCCCAATGGACCATCTTCAGAGTCAAGGACTCATGTAGTTGGTGTGCATTGACATTCTGTGCTTGGAGCCTGATCTGAGTGGGCAGGGAAATATCCTGGTAGTGACTGACCATTTCACTCGGTATGCCCAGGCGTTTTCCACGAGGGACCAACAAGCATCCATGGTGGCCAAGATCTTCGCGGAGAAATTCTTTGTGCACTATGGTCTGTCCCAATGCATCCACTCTGATCAAGGGAGAGATTTCAAGAGTAGTCTCATCAAGAGACTTTCAGACCTGTTGGGCATCAGGAAGTCTAAAACCACCCCGTATCATCCTCAAGGAGATCCTCAACCAGAGAGATTCAATTGAACCCTCCTGGATATACTTGGAACTCTAAGTTCAGAACAAAAGCAGCACTGGAGCAAGCATATAGTGGCTATTGTGCATGCTTATAACAGCACCGCCAATGATGCCACAGGTTACACTCCCTATAGTTTGATGTTCGGACCGTACGCCCGGCTGCCAGTAGACTTGGCCTTCGGCACATCCCTCGACCATACCTTAGCAACTTTCCACAGAGGGTATGTGGATCGCCTGCAGAGACGTCTGAAAACCACCTTTGATAAGGCTCAAGCTGCCTCATATGCCTGAGAACAGAGAAACAAAATAAACTTTGACCTTAGGGTACGAGTGCAGGACCTACGGCCGAATGACAAGGTACTGCTGAGAAACCTGGGTGTCCCTGGAAAGCACAAGTTGGCTAACCGCTGAAAGTCACAGCCCTATGTCGTTTGCAAGCATCTGCCCAGACACCCAGTATATCAAATCCGGCCAGAGGGAAGCACAGGCCTGCTGAAGACTTAGCATCACAATCATCTGTTGCCTTTGTCAGAAGCAGTTCATGTGCCACCACAGCCAGATTCACAGTCCACACCCACGGCCTCTCAAAGATCCCGGCCAGTGATTAGATCTCACTCTGTACCCCTTGCTGAAGATGAAAACAGCGAGGATGAAGAGAAAGATTGTCTGTGGCCATCTCAAATGCCAGGGCCTGCCACCCACCCCCACCCTATTTCTTCTCCTCCCAAGGTGACTGAGGTGACTCTCAGGTCAGAGGCTCCTGAGTTTGTACCTCAAAGTCCACCTTTTGAACAGTTGGAAGACCCTCAATCTTCCCTGCTGACAAGAGACCCCTAAGACATTCCATCCTTCATTGAGGAAGCTGAAGCTGATATGCAGGAAGAAGAAGAGACCAGTGTACCTAAAGAACAGCGAGAGCGAAGGGTTATTCACCCGCCCAAAAGACTAACATATGATACTTTGGGTGAAAGCCCTGAGGAGGTCGTTCTCATTGCAAAAAGGACTCTTGAAGAAACTGACCCTTCCACCGCAGATTTGGTGGTGGACAATCCCAACTCACTGTCAGGGCTGGGCTCAGCCCTTCCTTCTCTGAGCTGGCCACTCAGCTGTCGGATAATTGCCAGCTCCTATCTCTCCACAGTTACTCAGCTGTTGATGATATCCTGCTCGTCAGTCCTGCCTACTTAAGCCGTCCAGTCCAGAGGATCTCTGCCTTCGCCTTGGTCAACATCACAGAAACAATCTCCTGCGATCCTGTTCAAGACTTGCTTTGCTGACATCCCTTCTGGCTCCAGATCCTGCTTGCTGTTCCACTACATTGATCCCTGACTTCTGGCTTGGCTGACTATCCGTTCCGGTTACTGAACTTTGGCGTTTGAACGTTTGTTCTTTTTACTTTTATTATTAAATAAGTGTGATTTAACTGTACTTCTGTCTCGGCCTGATTTCTTGGTTTCTGACACTCAGCCCCTGGCACATCTAGCTGGGCCATTCCAGTTAACCTCCCCTCCTATGCTAATTGGTGGGATGTTCCTCTGCCAGGGTTTTATGCAGATGTAAATTGTATGGTTTCTTGTGCACACTAACCTGTTTTTTTTTCCGTGTGTATATCAAAAGCATGTAACAGGTCATAGACTCTTTACCTCCATTGGCGGACCAAAGGTTCTTTGGTGGGGGGAGTGTGTAGCGGGGGCTACTCTATCACCCATGGTCCCGCACCTCCCGCCATTCCTGCCAGCGACCACTGAATAGACACTGACACAGGCACTCACTGAGGGAGAGCACACCTGTCAGTCCCTGTGGGGGATTTCTCCCCTTCTCTCTCCTCTTACTGTGTCCCTATTGGCAGGGAGAGGGAGCCAATCAAGCAGCAGCAGAGGACCACGGCCCACAATACAGACCCATTGATTTCTACAGGGGGTGGAACTACCAAGCCCAGCCTGCTTTGCAAGAAGGGGGGGCTAGCTAAAAACTTAAGCTTGTTGGTCTGAGGAGAGATCACCATGAGGCAGGGAGGTGAACGGAGGTGTGAGGAGAGACTACAGGCACCATGCAAAGAAGGTTCGAGAGACCATCCAGAGACGGTTGAAGATGGATGTACCTTCTGTACCACCTAATATCTCTATTTTTTATGGAATATCTCTCAAATGATGTGAGATCTAACGTTAAAAGCACTTGATCTTACCAGATCTAATGAATATCTATTAGCCTGAATGATTTTTGACCAGACAATTTGCTAAGGGGGGGCCAGCCCCCTCATTAATCACTTAATAGGTCTCTAATTATGTGAGATCTAACGTTAAAACCACTTGATCTTACCGAATCTAACGAATGGTCTATTAGCCTGAATGATTTTTGACCAGAAAATGTGATGGGGGGGGGGGCCAGCCCGTCCATATGTACCACCTAATATCTCTATTTTGATGTGGAATATCTCTGAAATGATGTGAGATCTAACGTTAAAAACACTTGATCTTACCGAATCTAACGAATATCTATTAGCCTGAATGATTTTTGGCCAGAAAATTTGATAAGTGGGGGCCAGCCCCCTCCCTCATTAATCACTTAATAAGTCTCTAAATATGTGAGAGCTAACGTTAAAACCGCTTGATCTTACCGAATCTAACGAATATCTATTAGCCTGAATGATTTTTGGCCAGAAAATTTGATAAGGGGGGGGGGGCAGCCCCCCTCATTAATCACTTAATAAGTCTCTAATTATGTGAGATCTAACGTTAAAACCACTTGATCTTACCGAATCTAACAAATTGCTTCCAAAATAGCTAACTTTTTGGTCAATTTTTTGATAAGGGGGGGCTGATGACGGGTTAGCCCCCCAGCAAATAACTGTTAATATTGCTTCTTCTGTGTGAGATCTAACGCAAACAACGGTTGATCTAACCTGATTTAACAAAGATCTAACAAACTGCATACGATTTTTTCAAAAATTTTGATATGGGTGGCTAACCCGGCAGAGGTGGAGAAGTGAGGTGAAGGGAAGAATGAGAGGGGGGAGAAGTGAGGTGAAGGGGAAGAATGAGAGGGGGGAGTAGTGAGGTGAAGGGGAAGAATGAGAGGGGGGAGAAGTGAGGTGAAAGGGAAGAATGAGAGGGGGGAGAAGTGAGGTGAAGGGGAAGAATGAGAGGGGGGAGAAGTGAGGTGAAGGGGAAGAATGAGAGGGGGGAGAAGTGAGGTGAAGGGGAAGAATGAGAGGGGGGAGAAGTGAGGTGAAGGGGAAGAATGAGAGGGGGGAGAAGTGAGGTGAAGGGGAAGAATGAGAGGGGGGAGAAGTGAGGTGAAGGGGAAGAATGAGAGGGGGGAGAAGTGAGGGGAAAGGGAAGAATGAGAGGGGGGAGAAGTGAGGAGAAGGGGAAGAATGAGAGGGGGGAGAAGTGAGGTGAAGGGGAAGAACGAGGGGGGGAGAAGTGAGGTGAAGGGAAAGAATGAGAGGGGGGAGAAGTGAGGTGAAAGGGAAGAACGAGAGGGGGGGAGAAGTGAGGTGAAGATGGAGAATGAGAGGGGGGGGAGAAGTGAGGTGAAGAATGAGAGGGGGAGAAGTGAGGTGAAGAATGAGAGGGGGGAGAAGTGAGGTGAAGGGGAAGAATGAGAGGGGGGAGTAGTGAGGTGAAGAATGAGAGGGGGGAGAAGTGAGGTGAAGGGGAAGAATGAGAGGGGGGTAGAATTGAAGGAGTGAGGTGAGGGGGGAGATGTATGAGTGGAGGAAGTTGCGCCCCGTACTGCAGGGATAGAGTGGAGGGGTGAAGAAGAGAAGTAGTGAGGTGAGAGGGGTGAAGTGCAGGGGAAGAGTTTTTTTGGGGGGGTGTATAGTATGAATGGAGGAAGTTGCGCCCCATACTGCAGGCACAGAGTGGAGGGGAGGAAGGCCCGTCATATCATCAGTGATCCCGCCCCACTCCCAGCAATAACAAGCACTGCCTCGCCGCTCGTCCTGCCGCACTCGTGTTCTCATGGAGCGGGTACACACCGTGTCCTCCTGACACCCCCGTTCTCCGGGCACTATGGCCACTGCCACCAGCAGTCAGAGTAGCGGCAATGGTGTGATGATGGTGTCCTGTCCCGGGCAGTCCTCCTCCAGCCTGGATCAGGTCAGGAGACAGCAGCTCATGGACCCTCGCAGGAGACAAGCTGCACTCTCCTTCCTCACCAATATTTCTCTGGACGGGCGACCCCTGCAGGATGTCGGCGGCGCTCCGGAGGGGAATGCAGGTGCAGGCGGTAGGAGTGTGGAGGCTCCGCAGTGTGAGGAGACGGGACCGGGCACTCCGGGGCGCCAGCCGCATGCTCAGCCCTGGAAATCGGTGCGGGCCTCCCCCCAACCCCTACCAGCGCGGTGCAGAGCCGGGGTCCTGCGGGAGGATGACGAGTACGGGCTGTACATAGCGGACAAGCAGCCGGCAGAAGCGGAGGATGTCTATGAGAGACGGTCACCGATCACCCCGCTCGGTGCCGGTCCCCGGGGCCGCCTGAACTCCTTCACCTATGGGATCCTACCCGCCGCCTTCAGCAGGACGTGTGCCGGCCAGAGCTTCTCCAGTGCGGAACCCATACAGGGGGTGCTGGGCAGTGCCATAGACAGCCAGAGGGCCAGGTAAGGGCTCCGTCCTCATCTGTATAAGGGGCTCACCCACTTCTGTACAGCCAGAGGGCCAGGTAAGGGGGGCTCCTCCTCCTCCTCCTCCTCTGTACAGCCAGGTAAGGGGGGCTCCTCCTCCTCCTCCTCTGTACAGCCAGGTAAGGGGGGCTCCTCCTCCCCTGTACAGCCAGGTTAGGGGGCTCCCCCTCCTCCTCTGTACAGCCAGGTAAGGGGGGCTCCTCCTCCTCCTCCTCCTCACAGCCAGGTTAGGGGGCTCCTCCTCCCCTGTACAGCCAGGTTAGGGGGCCTCCCCCTCCTCCTCTGTACAGCCAGGTAAGGGGGGCTCCTCCTCCTCCTCCTCCTCCTCCGTACAGCCAGGTAAGGGGGGCTCCTCCTCCTCTGTACAGCCAGGTTAGGGGGCTCCTCCTCCTCCTCTGTACAGCCAGGTAAGGGGGGCTCCTCCTCCCCTGTACAGCCAGGTAAGGGGGGCTCCTCCTCCTCCTCCTCCTCCTCCTCTGTACAGCCAGGTAAGGGGGGCTCCTCCTCTTCTGTACAGCCAGGTAAGGGGGGCTCCTCCTCCCCTGTACAGCCAGGTAAGGGGGGCTCCTCCTCCTCCTCCTCCTCCTCCTCCTCTGTACAGCCAGGTAAGGGGGGCTCCTCCTCCCCTGTACAGCCAGATTAGAGGGCTCCTCCTCCTCTGTACAGCCAGGTTAGGGGGCTCCTCCTCCCCTGTACAGCCAGGTTAGGGGGCTCCTCCTCCTCCCCTGTACAGCCAGGTTAGGGGGGCTCCTCCTCCTCCCCTGTACAGCCAGGTAAGGGGGGCTCCTCCTCCTCCCCTGTACAGCCAGGTAAGGGGGGCTCCTCCTCCTCCTCCCCTGTACAGCCAGGTAAGGGGGGCTCCTCCTCCTCCTCCCCTGTACAGCCAGGTAAGGGGGGCTCCTCCTCCTCCTCCCCTGTACAGCCAGGTAAGGGGGGCTCCTCCTCCTCCTCCCCTGTACAGCCAGGTAAGGGGGGCTCCTCCTCCTCCTCCTCCCCTGTACAGCCAGGTAAGGGGGGCTCCTCCTCCTCCTCCTCCCCTGTACAGCCAGGTTAGGGGGGCTCCTCCTCCTCCTCCTCCCCTGTACAGCCAGGTTAGGGGGGCTCCTCCTCCTCCCCTGTACAGCCAGGTAAGGGGGGCTCCTCCTCCTCCTCCTCCCCTGTACAGCCAGGTAAGGGGGGCTCCTCCTCCTCCTCCTCTGTACAGCCAGGTAAGGGGGGCTCCTCCTCCTCCTCCTCCTCCTCCTCTGTACAGCCAGGTAAGGGGGGCTCCTCCTCCTCCTCCTCCTCCTCCTCCTCCTCTGTGCAGCCAGGTAAGGGGGGCTCCTCCTCCTCCTCTGTACAGCCAGGTAAGGGGGGCTCCTCCTCCTCCTCCTCCTCCTCCTCCTCCTCTGTACAGCCAGGTAAGGGGGGCTCCTCCTCCTCCTCCTCTGTACAGCCAGGTAAGGGGGGCTCCTCCTCCTCCTCCTCCTCCTCCTCTGTACAGCCAGGTAAGGGGGGCTCCTCCTCCTCCTCTGTACAGCCAGGTAAGGGGGGCTCCTCCTCCTCTGTACAGCCAGGTAAGGGGGGCTCCTCCTCCTCCTCCTCCTCCTCTGTACAGCCAGGTAAGGGGGGCTCCTCCTCCTCCTCCTCTGTACAGCCAGGTAAGGGGGGCTCCTCCTCCTCCTCCTCCTCCTCCTCCTCCTCCTCTGTACAGCCAGGTAAGGGGGGCTCCTCCTCCTCCTCCTCCTCCTCCTCCTCTGTACAGCCAGGTAAGGGGGGCTCCTCCTCCTCCTCCTCCTCCTCCTCCTCCTCTGTACAGCCAGGTAAGGGGGGCTCCTCCTCCTCCTCCTCCTCCTCCTCCTCCTCCTCCTCCTCCTCCTCCTCCTCCTCTGTACAGCCAGGTAAGGGGGGCTCCTCCTCCTCCTCCTCCTCTGTACAGCCAGGTAAGGGGGGCTCCTCCTCCTCCTCCTCCTCCTCCTCCTCCTCCTCCTCCTCCTCCTCCTCTGTACAGCCAGGTAAGGGGGGCTCCTCCTCCTCCTCCTCCTCCTCCTCCTCCTCCTCCTCTGTACAGCCAGGTAAGGGGGGCTCCTCCTCCTCCTCCTCTGTACAGCCAGGTAAGGGGGGCTCCTCCTCCTCCTCCTCCTCCTCCTCCTCCTCTGTACAGCCAGGTAAGGGGGGCTCCTCCTCCTCCTCCTCCTCCTCCTCTGTAGGTCATGCTGTGTGATCAGGAAGGTGACTATCAGAACATTTGTACTTAGTATTGCAGCATTGCCATTCTGCTTTACCGCCATCCACATGGACCATTCACTTCTCTGCTGCAACACTCTTCATTGGAGACCACCAGCCCCATGTACGTGGTGTGCCAACAGTCACCCTGTACAGATGACTGGCTGACCCCGCATGCCCAGAGGTGACATGGGATTAGGAACTCTGACCAGTCCCTCCATTTCTGGACGCAGCTCCTCATTCACTTTATATGCAGGGTTTAGCTGCGTACAGGTGTGGTGTTTAGCTGGGTGTGACTGGTGCCACCTATTCACCCATCTGAATGAGACCTGCTTCACACAGGATGTATCAGTGCGTACCCTGTGCGAGGGCCATGTGTACCCACCTAGGGATGTACAGGTGTTCCTTGCAATCCCATGCAGGCAGTCCTATTGATGTCTGTTGGGACACAGCAACTGCACAGACACCACTGCTTCTCTCAATTTGACATCCAAGTGGGTGCACAGCACCAATCGCAGATGGTGTGAGTTCAGGGATACAGATGCCCACACCCCCACAGATGTCGTATTGGGAGCAGTGGTGGTGTTTCAGCAGCCACTGTGTCCCAATAGAAATCAATAGGACTGCCTGCACAGGATTGCAGGGAACATCTGTACATCCCTGTGCAGGTAAACATGGCCCTTGCACGGGGTACACATTGATACATCCCATGTGAATGAAGCCATGCTGCTTTCATGTCACTAGACATTTATTGAAAACCGTATTATCTAGGGGGATTAGCCCAGCTGCAGAGTCTATGACAGGGTGGGATACTGTGCTCAGTGGGACAAAATACCTTCATTCACAGAGCTCTAAACACGAGTACAGTGTTGAGCCCTGTCTAGTAGCAGCATATTTCAGCCTGCTCTAGACTTTGACAGACTGCAGTCAGTGGGGTTGGGTGCTGCACCTGTGTCTCCTGGGTGCACCGACACACACCAACTAGGTATCCATTATGTAGGGACCTTAGGATGATCATATGCAGGCAACTTTTTTTCTGCTAGTGATCCTGCCGCTGACCATTTGTCACAATCACCAGTGGCAGGGCCTGTTTGTCCCTATGGAATCACTCCCTATGTACTGTAGCAGATATAGTGAAATATTACCCCCATTGCTAGTGATCGAGATTCAGGAACAGCAACAGACTGACATTTTGCTGTGTGTGTCTACAGAGGGAACGATTCCATAGGAACATAGAGGCAGCCTTTTTTTTTTTTTTTGGCCCCTTTCTAATGGGTCGACTCCGCTAGCGCATTCGCCTGCTCAGTGGGGAATCTGTCAGCTGATGCCTGATGAGCTGTGGGTGACAGGTCCGTGTCCGCTATGCTTGTGCAGAACGGACACAGACACAGCCTACTTTCCTTTATGGGCGGACAGACCGCCTGTCCATTTCCATCTGACTGTCATCCGAACTGACAGGCAGATGGGGAACGGATCCCCCATCTATCTGTTTCTAGCAGATAGGATCGAATCAGATGCCAGCGGGTGTCTATGGACACATGTCCACCTCCGTCCAACTGCCCTTAGAGGGCAGTGAATGGCCCGATCAGGTTTGCCTAAAAAACTGACAGGCAGACCCAATCTGTCTGTCCATGTGAAAGGGGCCTAAAGCAGTTCTCTACTCTGAGGGGGAAAAACTAATACATATAAAAGTCAGCAGCTACAAATACTGCAGCTGCTGATTTTTAATAGCAGGACACTTACCTGTCTTGGAATCCAGTGCCGTCGTCACCCAGGATAATTCTTCACTAGCCTTCTGGTTCCAGGCATCTTAAAGTGATTGTAATGATCACCTTGTAAAACAATCCATTCAGTTTAAAATAGAAATGACAGGCAAAACATTTGTGTATAGATATAAAGAAAAATTATAACTACCTTTTTGTAATCACTTTCTCTCATTTCTCAGCTGTATAAGGAGAAACGACAGCACAGTGAGCTTCCCAGTGAATGGCTGTGCAGCGGGGGCATGTCAGGACAACTCTGATCATTGGAGGAGAGCAGGCTGAGTTCCCAGCACAGCTAGAGAACTGACTACGCTGTGCTCTCATGAAAGGTGGATTTGATTTAAATCAAATCAATTTAAATCACTAGTAAAAAGGCTTGATTTAAATCAAATCGATTTAGATCATAATTTTTAAAGAGTAACTGTCATCTCTGTCCCGCAGCAGCTTCTCCTCTGACCCGCTGTTGACTCACCAACAGTCCCTTTCACTGAAATGGGATGGCTGGTGATGTGGCAGTGACACAACAAGGTGAAGGGATGTGGTGACAGCAGGTGAGTGGATGCCCGCTAACAGGCGCTGCCATGATGGATCTGAAATTACAGGTGCTCTTTAAATGTAAGAAATTATTCTTGCTGGTCCTTAGAATATTTAATATTTGCAAAAAAAAATGAACGTTTCCTTTTTAGAATAATAAGCTGTCGGGTTAGTAAAACAGTGATATCAGAGCCGATTCAATCATACAGTTTGTAGTGTACATAGATTTATAAAACAATAGGATAAAGGAATATTCCTGAACTTTGTTTTATCTCATGCTTCCTGTGAAATTGTGTGAATGCATCAATGCAGTGCATGTTATCTCAGGTTGCAGAGCTTTGGTTTATTGAATAGGTATACCAAAAATGTAAATATTGCAGAATATACAGCCTCTAAGCTCCATTTCATGCTGAATAAACTAAATTATTAATGTATCTTAAATAGAAAACTATCTTTAGATAGATTTTTACTCCAAAAGCATTTTATTAAAATAAATGTAATAAACATATAAAAAAATCTGATTTAAATAAAAAAATATATATTTTTTTTAATCCACCATGCTCTGATGCCAGGAAGCAATACAAAGAGAACAGGATGCTTTCTTCTACAAGTACATGGGACAGCAGCCACATATTAGGAATATGAAGTGTTGGGGTAACAAACACTTTAACTCTGGGCAGCCAGCTCTGCTGCATGCAGCTTCAAAGCTGGCTGCCCACTGTGAATGAGCGAGCTGCGCTGAGCTTTGTAACAGCAGTCAGCAGTCTTCTGAGACTTGTGATGTAACCCAGAGGACCTGGAGGAGGGGGTGGGGGTAGAACTTTAGCTCGGATCGCCTAGGAGTGAGAGCAGGTACCTGTCAAAACTAGGTACCCACTCCTCAAAAAAAAAAAAAAAAAAAAAAACCTTCTAAATGTGGCAGAGGAGGGGGGAAGGAGGACTTAAAGTGGAACTTTCCCTTTTGGGTGATGCTGTAGATGGTGATTTGTTTCAAGAGGTAGAATGGCCAGTGTGTTATGAGCCATAGGTTGGTCTGTGACAGTCAGATATATACAGACATGAGCACCTGTCCAATATCAAACCTGCTTTGGTTTCTTCTTGTGGATGGAAATAGTGTGAGCATGGTTTAGGGATCCTTGCATGACCTGCTTGTCTTTCAAATCTCTATATAAATTACTAAATAAAAGCAACAAGAAGGTAAAACATCAGAAGAAACATGTAGAAAATACTTACCTTCACAGCTTCTGGACACTTTCTGTAGGTGCCAGGGGCATCATACTGCATCCAAAATTGCACAAGATGATGCTTCAGCAATGTGCAGAAGTCCATTCTTGTGGGTTTTGGGGTCTGCAGCTCTTTCAGGATCCCACAGTGAGGCCCAGGGACGTCACCCTTGGCTAGACAAGAATGCCGAAAGTCAAGATGCGAGAGAAGTATGCATCTGATGTTTTATTTTATTGCTTTCACTTGGTGTTTTTAAGTGGTGGGACTGCAAGATAACTAGACCTTGAATTTTCATACTAGGTCCTCTTTTAATACCTTCTCAAAACCAAGTAATTGTCCCTGTAGCACTAAGGTTTTCCAACAAGTAGGGACATTGGATATGACCCGATACTTGAACAAGTATCGCTGACAAATCAGGGACAAGATAGAGCCCATTCAGTTAGGTTTGTTGTAGCATGTTTAATTGGTGCGGTAAGGTAGCCCATTCATTTGAATGCATCACAGTGGAACAAAATTCGTACCCATTGCATTTTTGCTAGTGCAGCACATGGGTAGTGCGTTGCTGCATGTTGAAGTGCCATGCACAATAACAGTTGTGTGAATAGGCCTATACTGTCATTGATTTTTCCTGGAGTAGTCCTGGCAGAACCTACAGATCTGTGTGTAAATTATCTGACAGGAAGTGAAAATCAGATAAAACATGTATTTTAGTTAAGTGCTACAATGCTGGACTTTGGCCATTAAATATTTAATTTGCCTGATCCCGTTCAATACTATCACTGCCAAGGTACAAGAGTGTTCTAATAATTCATTGCAGGAGTGCTTTTTTTAATTGACTTTTTCCACATGACCTTGCCAACGGACCTGGACTAGTTCATATCGTTGCAGCACTAGGATGTGCCTGACACCCTGCTCTTTGTCCATCTATCTATCTATCTATCTATCTATCTATCTATCTATCTATCTATCTATCTATCTATCTATCTATCTATCTATCTATCTATCTATCACAGTTTTCTTAGCAACAGAGGCTACAGTTAACTCTCACAGCATCAGGAAGACAGCCACTCAGTGCAGTATCCAGCGGCTATAAGGCCCCTTTCACACTGGGGCAGGGGTGGCGTCGGCGGTAAAACGGAGCTATTTTTAGCAGCGCTAATCGGCCGCTAGGGGGGCGGTTTTAACGATTTCAATGAGCAGGAATGGTGTATTCACCGCTCCAAAGATGCTGCTAGCAGGACTTTTTTCATTGTCCTGCCAACGCACCACTCAAATGTGAGAGCCCTAAAAATAGCACCTGCAAAGCGCCCTGAAACAGCCGCTGCAGTCTCTCCAAAGTGAAAGCCCCGAGGGCTCTCACACTGGGGCGGTGCGCTGGCAGGACGCTGAAAAAAAGTCCTGCTAGCAGCATCTTTGGAGCGGTGTATACACCGCTCCTAAACCGCTTCTGCCCATTGAAATCAATGGGGCAGTGCGGCTATACTGCCGGCATAGTGCTGCTGCAGCGGTGCTTTGCGGGTGGTTTTAACCCTTTTTTGGCCACTAGCGGAGGTTAAAACCACCCCATTAGCGGCCGAATTGCGCAGATAAAACGATGGTAAATCGGCGCTACAAATAGCGCCGACGCCGCCCCCTTCCCAGTGTGAAAGGGGCCTAAAGGAGACACAGCAGGGAAGATCTTTAGCATAAGCACCCGTCTGCATGTAAAACACACACCAATACTAATCTCAGTGGCTCTGGGCACCTGAAAGAGCAGGATAGGCAAAAATTCCTAAACACACTACTGCTGGAAACTCCCACACCAGACAGTGCTGATGTAATGATGCCAGCTATGTAACTATGTAATGAAGCCAGGGCTGCCTGCTGTAAACTGACCAGCCAGCATGTGTATAGTAAAACCGCTTCCATGACTGGTCCCCAAACAGGAAATTGTAATGAAGAAATCAATTTGGGCACCCTTTTTCAAGGAAACAGACACATTTTAGGCCCCTTCCACATGGAACGGGTTCCGTTGAAGTTCGCCTGCTCAGTAGGAAATAGCTCCACTGATCCTCACTGATCAGGCAGATGGCTGGTCAGCGTCTGCTCTGCTGATGCACAGTGAACACAGACAGAGCCTGCTCTTCCCTGTGGGCTGTCGGACTGCCTGTACGTTTACAAAGACTGACATCTGATCCACCAGATGGATGAGGAACAATCCCTGTCCGTCTGCTCTTAGCACTTGTCCGTTGCCCCCCGCCGCTCCATAGAGTAGACTGGAGGGTCCGATCGGGTCCGTTTTGAAAAACTGACAGGTGGACCCGAACAGCCTGCCCATGTGAAAAGGCCCTACAGCAGTTGATCGTGTAATTGCAGGCTACATAACATTTGTTCTGTGTGTAGCTTATGTGCCTGTTAAAGTTGTTCTAAAGTCAGAAAGTTTTTATTTTTTTATCTTAATGCATTCTATACATTAGGATCAAAGCCTTCTGTGTGCAACAGCTCCCCTCAGCCTCCTCCCCCCCCCCCCCCCCCCCAATACTTAAGCGATGTTGCATGAGAGTCTCGGCTGTCTGGCTCCCGCTGCTGTCAATTGTCAGTGAGCCGATGAGGAGAGAGAGAGAGTGGGGCCAAACTGTGGCTCCATGTCTGAATACTCAGCTCAGATGCCCCCATAGCAAGCTGCTTACTGTGGGGGCACTCGGCAGGAAGGAGGGGCTAGGAGCGCCGGCGAGGGACCCGAGAAGAGGAGGATCTGGGCTGCTCTGTGCAAAACCAGAACGAAGAAAAAAAAAAAAACAAGACTTTAGTGTCATTTTAAGTGCACTTAACCTCATCCCCTAAACACCTCTGAATACTTCTGATGTTGCAACCTGTTCCAGACAGAGAGATGGGTATAATAAAAGAAGCAGTGCTGTCTATATTTAAAGAAGTGTTGCCGGGCAGAGTAAAAGAAGCTGTACTAGACATAGTATGGTGTCGGGCATAGACCTCATCAGAAATCAGTGGTCGTCGGCTCTAAGCTCTATTGAGGTGTATAGGTGTGGTGATGGGGAGGACAAAGGGGAGTGTTAGGGTAATTAGTGCATAAAAGTGCAATCAATCTTCAATTACTCTTCCACTCTTCCTTTTTATTTAGCCCCCTCCTTATCATGCCCTTTCACTTTTCATAGATACACTGTAAAATCAGATTGTGTGATATATATATTTTCTTCCTTCGAAAACAAAACAAAACCTCCTTTTTTTTTTTTTTGTGTGTGTGATATCCATTAAACACTAGACTGATTGCTTCTGACTTTCTCATGGAACGCATGACATGACATTTGGTGACAGGAGGAAATGAATGATGATCAGCTCATTCATGGACAATCAATGCTTTCTTCCAGCTCTTGAGGGAAGTAGTGGCCGCTAAAAGATTCTCTAATGCAGTTACTGCACAGCACTTCAATATACTACGTTTTGACTACCCTAGCATGTGTTGGTGCTAATCTCACTGTGCTTGATATATTATCGGCTCCAATGGAGTAGAGTCTAATGCTGTAGATTTTATGAGCTTTGTAGTGCTGTTTATATTAGAAATGAATAAGACTTAACCGCAGATTGCAAATGTTGATGAGCTCTTCTGTGTGTAATTTAACCATTAGGCATTGAAAAGCTTAGAACCCAGCAATGCTAACCATGGAGAAATATTGACTTTCACAACAAAGAGGGCTCTCCTTGGCTGGCTGATGGAGGGGGGGATCGATACCAGTATCAACGTTATGACTACATTTTATTTATAGTTAAAAATAAAGCATTCGGTTGTTAATTCTAAATAAACAATTGTGCACTCCATAGACTTGATGTTTTGGAGTAAAAATAGAGCCAAGGATGGGGTATAGGGGGCGTACCTGTGGACTGGAAGTGCAGCAGAAATAAGGAACCAGTGGAGGTGTTGGTAAACCAGTTGATATAGAACACAAATCTAACAGCTGCAATTAGGATTGAGTGTTTGGTGCCAACTTAAAACAACTTAAACACTATCTGGTGATCTTTGAACACGCCTGTTTCTAATGCTTGCTGCCTCTCTTATACAGAAAGCTTGATTCTCATAAATCAGTCAAATGGAACCCTCAGGCATAGGCAGTAGACTTATTCTGAAAGTGTGATTAACGTCATTGTTCCCAGTGAGGGCTCATGCTCCCCTCAGATGTGCACTGAATGCACTTAACTAAGGCTGAGCTCCAGGAATTATACAAAAAGCACCTCCTGTAAAGTGGCGCCCCCAACCCCCCGCTCCCTTCTACAGAAAGGTTAAATGCTCCTTAAGGCCCCATTCACACCTGAGCGTTTTGTAGCTTGAAGCCTGAAGCTACAAAACGCTGGAGGGAAAAAATCAATTATTCTCTATGGAGATGGTTCACATCTCCACTCCAAAAGCCTGAAGCTCCAAAATGCCTGAAGCTCAAACAAGTTCTGAAACTTTTTTTTTTTAGGCAGATTTGGGTGTTTTTCTGCTTTTTACATTGGTGACCTTTTGACTTGTACAAAATCGTGGCAAAAATCGCGTGACTTTCTGCCTGAAAACGCTACGCTCAGGTGTGAATGGGGCCTTAGTCTAGGTACACAGGATAAAATGCAAGTTTTCTTAATACAGCAGGTTCCCTTTATGTTTGTGCAACTGGTCTGTTGAGTGCTGTTCTCTAAAGCACTCAGGCCGGCTATTGCAAGCTGGTGTCATGAAGTATAAGGCAAGACGGCAAGGGCCCATGCATAACTCCCGAGTGTCAGAGAAAGCAGTGAGTGCCCAAAGCTTGCTGGAGCAAGGAATAAGGTTAAAGTGGTTGTAAACCCTTACATATGATATAGCTATTGAAGTGACTGGCCTCAGGTGATACAGAGATGAAACTCTTCTCTATATCCATTCAAAGTGGAGAATTTATAAGCTTGTTTAAGAGTTCAGAAAAAGGGGGCGGAGAGGTGAAATGACTCTCTGCAGAGCACAGTGTGGAGAGCTGATTGGAAGGAAGAGACACCCCCCTCCACACAGGAACAGTACTAAAGCTATCAATCTGTTGGAACTCCCTCCACGTCACCATTTTTCTCTTGGTGTCAGGAAAACTTGCCAAAAGTGACTCATGTTGATAGAGGAACGAAGCAGCAGACAGAAACGACACTTAGTGCTCTTAATTGAGACAAGTACACACTATAGAGCAGGGGTGTCAAACTCAATTTTATCGCAGGCCGCATCAGCATTATGGTTGCCAAGGGCCATTTGTATCTGTAAGACTAGATGTCCAGAGCAAGTCCCCCATCATAAGTCAAGAGTCCCCCACCCTCCCTTACATCACAGTGTACCCCCTTACCATGTGCTGCTGCCGGGAAGAAGCTGAGAGCGGAGCTGGAAAGCAGAAAGTGCTTTCTGCTACAAAACGTCGCTTCTGCCTATAGCTCTTAAACGGACATATAATATTTTTTCAAACGCCTTTTTTTTCTTTTTCTTTCTTTTTTATTTATTGCATTTTAGTGTAAATATGAGATCTGGGGTCTTTTTTTTTTTTTTACATCCCTTGTAATAGGAATAAAAGGAATAAATAGGAATAAAAGTGACACCTTTTTTTTTTTTTTTTTTTTTTTTTTTTTTTTAAATAACAGTGTAGAAAGTAAAATAAGAAAAATAAAAATTTAACGCACCCCGTCCCGCCGAGCTCACGTGTAGAAGTGAACACATACTTGAGTAGCGGCCGCATATGTAAACAGTGTTCAATCTACACATGTGAGGTATCACCGCTATCATTGGAGCGTGAGCAATAATTCTAGACCTCCTCTAACTTAAAACCTGCAACCTGTAGAATTTTTTAAACATCGCCTATGGAGATTTTTAATGGTAAGTTTGTCGCCATTCCACGAGCGGGCGCAATTTGGAAGCGTGACATGTTGGGTATCAATTTACTTGGCGTAACATCATCTTTCATAGTATAAAAAAAAAATTGGACTAACTTTACTGTTGTCTGTCACAGTGTGACAAAGTATTGCAACGACTGCCATTTTATTCTCTAGGGTGTTAGAAAAAAAAAAAAAAAAAAAATATATATATATATAATGTTTGGGGGTTCTAAGTAATTTTCTAGCAAGCCAGTAAACATCAAATCTCAAAACGAGCCCCTGGCCTTAAGTGCATCCCATCCGTGCTCACGCGCAGAAGCGGACGCATATGTAAGTCACACCCGCAAATGTAAACAGTGTTCAAACCACACATGTGAGGTATCGCCGCGATACCCATGCCAGACCCTTATCAGAGCATGCAAATCGTCAGGTCAGGAAAAGAAGGGGATGAGCAAGCGTGTGTGCCCCCCCCCCCAAACCATACCAGGCCACATGAGGGGGTGTGTGGGGACAAGGGCTTCTTCCACACAACCCTGGACTGTGGCTGCAGGGGACTGCGGGCGGGGGACTTATCGGAATCTGGAAGCCCCCAGATCCCGGCCCCTCCCCCATGTGAATGAGCTTGAGGTACATTGTACTGCTACTCATTCACCAAAAAGTGTCAAAAAGAAAAAAACGCACACTGTTTTTGTCTACTCCTTTATTAAAAAATAAAGTCCCCCCCGACGTAGATCCAGTGTCAATCATATGCCACTTGCTGGACCCGTAGAAAACCCAAAAAAAAACCTTGCCCCAGCGTGCTTCTGGTTGATGACAGAGGAGCCTTCGTCGGGCCAGAGGTGGGGTGTGTGGTTTGGTGTTTTTTTTTTTTTTGTTTTTTTTTTTTTACGGGTGCGGCGGGCATCATGATTGACGTTGGATCTACTTCAGGGCACATTTGTTAAATTTTTTAATAAAGGAGTTGTCCAAAACGGTGTGTGTGACACTGCCGGATGGGGCGGGACTTCCAGTGGCGCGCGGCGGCTTCTGGTTCTGGCCATTGGAGCGCAGGAGGGGGAGGCGGCCTTGGTGGGTGCATTTCTGGTCCTCGCGGCAAAGGACCGCGAAAATTTTAAATAAAAAGACTGCCAGACATCTGCTGGAACCCTGGGAGAGATTGAGCCAGAGGAACCGGGGGCAGGAGCAGGAGCCACAAGCACCAGCCAGACCCAGGTAGGAGAGGCAATGGCCTCTGTTAGTTAACCTGGGCCATGTATGTTTTGTCCCTGCTTTCTCCCCTGTGGGGGGAGGGGGGGAGCCTGCCTCACACTCCTCGGGTGACTTCTCTGAGTAATGTGTTTGTTTGTACAGCAGTCATTTTGTGGGATATGTTTTTTTGTTCACTGACTGTTTTGGGATCTGCTGGGGAGGAGATCCAATCTGTAAATGTATTGATGATTTGATTTGTTTGCTTGGTGTATTTTCAGACAAAAGTTAAAGAAAACACTAAGCATGTTTCCCCTCCCCACAAGAAAAGATGTGCTTCATGTAAAGCTTCCCTTAGGGAGTCTTGGACCAAGCCTTTGTGCAGGTCTTGCATAGTGGATTTGGTCAGAGAGGATAATTCCACTAAAGCACCCTCTGCCCAACCTAGTGAGATGCTCACTTCATTCCGGAAGGAGTTGGAAGACACCTTTCAGTCCTTCCACTCATATCTGGACAAACGTCCGGCGGCACAATCAACAGAGGGTTCTCCACCCTGCCCTCACACGTCCTCTGTAGCTTGGACAGTGGTTAGCGAGTTGTCGGAGGAGAAAAGTTGGTCTTCAGGGTCAGACAAGGGGGAAGGCAAGGAAAAAGAGGTGTCTTCCTCCCATTACAGGTTGTCTTTGGAAGAGGTAGACAACCTTTTTAAAGACCATACACACGACCCTAAATATCAAGGAGGATAAGACCCGATTGTCACTGCATGACAAAATGTATCAGGGTATGGATGAAATCAAGCATCGGGTGTTCCTGGTGCACAAGGTGTTAATAGAGGCTGTAAAGAGGGAGTGGAAGGACCCAGAGCCCTTTTTCTCCAGGTCTCTTAAAAGGCGATTTCCTTTTGATGAAGAGAGCACGCAAGTTTGGCATAAGAGACCTAAACATGATGTAGCTTTCTCGCAAGTATCGTGTAACACAGACTTAGCTTTTGAGGACATGGGTGTCCTTGAAGGACACTATGGACAAGAGGACTGATCCTTTGTTAAAAAGGGCTTGGGATTCTACGCTAGCCAATCTCAAACCAGCATCAACAGTGGTAGCCAGGAATTTAGAACACTGGTTGGAACAACTAAAAGGCCATATTGAGGCTGGGACCTCTCGCAAAGATTTGTTGGATACTCTGCCAGTCCTACAAAAGGCAGTAGGTTATATGGCAGATGCCTCGGCTGAGTCAGTGAGAATCTCTGCAAAATCTTCAGCTTTGATTAATTCAGCTGGAAGAGCTTTATGGGTAAAAACCTGGTCGTGTAATTTGGCATCCAAAACAAAACTATGTGGCCTACCCTTTGAAGGGGATCTGGTATTTGGCCCTGACCTTGACACTGTCCTGGACAGAACAAAGAAAGCCTTTCCAGCCAAAAAGAAGGTCGTACCACGAACTAAGAAAATTCTTCGTCCTTTTTCACCAGACCCGGGATTCAAAGGAAACCGAACAGAAGAAATTGTGGCGGTCCCAAAGGAGTCAGGGGGAGGACTGGGGTGTTTCGTCTCCCCCAGTCAACCCGCAAAAACCCAGTGATGGTCTCCCGACTGTGGGAGGAAGGCTGCGGTCCTTTTTCCCACAGTGGGATGGGGCGACATCCAGCCCGTTTTGCCCTCAAAATTATCTCGAAGGGCTATGCGCTGGAGTTCTCGGAGAACCCACCATCTCGGTTCTATGTGACGCAGGCCACCAAAGATCAAGAAAAATCTGTGGCGAGGACAGCACTCTTGCAGGAGTTCCTCCAACAGAAGGTAATCACCCCAGTTACACGTATCCATAGCTCCAGATCAGAGCAGGGGGATAGTGTCTCGCTTTCAGTTTAGGGCCCTCCCGTTCGGTCTCTCCTCTTCCCCAAGGATCTTCACGAAGATTATGGCAGAAGCGTTGGAATTTAGAAAGGCTTGAAGTCTTGGTGGTACCTTATCTGGACGACCTGCTTTTTATTTGCCAGCTCAAGGGACTTACTGAACAAGGATTTGAGGAGGGCGCAGAGCCATTTAGAAAATTTGGGCTGGATTCTGAGCAAGGAAAAATCTGAATCTAATTCCCTCCTTGGAGGATCATTTTCCTGGGGTATACCATTTGACTCAGTACAGAAAAGGATTTTTCTCCCAGAGGAAAAAATGATAAAGGTGCAGGCTGCAGTAAGGAAAGTACAGACAAATTTATCTGTGACAGTTCAGGCAGTCATGTCCACGCTGGGGCAGCCTGAATCCCAGCTGTTCAGTGGGCCCGCCTCCATTCGAGAGACCTCCAGCAGGCGATTCTACAGAATTGGACATACGATGAGTCACATGGAAAAACAAATCAGGATTCCCTCTCCAGTCAAGAGGAAGTTATGGTGGTGGAGGAGGAAAGCGAATTTGAACAAGGGTCTGTTCTGGACCTTTCCTGATCAAAAGCTTTAACAGATACGAGCTCCTGGGGATGGGGGGCAGATCTGGAAAACAGGATGGCCCAAGGGTCCTGGACAGTGGAGGAATCCAGAAGGTCCTCCAACTGGAGGGAACTAAGGGCCATTCTCTGGGGCTGTGGGCCTTCAAAGAGATTATCAGGGACCAACACATTCAGGTGTTGTCAGACAACGCCACAGAGGTGGCATACATCTCAAGGCAAGGGGGCTCAAGAAGCAAGTGTCTTATAATCTTGGCCTTGCAGATTCTGACGTGGGCGGAAGAGAACTTGGCATCCCTAACAGCAATACACCTGAAGGGCAGCCTAAACTAGATAGCGGACTTCTTAAGTAGAAAAAGGGTGCTACAAGGGCCATTTATTTTAAAACGTGGAAGTGCTTTAATTACCGGTGTGTGTCAAAAAGTTGCTCTCCACAGGAGGACATTTCCATTCTCGAATTTCTCCATGATGCAATGGAGAAGGTTTTTTAGCAGCCAGTACCTTTTTTAAAAGTTCAGGTAGCGGCATTGTCAGTATTTCTAGAGAGACGGTTATCTCTAGACCCTTTGATCATTAGGTTTTTCAAGGCACTAGCTAGGGCTAGGCTGGTTCCATTTAAGTTTTCCCCCAAATGGGATTTATCAGTTGTTTTGCAGGGTCTGACTAGAAGACCTTTCGAACCACCAGAAAAAGCTACAATTAAATTTTAGTTGTTAAAACTATCACTGCTGATAGCAGTCACCTCGGCTAGAAGAGTCAGTGAACTTCAGGCATTGTCTATCATTGAGCCTTTCTTGACAGTTTTCCCAGATCGGGTAGTACTGAGGACAGACCCGGGTTTTTGCCAAAGGTTGCTTCAGTTTTTCATAGATCCCAAGAGATAATTCTGCCAATGTTCGGTCCATTTCCAACATGCCCCAAGGAGAGAGATTTTCATAGTCTGGATGTAAAGAGATCTGTTTTACGCTATCTGGAGGTTACAAGAGAATTTAGAAAGTCAAATTATCTATATTTGTTTTATTTTTTGGGTCTCATAATGGTTACGGAGCTTCCAAAAGCTTGATTTGGATGGTGGCTTCGTATGGCTACCCATGAAGCTTATAGGGCTGCGTAAGTAGAATTCCGTCCCCCTTCTTCAGGGCGTATCTGCCAGGGGGCCACACGGACAATTTATTCCACCTTCACTTGTCGCTATAGGATGGACCTGCTCTTGGCAGCAGAGCAGTCGTTTGGCAGGAAGGTCCTGCAGGCAGTGGTCCCACCCTAGGAGTAAGTACTCGCTTATCTCACGATGCTGTCCTGAAAGACGAGGTGAGAAAACCTTAGACTTACTGGTAACGGTATTTCTACGAGTTTTCCAGGACAGCGCCGATGACCCTCCCTTGGTTATGAATGTTAATATGGTGTTATTGCTATGTTCTGCCTATATAATTTCAGCATGGCTGGAGGTACTAGATAACGACTGAGGAAGTGTCCAGGCTTTAAAGAAATAACTGCAGTGTTTCCTGGGAAGTGGGTGGAGCTGCACACTCTCCCAGGTGCTGTCCTGAAAGATTAGTAGAAATACTATTACTGTTAAGTCTATCTAAGGTTTCCCTCTAGATGTAACAAGTGCCGCCTTGTCCTCTGTGATGACCTTAAAGTGAATAACTCCACACCAACGTCACTATATGGACCCCTTATATATTTGTACATGTTGATCATATCCCCCTTAATCTTCTCTTCTCGAGAGAATAAATTCCGTTCCTCTAATCTTTCCACATAGATGAGCTCCTCCATGCCTCTTATTAGTTTGGGTGCTCTTCTCTGCACTTTTTCTCCAGTTCACAGATTTTCCTTTTTTGTAAACTGGTGCCCAAAACTGAACTGCATATTCCAGATGAGGTCTTCCTAATAATTTGTACAGGGGCAAAATTATCGATCTCTCTATCTCCCTGATATTGCATGCTATTATTAAGCTTATGATCAACCAGAACACCCAGCTCCTTCTCCGTCATTGATTTCTCCCAGTTGTACTCCTCCTTTTATTTTATTTTGGATAGAGTAAGAGAGGGTCATATGTGGGAAACCAGCTAACTTAAGAGGTGCTCCAGCCTCCCCCAAAAAATTAAGTCAGCAGATACAAATACTGTAGCTGCTTACTTTTAATATAAGGACACTTGCCTGCCCCTGGATCCAGCGATTTCCTCACCTGAGCTTATTCGTCAATCGGCTTCCGGTTTAGGCACCAGCATCTTGATTATAGCAAAATGACTACGGCAAAATGGTTTCAATATCCTGACCAGACGTCATATGACGTCGCCAGGATATCAAGCCGCTGTGCACCCCTGGGGGCGCGCAACGCAGCAATCGTTGTTGCAGTGTGTCAGTCTGACACACCGCAACACCGATCTAGGTAAAGAGTCTCTGACAGAGACTCTTTACCAGGTGATCAGCCATGTCCAATCAGGGCTGATCAGTGTAAACAGGAAAATGCGAGTAGAGTATGCCACTAGGACCACCAGGTATGCCACCCTAGACCACAATGGATGCCAATCAGTGCCCACAATGGGCATCACTGATTGGCAGGCATTATTGTTTGGCACTGATTGGCATCCATCTGTATATTTAGTGTACATCCGTGTCACCTTTCAGTGCCCATCAGTGCCACCTGTGTGTACCCATCAGTGCTGCTTATCAGTGCCGTATATTCGTGCCCATCAGTGCCACCTCATCGGTGCCCGTAAGTGCAGCCCCATCAGTAAAGGAGAAAACATATTTTCAAAGTTATGTAACAGAAACAAAAAAACAAAAAAAACAAACAAAAATGTTTTTTTTTTTTTTTTTTCAAAATTTTCTGTCTTTTTTTTTTTTTTTTTTATTTGTTTAGCAGAAAATAAAAATCCCAGAGGTGATCAAATGCCACCAAAAGAAAGCTCTATTTGTGGGAACAAAATGATAAAAATTTAGTTTGGGTACAGTGTAGCATGACCGCGCAGTTGTCATTCAAATTGTGACAGCGCTGAAAGCTGAAAATTGGTCTGGGCAGGAAGGTGTATAAGTGCCCAGTATTGAAGTGGTTGAGGAAAACTGGCTTCACAGCCAGCTTCCAACTGCGCATGCACAAGCTGCAGTGCACTTTTGTGAATAGACCCGCAGTCTTCTGGGACCTGCTATGTGTCCCAGAACACTGCAGGGGACAGAGGGGGCCCAACTTCAGCTCTGATTGCTGTAGCAATCCGACCGAAAGTGGGGCAGCAGGTACCTGTCAAAATTAGGTATCCGCACCCCCCCCCCCCCCCAAAAAAAAAGTGTGAAATGTAAAGGGGGGGAGGAGAAACTTCTTCTTCTTTTGGGTGAAGTTCCGCTCTAATGCGCAGCCCAGAATTCTTCAATGAAAGTATGCATACTATGAATGAATGCTGTAACATTTTTAGTTTATACTTCCTCCTTCTTCTTTTTTTTTTTTTTTTTTAATATTGAAGTGGACTTCAGTAAGTTCTTGAGACTTGTTTTGTTTGCAAATGTGTCCGTGTATGCGCATGTTGCATGTTAATAACCCACCAGTTTAATGTTTTCTGACAAATGAATAATGCGTTCCCTCCCTGCAAGGTTATCTTGAATGTATTTCAAGGTAACGTTCCTGTAATTATAGTAAACCTAGTACTTCACAGTCGTTAATCTGAATAAACATTGCAAACAAAACAACTGACTACGTCACAATTCTCTTTTACAGTGTAATATTTGTTTTATCCACATGGGGGAGTAGCTGGTCTTTTTAAATTGGCTACTGTAAGCAAATTGAGGAGATCCATCCCATTATTGCACACGTGCAGTAGGCATAAACAGGGGAAGGGAAGAGAGGAAGCATGTCATCTGTGATCCCGCCCAGCACACAGCAATAACAAGCAGTGCCTTGCTGCTGCTACTGCTGTGTGTGAGCTGCTGTGTATCTGGCACTCTGCTGCTATGAAGCTGTCCTGCAGCCTCCGCTGATCTCTCTCTAGCATATACTATGGCTGCTGCTACTAGCAGCAAAAGCAACATCAATGGGATGACAGTGGGCTCCATAGAGTCTCCAGGTTCCTATAGCCTGGATCTCATTAAGAGGCAGCAGCGCATGGATCCTCGCAGGAGACAGGCTGCCCTCTCTTTCCTTACCAACATCTCCTTGGATGGGCGACCCCTGCAGGCTAATGGGGTAGCAAGGGAGGGTACTGCATGTGCACTAAGCAGGACTCAGCAGACTTCTCATCTTGCAGAAAAGGATGCAATGCACAATACATCACTTAATGCAACATTGCCTGCAACTCCTCAACATCAGGTCCATGCACCGTTCATCAAGACAGGACTAACCTCTCCATCAGGAGCCTTGCCTATTTCTGTGGGTGGGAGACGGGAGCTGATGGAGCAAGAGATGCAGTTAAGGATACAACAGTTAATTGAGTATGATGAGGAAGAAGAGGAGGATGCCTTTACAAGCAGTGTTCCAGCATCAGCAGGGAGCGGGGTCCCTGTCCAAGCACCTTGCATAGGTAGCAGAGGCCGTCTTAACTCCCTCACCTCTGCTATTTTACCGGCTGCTTTTTGCAGGACTTCAGCCACCCCAGTCTTCAGCTGTAGTGACCAAATACAAAGTGGGACCAGCAGTGCCTTTGAAATCCAGAGGTCACGGTAAGGAAAGAAATCCAATCAAACAATCTGTTATCCAGAAGGTTCCACAGATCCGAAACACAGACTAACCATTGCTGCTTTTCTGGAAAGATAAGCGTACACAATCGTGAAATCTTCCAGTTAGTGGGAAGATTGGTGCTAAGGGTTGGTATACTAGGCAGTGTGAGGAATAAAGAGGTCATGGTGCTCCAAATGATATAAAGGCCACTTTTCTACAATACCAGAACCATCAATATTCCATGTAAATTATCCTCTGTTGTTACCATAGCAATGCCTTAGTGTATCTATCGCGGATATAAAGTAAGGCCCCATACACACGATTAGATTTTCTGCAGATTTTTGTCTACCAAAACCATGTAGTGCAAGGGCCTGCCTGATTACATACAAATTGAAACTCCTTAAGGTTTAACCTCATATTATATGGTTTTGGTAATCTGAAGAGAAAAATCTGCAGAAAATCTAATAGTGTGCATGGGGCTTTAGTCTCAGTAAACTTGCTACAAAAATGATATATATCGTTCTGCCACTATAGCATAATTGGTGACAACTACCAAATGAGTCTTCTAAAAATGTCAATTTAAAGTCTGTAGAATTCTACCTGGTCTCTTATTGTAGCCACCATCACCCTTGCCGTATTCCCCCCCCCCCCCCTGGGTCTTCTATATGATCAGTGCAGTAAATGAACAATAGCCTTATTTATTTATTTATTTTTTTTTTATTTATTTCAACTTATCTAAAAACTACTGTAATAATTGCATTTTATTCAGAGCCCATGCACTGAAGGATATACAGTAGGTAGAAGATGCCTAGTTTCATTGTCGGCTGTATGCTGGCTATTGTGTTTTGCCAGTACTTGTCAAGCCAACAATGCAAATCTGTTTTGGTTTACTAAAGTGATTATAATCTAACCTGCAATGCATTGCAGTAATCCCATCCATGAAGTGTATACATAGTAAACTGTTCTATATACAGGCAGTACACATGCTGCATGACAGCACCTCAGCCTTGGTCCTAGTTCTGATTTATTGTGCAAGCATGCAGCCTGGAGGTGAATTGTCTGCTTTGTGGCCATGTGACTGTGTGTTTTCACACAATGCCAGTAATAATCTAGTCATCACAACAGTGCACCAGCAGTTTAGCTAGCACTTTTCACATTTCTGCTTCGCTCTTATAGATACAGTTTAACACGAGGGGAAATAACCTATTAGAAGTGTCTATATACAAGTTAGGCCTCGTTCGCACTAGTTCTTTAAAAACCTGCAGCCAGATCACACTTGTGTTTTTACCACCAGCAGACTAGGGAATGTATCCTCCAAGTCTGCCTTTTACTGTTCTTGAGGGCTCATGAACACGGGTGGAATTAAATAATCATGTAAATGCTGGATTATGTGAGCTGGCAGAAAGATCTAGCGTAGAAAAATGCAAGTAGTGGGGCACAAAATACTCTTTTTTCTGTAAACCACTTTTCGAAGTGTAGGCCGGTAAACGTGTGCATGCAGGTGTGCACATTTAGGCCCCTTTCACACGAGAGGTCTGATCGGGTCCATCTGTCCGTTTTTTTAAGGTGAACCTGATCGGATCCCTCGTTCTCCTCTATGAACTGGCGGAGGTAAATGGACTTGGACCTGTCATCCGCCCACTGTGCTTTGCTTGGCGGACAGATCCACTGCTGAGCAAATCAGAGTTAAGCAGAGTTCAGCCCACGTGAATGGGGCCTTACACCTGTTTTAGGTGTGTACGCACCTCAACTACACCAATACACTTTTCCTGGAACACAACATTTTTGAACATTTTTTTTCTTCTATGCCTTTGATCGCTCCTCTAAAATACAGTACTAAATGCTACAATGTGTATGGACACATTGGCTGTAATAGATCTGTCTTCACATATGTAAAATAAATAAAAAAAATGCTCGCACACAACATTATTGTACAATTTCTTTACCATTGATGTTCCCATACTTCTCTTCTTAGGCAGGTTGAGAGATACACTGTATTGGGACACCTGCCTTTACACGCACATGAACTTTAATGGCATTCCAGTCTTCGTCCATAGGGTTCAATATTGAGTTGGTCCACCCTTTGCAGCTATAATAGCTTCAATTCTTTTGGGAAGGCTGTCCACATGGTTTAGGAGTGTGTCTATGGGAATGTTTGACCCTTCTTCCAGAAGTGCATTTGTGAGCTCAGGCACTGATGTTGGACGAGAAGGCCTGGCTCGTAGTCTCCGCTCTAATTCATTCCAAAGGTTTTCTTTCGGGTTGAGGTCAGATTGTGTGCAGGCCAGTCAAGTTTCTCCACCCCAAACTTGCTCATCCATGTCTTTTATGGACCTTGCTGTGTGCACTGGTCCAAATCATTTGGTGGAGGGGGGATTATGGTGTGGGGTTGTTTTTCAGGGGTTGGGTTTGGCCCCTTAGTTCCAGTGAAGGGAACTCTTAAGGCGTCAGCATACCAAGACATTTTGGACAATTTCATGCTTCCAACTTTGTGGGAACAGTTTGGGGATGCCCCTTCCTGTTCCTTCATGACTGCGCACCAGTGCACACAGCAAGGTCCATAAAGACATGAATGAGCGGGTTTGGGGGTGGAGGAACTTGACTGCACAGAGTCCTGACCTCAACCTGATAGAATACCTTTGGGATGAATTAGAGCGGAGTCTGCGAGCCAGACCTTCTTGTCTATCATCAGTGCCTGACCTCGCAAATGCGCTTCTGGAAGAATGGTCAAACATTTCCATAGACACACTCCTAAACCTTGTGGACAGCCTTCCCAGAAGATTTGTAGCTGTTATAGCTGCAAAGGGTGGGCCAACTCAATATTGAACCCTACGGACTAAGACTGAGATGCCATCAAAGTTCATGTGCGTGTAAAGGCAGGCATCCCAATACTTTGAGAATATAGTGTATTTTAGACCTTTTTTTCCTTCTAACAAAGAACTCCTATTTTGATTACGCCCATGTGCACAAATTTGTTTACACTGTTTTTATTTTGTACTGCAAACCTTTAACCTATGAAACAAAAAGATAAATCAAAACACAGTACACCTCTAAAAGTCGCATTTCTTGCACCTATGTGCATGAGCCCTTGGGCAGAATACATAAAAGCTGTTGTATTTAGTGTGTTATTTTTAGCACAGTACTGCATTCTCACACGTTGATATGTGTCAAGTGTGGTTCATTTAGGATCTAGTGAGAGCTCTAGATTGTCATTGAAGGCTAATCCTTTTATGAGAACTGCAGAAGTGAAAACCCGAAGTATACTTATGTATGCCAAATCCAATGCTGAGTCTGTCCACCAAGGCATCAAGTGATTTGTGTGTTAGAGATGGTTCCCTCCCACAGAGTAAAGCTATTTGGTTAATTGGCTTCCCTCTACAGTGGTTTGCAGAAGAACATTGAATTACAAACTCCAGTGGCTGATGTAAATAACTCTGTTACATTGAGGGTACATCTCTATTACTGATGTGTGATCCATATAGTTTATTCACATTGATCTAATACAGTGGTTCTCAGCTGTTATAAGACCAGGACCCTATAATTTATTTAAACCCCACCCCCCCCCCCCCCAAAAAAAAGTTTATACTTCGATTCTAGGATTGTGATAGATAGGACAGCATTAATTATACAGTGCAACAGTCAGGACTATGTAATGTACAACATACTAAATATGTGCAACAGTCAGAATGCAGGGGTCAGGGCTATGTAATTGTACAACACAGCTTGTGTTACACATTGGTGTTCAGCTCAGTGTGCCCCTTTACTTTGATGGTCAATTCTCAGCAGGCCCCTTTTGGTGGTCAGTTTTTTTCAATGTGCCCCCTTATATTGGTAGTCAGTACTTCGTGTCCCCTTTACACTAAAGCAGGTGAAAGGTTCTCATTTATTTTAGCTTTGGTACAGATTGCACTGACAGGGGTAGAGAGCACTGCTCCATTGTACTTGCCAAAAGAGGACTAGCACTTCATAGCTGGTTCCTGACAGAGGGAAAGCACATAGGAGAGCTTGGGGTGGGAGCAGTCCCTTCACCAAGGAGAGAGTTCTGTCCAGAGAATAGCGAGATAAGGAGAGGCAACATTTAATAATCAAGGGGAGCCACCAAAGCCATGAAGTGCGGCTTTCAGAATGATAGTCATTATTATTCAGGAGTCATATAACGCCATCAGCCGATTCAATAAAAAACATCCGAAATTCGGCCTGTGTGTATGGCAGCCAGTCCAACAGAAGCCGGCCGAGCAGGCTGGAAAACCAGCAGCCAATGGCTGAGATTGGAGTGTTATGGCAGGAGGGGGTGTCCCCATCAGAACACAACAGCTCAACGGGGGAGATCGCTGTTCAAATGTCAGATCGTTCGTACATCGGCTCGGACCGGAGCTGACTATTATATTTTTTTTTTTTTTCTTTAAACCCGCTGGGTTGAATGGAAAACAACTCCTAATGCGTACCAGGCTTTACAATACAATTCAGTACAGGAGGAATCGGAGGGCCCTGCTCGTTAGAGTTAAAAGTGATTCAAAAGGTAATAGCTGTGGGAGATGGGGAAAGTGGAAGTACAGTTGTTAGGTGGAGGCAGGATAGGCTTCTCTGAAGAGAGGTTTTCAGGGATCGCCTAAAAGTAGACAGAGTAGGGGATAGTTGGACAGATTGGGGTAGGGAATTCCATAGGGTGGGAGAGGCTTAGGAGAAGCCCTGGAGGCAAGCCTAGTAGGACATGACCAGGAACTAGAGAGCAAAAGGTCTTGGGAGGAACAAAGTGAACATAAATGATTTCTTATTTGGTTTACAAATAGTTTACCAATTTATCTTGGCTTGCAGTTTAATTTGTTGGTGACTATACTGGATTTCAGTTTTTCACAAAACTTTTGACCAACACAAAGTGACACACATTTCACAATTATAAGGAAAATGATAAATTGTTTTCAAGATTTTTGAAAAATAAATATGTGAAAAGTGTGGCGTGCATTTGTATTCAGCCCCCCTGAGTCAATTATTGTAGAACAAACTTTTCGCTGCAACTACAGCTGCAAGTCTGTCACATCTGAAAGACATTGCACATCTGGCCACTTACTGACCGGATCCTGTACATATACGTTGGCAGTTTGAAGATGGATATTTCAGTAACGGCATTCGCCGCAACATCACCGTTATCGGCGGCAGGAGAGGTGCCCTTCCTCCCGCGCCCTCCGCCGCTAACCGGAGCCGTCAGCAGCAGCGGAGGCGATCAGGACCTGTCCGTGGCTGTGTATGGAGACACGTGAGGGGAAGATGGCCCCCACCCGTCTCCATACTATAGCAGGGCGGAAGCAACGTCACTTCCGCCCATACGTCTTAATTTTTCTGTTTTTTCAAATGACAATTATTATTTTATTTATTTTTTTTTTTTATTGCCTTTTAGTCCTGCAGGTTTTTTTTTTTTTTAAACCGTGAAAAAAATAAATCAAATCAAGTAAAATAAGAAAAAAAAAAATGTTTTTAAAGCGCCCCTTCCCGATGAGCTCGCGTGCAGAAGCGAACGCATACGTGAGTAGCGCCCGCATATGAAAACTGTGGTCAAACCACACATGTGAGGTATTTCCGTGATCGTTAGAGTGAGAGCAATAATTCTAGCCCTAGACCTCCTCTGTAACTCAAAACATGCAACATGTAGAATTTTTTTTAAACGTCACCTATGAAGATTTTTAAGGGTAAAAGTTTGACGCCATTCCACAAGCGGGCACTATTTTTAAGCGTGACATGTTGGGTATCAATTTACTCTGCGTAACAGTATCTTTCACAATATAAAAAAAAAAGTATTGCAATGACCGCCATTTTATTCTCTAGGGTGTTAGAAAAAAAACAATATATAATGTTTGTGGGTTCTAAGTAATTTTCTAGCAAAAAAAAAAACTGTTTTAAACTTGTAAACACCAAAATCTCAAAACGAGGCTAGTCCTTAAGTGGCTAGAGTGAAATTTTTGCCCATTCTTTTTTGCTAAATGGTTCAAATTCTGTCAGATTGGATGGAGAGTGTCTGTGAACATCATCAATTTTCAAGTCTTGCTACAGATTCTCAATTGGATTTAGGTCTGGACTTTGACTGTGCCATTCAAACACATGAATATGCTTTGATCAAAACCATTCCATTGTAGCTCTTGCTGTATGTTTAGGGTTGTTGTCCTGCTGGAAGGTGAACATTCAACCCAGTCTCAAGTCTTTTTGCAGACTCTAACAGGTTTTCATCTAAGATTGCCCTGTATTTGGCTACATCCAGCTTCCCATTAACTCTGACTGGTTTCCCTGTCCCTGCTGAAGAAAAGCATCCCCACAACATGATGCTGCCACCACCATGTTTCACGGTGGGGATGGTGTGTTCAGGGTGATGTGCAGTGTTAGTTTTTTGCCACATATAGTGCTATGTTTTTTGGCCAAAAAGTACAATTTTGGTCTCATCTGACCAGAGCACCTTCTTCCATGTGTTTGCCGTGTCCCCCACATGGCTTCTCGCAAACGGGACTTCTTATGGCTTTCTTTCAGCAATTGCTTTCTTCTTGCCACTCTTCCATAAAGGTCGGATTTGTGGAGTGCACGACTAACAGTTGTCCTGTGGACAGATTCTCCCACCTGAGCTGTGGATCTCTGTAGCTCCTACAGAGTTACAATGGGCCTTTTGGCTGCTTCTCTGATTAATGCTCTCCTTGCCCAGCCTGTCAGTTTAAGTGGACGGCCATGTTTTGGTATGTTTGCAGTTGTGCCATACTCTTTCCATTTTCAGGTGATGGATCGAACAGTGTTGTGTGGTGGGTTTTTTTTTTTTTATTACCTAACCTAACCCTGCTTTAAATTTCTCCAACAACTTTATCCCTGGCCTGTCTGGTGTGTTCCTCTGCCTTCATGATGCTGTTTGTTCACTAAAGTTCTCTAACAAACCTCTGAGGGCTTCACAGAACTGTATTTATATTGAGATTAAATTGCACACATGTGGACTTCTATTTACTAAATTAGGTGACTTCTGCAGGCAATTGAGTCCACAAGATTTTAGTTAGAGGTATCAGAGTAAAGGATGCTGACTACAAATGCACACCACTTTTCAGATATTTATTTGTAAAAACATTTGAAAACCATTTATCATTTTCCTTCTACTTAACAATTATGTGCCACTTTGTGTTGGTTTATCACATAAAATCCCAATAACTACATTTACAATATTGGTTGTAACATGACAATGTGGAAAATTTCAGGGGTATGATTACTTTTTCAAGACATTGCATCTTTTAAAATTGTCTAATTATTTATCTATCTTAATAATAAATGTATGCAAATATGGCTTGTCATGGCTACAAAAACGTAATCTTTGTTTAATTAGAAGAATAAAAAAAATGATCTAAAACTACCAGGGTTGATATACATGTATGCATTGCAGCAACATGTGCATTTTTGCAACGCACCTTTTATAAGGGTTGACACATTGAGGCGCCATTTATTTTGAATAGTATTGCATTCATTGATACACAGCACCAATGTAAATGGGTCCTAAATCATTTATTTCCTAGTTCTGAATAGGCCACACAGCCCTCTAAATCCAACGTGTACTTTATATATTAATTGTGGCTTGCAGAGTGGGCAGTTGTAATCATGGGAGGGGACACGGGTGCCATATTAAAGTCCATAAAAAAAAAATACTACACCTACATGTTAATTTTTACACAACAGAACACTGTGCAGTTACACTTATTTTTGAAGTCTGCCCCAGCCTTATAATCTCCTATTCGCAGTCTTCCTTCACACTGCACCCTCCTGTCTAATCTTTCTCTGCCTGGCCCCTGCTTATGTACTGCAAGCTCCATTCAGGCCTATGGAGCGTTTGCACCCAATAGAATGGGAAGCAATCCTTACTCATTGTAACTGCTTTATGTTTTCTTTTTAAGCTGCACATTAGAGGTGCATGATTAATCGTTAAAAAAATCTCGATTCAACCCCCCCCACGATCTTAACCTGGCATTTCCACGATGCTATGTAAACAGTGCAGCCATTCTCTGCTCACTCACAGCTGTCCAAAAAAAAAGAGCCTCTGGCAAATGTTTATCAACATTTCTCAGCACTGAGATAACTATAAACAATGTAAGGTTTGGTTCTTTGCGGGCCGATCTTGTGAAAGGGACCTAAAAGATCCACCTGTCCGTTTTTCATGCGGATCTGAGCAGGCCATCCATTGACTTGCATGGGCAGGCGGATGTCATCGGATTTGTGTCTGCCGACACCTGGCTGCCATCCGATCTGACAAGAGCCGCTGAAAACAGACGGATGGCGATAGGTTCCCATAGAGAACAGCGGGGCTCTGACAGGTCTGTCCCTGCACAGTGAGCAGAGATGGACCCGTCATCAGCCTGGTCAGCAGGGATCAATGGAGCAATTTTTTTTTTTTTCGCCTCCCCACTGAGCAGATCTGCCCCATGTGAAAGGGGCCTTTCGGTCTGCAAATAAAGTCAGTTTAACCAGTTGCCGTCCAGCCGCCGTCATACCACGGCAGGTCAGCTCGTTCCCGAGAATCGCCGTAGCTGTACATAAGTCCGTTTTACAGCTATAGCAGGCACGCACCCCGCCGCACAGCGGGGAAGCTAATGCGCGTGGTCGGCAGCTGCAATGTCCGTCGGCCACACGCGTCCGCTCCACAGAGAGCCAGAACGGGGATCTGTCAATGTAAACAGACAGATCCCCGTTCTGACAGGGGATCTCTCTCCTCCTCCAGTCAGTGTCCCCCCCAGTTAGAAACACTTCCAAGGCAACACATTTAACCCCTTGTTCGCTAGTGTTAACCCCTTCCCTGCCAGTGTCATTTATACAGTAATCAGTGCATTTTTATAGCACTGATCGTTGTATAAATTTCACTGGTCCCAAAAAAAGTGTCCGATCTGTCTGCTGCAATGTTGCAGTCCCGCTAAAAATCGCTGCTCAACCGCCATTACTAGTAACAAAAAGTAGACGCTATAACTTTTGCGCAAACAAATCAATATACGCTTATTACGTTATTTTTTTTTTTGGTAAGAAAAAAAAAATGTAGAAGAATACATATTGGTCTAAACTGATGAAGAAATGTGTTTTTATAAAAAAAAAGAAAAATTGGATATTTTATTATAGCAAAAAATGTAATTTTTTAATTGTTTTTTTTTTTTTTTTTGTGTTTTTTGTTTTGTTTATAGCGCAAAAAATAAAGACCGCAGAGGTGATCAAATACCACAAAAAGAAAGTTCTATTTGTGGGGGGGGGGGAGTACAATTTTGTTTAGGTATGGCGTCGCACAACTGTACAATTGTCAGTTAAAGCGTCAGTGCCGTATCGCAAAAAAAGGCCTGGTCACTAAGTGGGAAAATCTTCTGGTCCTTAAAGCGGAGTTCCACACAAAAATGGAACTTCCGCTTTTCGGAACCCTCCCCCCCTCCGGTGTCACATTTGACACCTTTCAGGGGGGAGGGGGGTGCAGATACCTGTCTAAGACAGGTATTTGCACCCACTTCCGGCATAGACTCCCACGGGAGTCTACGCCTCTTCCCGTCCCCACCGCACTGTTTCCTGGGAAACACACAGCTCCCAGGAGAGAGCGGGGACCACTTGGGACATGCAGCGCGACTCGCGCATGCGCAGTAGGGAACCGGGAAGTGAAGCCGCAACACTTCACTTCCTGATTCCCTCACCTAGGATGGCGGCGGCAGCTGCCGAGAACCGAGCGGGTTCTCGGCGTCGCCTGCCGACATCGCTGGACCCTGGGACAGGTAAGTGGCCATGTATTAAAAGTCAGCAGCTGCAGGATTTGTAGCTGCTGGCTTTTAATATTTTTTTTTTTGGCGGTGTGGGTGGACCCCCGCTTTAAGTGGTTGAAGACCAGGCCTTTTCCTGACACTTGTTACTTACAAGTTAAAATCAGTAATTTTTGCTAGAAAATTACATAGAACCCCCTAATGTTATATATATTTTTGTAGCAGAGACCCTAGAGAATAAAATGGCGATTGTTGCAATATTTTATGTCCCGCTGTATTTGCACAGCGGTCTTTTAAATGCAATTTTTTGGGGGGGAAAAATACACTTCAATGAACTAAGAAAACTAAACAGCAAAGTTAGCCCATACATTATGAGTTACTCTCATAAATAATAAGCTAAATGATAATTGGCATGCCCCTTTTAAGCCTTCATTAGATGAAGAGGGATAAATAATGTATGAAGCAGGTTTAATCATCCCATAAATGAAGAATCTCCTCAGACTGAGAATAATGTAAAAAGTATGTTGACTGACTGCATTTTGACCTCATCATTCACTGAGAAAATTGTATAAATTGGCTTGCTGCTATGGTACAGGGATCTGCAAATGTGTGTTCTACTCTATCCATACAGGCAATCCGTTCACGTTTTTGAGTGCCCATCGTTACTGCTTAGAATCTGTCTGTTAATTAGTATAACTGTTCAGGCTTGCTTAAAGAGGAACTGCAGTCTGCTCACATAATTTGTAATAAAAACATCTTTGCCATTCTGAAGCTTCCCTCCAACCACTTTGCATATTTTATATATACTGTGATTCTGTACTTGCCAAATACGCCTGCAGAAATCTCCCCTCCACGGAGTCTGGCTGCAATCATTTTAAATGTGGGCAGCTGAAGCTGCTGCCTGTTCACTTCCTGGATTTACACAGAGGCACACCTCCAGCTCTGCAATTCTGATTGGCCCTCTTATGACTCATCCCCCCTCCCTTCCTGGAAAACTCTCATAAGGAGTAGGAGAGTGAGCTGTGCATGATGTCATACGCCTAGGCTTTTTACCAGACAAGAAACAGGAAGTGGGCTGTATAAGTTATTTACTGACAGAAAAAAAGTTTAACTATCCAAAGTTAAAACAAGGGCAGAAGATTTAATAGATGGAAAGATGAAAAAATGACTGAAGTTCCACTTTAACATCTAAACTCTGGGCATAAATAACATGAGTAACAATGTGTCCAGCTAATGAAGAATTGAATGATTGTTTTACTAGGTAATGATCCAATGGATTACACTCCATAATCCAAGAGGTCAATTCATAAAGCAGCGGTACGGACAGGTCTTACTACTGCTTTAAAAAAAAAAAGCGCATTTTTATGGCACAGTCATGTGTTTAGAGCTTCCATGGCCCCCCTAGAAAGAAAGGAGAAGGAAAAGGAAAGTGAACCCAGTCATGTGACAATTTTTTAAAGCAGACCTTCACACATGAAATTATGTCCACACACAGTTTGGACTATTTCCCTAGACAAGGGCGAAGCCTGCAGTCTCCTGGAATATACCCGACACCAATCCCAGGAGGCTGCGCTGAAGTATCTAGACGTTGTCCTTCGGCTTGCCATTCAAGATCTGTGGCACATCTGCGCAAGGGAGAGTCATCAAGAGGCTGACTGCAAATGAGTTAGAGACCTCTGACTCATGGTAATGGGAGATTGAAGTTGGCGGTGCGAGACAGTATGTGCAGCAGAAGAGCTGCTGAGGAGAAAAGGCCAACAAAGAAATTACTGGGCTTTTGAGTATTTTTTTTTTTTTTTTTCTTTTTTTTTTTTTCTGGATTAATGCGCCTCAAAGATAAGTGGAATATTAGGAATGATTTTCATGACATTGGGTGAAGTCCCTCTTAAAAAATAACATGGTAAGCTCTCCTCCAATCATGAAGCTCTCTCTGCTGCCTTGAGCGTAGGCAGCAGTGCCCTGTGTGAACACTGTTGGCTCTGTATCACAACCCACGTTTATGAGCTGTTTTCTAACTTTATGGACATGGATGGTTTTTTTTTTTTTTTTTTTTTTTTTTTTTTTTTTCAACCTAACTTTAGTTATGTTGTGGGTGACAACACATCATTTTTTAAAATTTTTTTTGGTGTCAGCCCTGTCCAGTGTTTTTTTGCTACACTTTTCAACCACTCATACTGTCAGATTTCTACAACATTAAAGCAGGCCATAGATTGTGTGTGTTTTTTTTTTTTTTCCCTTCAATAACAGGGATGAGCCACCCTTGCTGGGAGAACACCATGATTAATGCTAGTCTATAGCCGCTGGCAGTAATCGCATGCTAAAAATTCAACATGCTGATTGTACCCAAGTAGATCGATGGATTGATTTGGGTACAATTGGCCTGCCTGTAGATGGATCCAATCTTGGCGGTTCCCTGTTGAACTCTCTGAGATTCAATCCACCTATGGCCAGCTAAAGACTCATTAACCCTTTCATGACTAAGCCTATTTTTGAAATTTGGTGTTTACAAGTTAAAATCCATATTTTTTGCTAGAAAATTACTTAGAACCCCCAAACATTATATATATTTTTTTAGCAAAGAATCTAGAGAATAAAATGACGATTGTTGCAATATTTTTTATCACACGGTATTTGTGCAGCGGTGTTTTAAACGCAAATTTTTGGAAAAGTGACACTTTCATGAATTTTAAAAAATCCAAACAGTAAAGTTACCCCAATTTTTTTGTATAATGTGAAAGATGATGTTATGCCGAGTAAATAGATACCAAACATGTCACCCTTTATAATTGCACGCACTCGTGGAATGGCGACGAACTACGGTACCTTTGAATTTCCATAGGCGACGCTTTAAAAAAATTTTACGGTTACCAGGTTTGAGCTACAGAGGAGGTCTAGGGCTAGAATTATTGCTCTCGCTCTGACGATCGCGGCGATACCTCACATGTGTGGTTTGAACACCGTTTACATATGCGGGCGCGACTTCCGTATGCGTTTTCTTCGCTGCGCGAGCTCGCGGGGACAGGGGCACTTTAAAAAAATTTTTTTTTTTTTTTTTATTTAATTTATTTATTTTTGTACTTTATAAATTGTGTTTAAAATTTTTTTTTTTTTTTTTTTACTTTTATTGCTGTCACAAGCAATGTAAACATCCCTTGTGACAGTAATATGTGGTGACAGGTACTCTTTATGGAGGGATGGGGGGTCTAAAAGACCCCCCATCCCTCCTTTACACTTCAAAGTATTCAGATCGCCGAAAACGGCGATTCTGAATACTGTGTACTTTTTTAAATTCGGCGCCATTGGCAGCCGAGTAAACGGGAAGTGACGTCATGACGTCGCTTCCGCATTTACAAGAAGAAGGCTGGAACGAAGCCGCTCGCAGCTTCGTTCCAGTCCGCCCCCAGCCGCCGAAGGCAGCGGACCGGACACCGGGCCTCCCGATCGCACGGGAGGCCCGGTAACAGCGGCGGGAGGCGGCGGGAGGGGGGGGATGTCCCCTCCCGCTCCTCCGGTATAACAACCGAGCGGCTTTTAGCCGCATCGGTTGTTATATTCGGGTAGCCGATCGCCCGCTGAAAACAACGGTACCGGGATGATGCCTGCAGCTGCGGGCATCATCCCGGTATAACCCCGGAAAGCCGAGGACGCATATATGCGTTCGGTCGGCGGGAAGGGGTTATTCTGTAGTCCATGATAAGAACTAGGAGAGCTAGATGGCCTCATTTAGGTAACACACAGGAAGTGGTCAGAGAACACAGGACAGCTGAATTTCTGACAAGATCAGAATTCTTTGCACTTCTCAAACAGAACAAAATTCTTCCAATAGGTAAGTATAGTAACAAGTCCTATTTTCAACCTCTGAACACCCAATAAGAAGACTGTATGCGACCGGTCTAAACTATGTGGCATGTTCACCAATGCCAGGAGCCTGGCGGACAAGATGGGAGTACTAGAGATACTGTTTTATGAGGAGGATTTAGCATTTGTGGGAATTTCAGACTTGGTTCAACAGCTCTCATGATTGGCTGGCAACCATTCAAGGGTATTCCCTTTATCGCAGGGATGGGGAGGGTAAAAAAGTGGGAGGGGTATGCCTATATATCAAGAATAATGTACAAGTGAATGTGAGAGATGACATCACTAGGGGAGCTAGGGAGGAGGTGGAATCCTTATGGGTATAGCTCCAAAGGGATGAAACTAAGGGGAAAGTAATACTGGGAGTATGCTATAGGCCCCCTAAACTGAGGGAGGAGGGGGAGATGGACCTCCTATCACAAATTGGATTAGTGGCTAGGATGGGAGGTGTCATTTTAATGGGGGATTTTAATTATCCAGGCATAGACTGGGCGCAAGGAACCGCGCATTTTTCTAAGGCTCACCAGTTCCTAAATGTCTTGCAGGACAATTTCATGGGTCAGATGGTAGACTCACCAACTAGAAACAAAGCATTACTAGACCTACTGATTCTACTGATTGCCAACAATACAAACCGCAATCACAGGTCAATTAGCTTCAGCATGAATCGCACAAATCGGAAACATAAGGGGAATACAAAGACACTGAATTTCAAAAGAACCAACTTCCCTAAACTACGAACCTTGCTAGAAGATATAAATTGGGATAAAATCTTAGAAACAAAGAACATGGAGGAGAGATGGGTTTGTTTTAAGAGCATATTAAATAAGGGCATTAGCCAGTGCACCCCATTGGGAAATACATTTTAAAAGAGTGAACAGAAGTCCTGGATGGCTTAACTCCAATGTAAAAATGCATATAAAAGCAAAGGAGAAGGCCTTCAAAAAATGCAATATAGTCAGTATTTATCTGGCGCTCCCTTAGGGGTATAGTCTGTGGCTGTAATAGCTGGATGGTGATGTATCCATAGAAAGGGATATTAACTGTTAAAAAGGAAAGCAGACATCCTTCAGAGTGTGTCCAGCACTCTGCAAGACATGTAAGGAAAAAACAGGGAGGGGGAGGCGCTGACCTGAGTGTAGTATTAAAACGATGACTTTAATAGGATAAGATTAAAAACACTTACAAGATGATAGATGCATGCTCGTCAAAGTAAAGTGCAGTCCTGGCATTCCACATGGCTCTGTGGGTCCCACCACTGTTCCGGATAGCTGGAAAGGATGGAGCAGAAGTGACATCACTTCCTTTTCCACAGTCCTTGCTGGTCTGTGTGGATCTGCTTGGTTCCTTTGCTCCTGGAGAAACACTTTGATCCATTACTTTTGACGAGCATGCATCTTCTATCATCTTGTAAGTGTTTTTAATCTTCTATTAAAGTCATCATTTTAATACTACACTCAGGTCGGTGCCTCCCCCTCCCTGTTTTTTTCCTTCAGAAAATACAAGGCTGAGGGTTCATCATCACCATTCAGACTTTACAAAGAATGCAACAAGAAATGTAAGGGTGCATTGGTACTTCAGGCATGGAAAGCGTGTATGAGATGTTCAGATGTATACTGACAAAAACATTATCCTGGGTGTCTGTTAATTTGTATATTTATAGTTTACTTGTCTTTGGTAAATCGGCTACAATTAGAGATATAGAGAGCACTGCTCTTATCATTTGACACAAGTTATTTAAAGGTGCAATGTGTTATGACATAACTGTGAACTGTCAAGCGTCAGGTGATTTTGGGCGTAATCTTTCTCATACAATGTGCTGACACGCTTGTTTTTATGCCACACTTGTCACCTTTGTATTGAACCTGGAAAAACCAGTCTGTCAAGGCGATGGTCTACAAAGCTTCTGACAATCAAATATCATATCTAGCTCTTCCAATTTGAACTGTAATGCTATGAATTAAACTTTTCTGTTTTCCTTACCAATTCTATTTTCTTATTGTTGGTGCAGCTGAATAAAATCCCCATTTATCATAACCGTTATTACTAGAATGTGAGTCGTTGCCATAATAAGAATTGCATTACTAATTGGTTTTGCAGCAATGGGCAGAATAAGAACAGTTTGAGCATTTACTGAACGTAGCATTTCACTGCTGTACTCGAACACAATAATAATGGCCACCATGACTACATTTTTTTTTTTTTTTTTTTTTTTTTTAGTTTTTCTTGCTAGCAATACCAGGGTGATTTTTTTTTTTTTTTTTCGGGAAAGGGTCAAGGAAAGAGCAATACTGAATTTTTTTTTTTTTTTTTTTTAATACAGATGAATGTCTACTTTGACTGACACAGATACAAAGCATACTCTGAAAGGAGTTTAAGCTGGCCATAGATGGTTTCAATTAAAAATTCTTAGGAAGTCTTTAGGAAAATTTGTACAAAAATTTGTTTGCTGTTCAAAAGATCTTGTTTGCTCTTAACATTTGATTTTAGAATGAATGGATAGAAAGGAAAACCACGTACTGTCAGAAATTAGTTCAAGAATATTCTCGAATCATCTTCCAGGACAGCATCCGAGAGATAGGCTCCTCCTCCCTGAAACAGGAAACACATTAGTCCACCATTATAGATTTCACAGTCTTACCTGCGTGCCTCAGTTGTTTGTGTTTCCTCCGGACCCACAGAAGTTGCAAAAGAAACGTTTGTTATTTTACCTCTGTCTCTGTGCTAGTTGCAGGAGACCCCCTGCCAGCATCCCATCCAGCCCAGCGGGCCTTGGGAAGGCTAGCAGGAGCAGTAAATTTGAGCAGAATTGCTCTGCCTGAGATTTCACCCCTACAGAGGGGTCTGCAATCAACCCCCAAGCTGCAATAATGCACTGACATTTCCCCCATGCCGCTGATCGAGGGACCTGCCACAGTTTTTCATCTGGAATCTCTTCCAGATATTACAGAGTGTACAGAGGTAGTGGATGCATGGATGCCTTACCCCCTGACCACAGGCCGGACGAGTAGGTGTACCAAGATGGCGATAGTGCCATAAAATCGTCAGTTCTGGTTAAGTGGCCATTTTCCCGGAGTCTGCTGTATATATATATATATATATATATATATATATATATATATATGTGTGTATATTGCAGCAGAGTCCCCCTCCCTATTGGACACCCAGAAAGGAGGACACCAACTGCAGTGGCATGTGCAGGTATATCCACCAACCTGCACGGGGTCAGCTGGGGCCGGAGCTTAAGCAGGAAGCAGTTAAAAAGGCCCTCTAAGCAGAGGATCCTGGTGGCTGACCATGTCTGACGCTTCTCCACCCTGCCCTGCAGATCCTGCAAGCCAGGACAGCTCCAAGGTATGCCAGAATACTCCCAGAGTCACCTCTGTCTTAACCTTACTGTAAAACTGCCTACTTACAGGCAGCTTTTAACCGCAGCTTTTAACTGCCTACCTCACTGATACCTTTTTTAAGCTTGATTTCAGGCAAGGACCCATGAGGAAAGGAAAGTGAAAAGCAACAAAACATGTGCTTCATGCAGCCACCGGTTTTCACCCGAATGGAAAAAACACCTATGTCAAAAATGTATAGACAAACTGGTGGCCAAAGAATCGCAAGGGTGTCTGAAAGATCTGCTCAGCTCTTTCAAGAAAGAAATAAAGAGCACCATGACGCCACTACGCCCAGCTATTGAAAAGTTGGAAGCACCATCAAGTGCCAGTCAGACCAGTATCCCATCTACCAGCAGGACATGCGTTCCTTCAGGTAACAGGGAACAGACAGAACAAGAAGAGGATTCGGATGAATCCGAACAATCCGCATCGGAGGATGGACTTTGCTCAGACTCTGATGAGGAAGATGCGGTTTCAGAGGGCAACTTATTTCTCTCAGAGGATACGGATAGCCTTCTAAAAGCCATAGTGGACACGCTAGGTATTAAAGAACAAAAAGCCGCAGAACTCATTTCCTGTACACCAAACTCTCAAAGATATTGTCAAAAAAGAATGGGAGGACCCAGAGAAAAAACTCTTCATACCAGCCACAGTCAAGCACAGATACCAGTTTGCAGAGACAGACACCAAAACCTGGGCTAAATGCCCCAAAGTGGATGCCTCTCTGGCAAAAGTCACAAATAAATCTGACCTGGCCTTTGACGACGTGGGTACCTTAAGCGACCCCATGGACAAGAAAATAGAAGCCCTTTTAAAGAGGTCCTGGGAAGCAGGGGCTGCGAATCATCTGAATCCGGCAATAGCTTCCACCTGCACAGCCCGGACTTTATTAATCTGTTTAACCCAGCTTCAAGAACTACTGGAGAGTAACACACCTATGGAAGAATTAATAAAAACCATCCCTACTCTAACCAGAGCGGCAGCTTTTCTAGCAGATGCCTCAGCTGAAACCGTCAGGATATCTTTAAGGGCCACAGCACTACTCCACTCAGCCCGAAGAGCCCTGTGGCTGAAGTCTTGGGGAGGTGATATCTCTTCCAAGAACAGACTATGCGGGATTCCATTCACTGGAGACCTACTTTTCGGGCCTGAACTAAAAACGGTCCTAGACAGGACCGCAGCAAAGAACAAGGGCTTTCCCCAAACCAAAAAGAAACAAGGCAAGGCGCCCTTTCGGCAATTCAAAAAATTCAACAAGCCGGGAACAAAAAAGCGATGGGGACATCAAAACAAAAAAGACAAGGGTGAATTCATCCTCAAGCCTCCTAACCCAAAAAACAATGACTGTTACCAGGTTGGGGGCAGACTCGCAGCCTTTCAGCCTTTTCCCACCAATGGATGGAAGCAACAAAAAATAAATTCATCATACGCACCATAACGGATGTCTATGTAATAGAATTCTTCACCCGCCCTCCAACCAAGTACCTAGTAACCATGCTGCCAAGGGACGACGATCGAGCAAAGGCCTTTTTAGAATCTCTGCAGAACCTACTGGATCAGAAAGTGATTTGCCATGTACCTCCAAGAAGAGGAACAAAGGGGGTTTTATGCCCATATCTTTGCAAAGAAAAAAACGTCAGGCAAGCTAAGACTCATACTGAACCTCAAACCACTCAACCGAGGAATAAAATACAAAAAAATTCAGAATGGAGTCTCTTTACTCGATCAGAAACATCCTACCATGGGAGACATTCATGGCAACAATAGACCTACAGGATGCCTACCTACATGTCCCCATAAAGGAGGATCATTAAAAATTCCTGAGGTTCGCAATACAAGGGCCAGCAACTACCCTGCACCTACAATACACAGCTCTCCCTTTCGACATCTCTTCGGAACCCAGAATCTTCTCAAAGATAATGGCAGAAGCGTTAAAAGGTCTAAGACAACAAGGTATTGGCATAATACCATACTTAGACGATCTACTGTTCTTTGCAGATTCAGCAGAGGCCCTAGAGAACAACCTGCGCACAAGTATGTCCTATCTGCAAATCCTGGGATGGATAGTGAATGCAGAAAAATCACAGATGACCCCAAGCCAGAGAGTGGTATATTTGGGCTATGTACTGGACTCCTGACTAACGAAAACCTTCCTAACAGAAGAAATGAATGAAAAAATCACACAGCCAGTAACCTCCCTAAGAGGGACCAACGCCATAACAATCAAACAAGGAATGGCAGTACTAGGACTGATGACGTCTTCTATCCCAGCTATCACCTGGGCACAGATTCACATGAGACCTCTACAGAACTACATTCTATCCCAGTGGGATGGCAGCCACTCATCCCTAGAAAAGTTCATTCCTGTTCCGACCACAGCCAAACACTCCAATGGTGGCTCAATCCGCTTCGATACATCAAAGGGCGCAAATGGGCTCAATCCGATCCAATCAGGATCACCACCAATGCCAGCGCCCTAGGCTGGGGGGCACACATGGAGGGCCTCTGCTCACAGGGAAAATGGACCTCCCAAATGGTCCCAAGCCTCCTCAAACATGAGAGCTAAAAGCTGTGGGGGAAGCATTAAAAGCGTTCAAACCAGCGATACAGGGGAGAGAAGTAAAGGTACAATCGGACAACACCACGACTGTGGCATACCTAAATAGGCAAGGTGGGACAAAGTCCCGAAGCTTGATGAGGCTGACGGAGACAATCCTGCTATGGGCAGAATCAAACATGAAGTCAATATCAGGTATCCATCCGAAAGGAACAGACAATACACTGGCAGACTTCCTGAGCCGGAAGACCTTAAAACAGATGGAGTGGTCACTGAACCAAGCGACCTTCGCGCAAATCGCTCAAAAGTGGGGAGTACTCGAGGTAGATCTATTTGCCTCCAAAGCAAATGCAAAATCGCCAACATTTTTCTCTCTGGACCCCACAGATGGCAACAGCGGAGTAGATGCCTTCAACCAAAGCAGGGGATGGCAACTGTGCTATGCATTCCCTCCAGCTTCCATAATACCAAGGGTGATTCAAAAAATAAAGGCAGAGAGAGCAACGGTGATACTAATAGCACTACACTGGCCCCAAAGGGTATGGTTCAACCACTTGAAAAACTTCAGCATCCAACCTTAACTAACACTGACGGACCGGCCAGATCTCCTATCACAGGGCCCAGTCAACCACCCAAACCACAGAATCCTGAAGCTTTCGGCTTGCTTACCGAAAAGGTAAGACTTAAGAACAAAGGACTATCAGACAAGGTGATCAATACCATCCTAAACAGCAGGAAGTCTGTGACTAGGGAAATCTACGAGAAAGTGAGGAAACAGTTTGTCTCCTGGAACAGAAACAAACCGATTTTCCAACAGAGGAATAATCCCAACAATTCTGGATTTCCTACAAGATGGAGCAGACAAAAATATCTCCCCAGGCACGCTGAAGGTACAAGTTGCAGCACTCTCCTCGTTCATGGACACCAGACTAACAGAGGACCCGCTGATAAAGCGATTCCTAATTTCACTTAAAAGAGCTAGACCAGCCAAAATGAATAGAACTCCGACTTGGGACATGGCCACAGTGCTTAGAGGGTTTCTTTCCCCTCCATTTGAACCGATGGAAGATAGCTCAGACAAAAACCTCACTTTAAAGACTGCACTTCTTGTGGCCCTAGTATCAGTCAGAAGAGTGAGCGAAATCCAAGCCCTGTCTATAATGGAACCTTACTGCCTAATACATTTAGACAAATTGATTCTCTCGCGGGACCCGGCCTTTCTACCCAAGGTCTCTTCAGCGTTCCATAGAACCCAAAATATCATCATACCTTCGCTTACAAAAACTATGAATAGCAAAAAAAGAGACACTTACAACAAACTCGATGTAAGAAACACACTCATAACATACTTCGAAAGAACGAAGGATTGGCGAAGAACGACCTCCCTTTTTGTCCTTTTTTTTTTTTTATGGGGGAGTCAACAAAGGGAAACAGGTTTCAAGAATACCATCAGCAGATGGATAAGAATGGCCATACAGAAGACCTATGAGGCACAAAACCTCACTCCGGCAGGTGGGATCAGAGCACACACAACCAGAGCCTTGGCAACCTCGGTCGCAGAGAATGCAGGGGCAACTCCGGAGCAGATCTGCAGGGCAGTGACATGGTTGAGCTTCAGTACCCTCGCAAGGCACTACCGTATAGACCAGCTGTCTGACCAAGACCAGGCATTTGGTGGCAAGGTGCTCCATTCTCTATCCCCACCCTAGTAAGTATTGTTTGATACATCCTCTCGGATGCTGCCCTAGAAGACGATTCGAGAAAATAGTTAGGTACCTGGTAACTCTTTTTCTAAGACGTCTTCCAGGGCAGCACTAGTTCCCATCCTTGAAACGACAAATACCAGGTACAACTGGAGAGCTTTTAAACTTGCTGAGATTTCCTTCAGTGCTTTAATACAACTGAGGCACGCAGGTAAGACTGTGAAATTTTATAATGGTGGACTAATGTGTTTCCTGTTTCAGGGAGGAGGAGCCTGTCTCTCGGATGCTGCCCTGGAAGACTTCTTAGAAAAAGAGTTACCAGGTACCTAACTCTTTATTTTTGTCCATTTGGCTCCTTCAAATTTTCTCATCACTGCAGTCAAACTAACATCGATTTTGATTCACTAATTTAGAAAAGCAAACTTTCTTAGAACGTTCTTTTACTAAGAATTTTTAATTCAAAATTCTACCCATCTATGGGCAGCTTTAGCCTACATTTTGACTTCTTCGATTTTCATCTATTAGTTTGGAACGTTTAGACGCATTTTACCATTCATCGGAAGCAACACCAAAAATGCAGCAAGCAGGATATTTTTAACTTCTTCACGTTGTCCATACGCATAAATGTGGCCTCTCAGCGCGTGGGCCTTATTGCAGAGCAGCCGCATTTATGCGTACCTGCGCGCTCCCGCCACAGTTACCGGCGGCTAACGTAAAGTTCCCGATCGAAAGTAATGTGTTTCCCATCATGTGACAGCCAATCACAGCGGTCATATGATCAAAACTCTGCTTCCCAGCATCAGAAACCTCTTAAAGAACCGGGAGGCACCGACGTTAAGGGTTTAATGAAGTGCAATAATTGAGAGGTATGAAAGTCACTTTTTCCAGATCTGTGCCATTGGTCCTCTACCTGCTTTTTACAGTATGAGTGATCACCACCAAATTGATGGCCACCCTGGATTATTTCCATTAAATGCCTCCCTCCTTCTCATCTACTTACAAAGCAGACCGTGCAAGACTGATTTAAAGCTGAAGTCTAGGCACAAAAACTTCTAGTTAAATTATTTCTCAATAGCCACAAAGGATATGAGTCTACTTTGTGTGCACTAAATGCATTTGCAAACCCAGTTATTGCCTTGTAAGTGTTACGTGGACATTATCACTGTGCTGTACATAGCTTGTAAAGAGAGCAGAAATGTGAAGGTGACCCAGAAGACCCACCCACTACAGCAGTGGTGGCTGGTCCACAGGGGGCGCCGCTCCCCTTGCCTGCACAGTCAAACATCATGTGTGTGGCCGTGCACTATGCGGGGCACCGGACCAACAGGTCTACCAGGTCCGTCACCCCCTCACAAGCACGTCACCAGGGCCCAAATTGGCCTGTTTCATATTGTCCTCAGGGTGCAGTAACGCAAAAGCCGCAGTGCCAGGCACCAGGGGAGCCGTGACTGCCGGAGGGCTCCACCCATAGGGTGAGTGTGGACCTGGAGGGGCCCACACGCCCCCCCCCCCCCCCCCCCCAAAGTCCTCCAGCACCAGCCACCACTGCACTACAGGTTGTCTCCAGAAAACAGAAGGGGGCAGATACAAGACCAGACACTCTACACAAGGAGAAAGAGAAGCAGGGACCTGTCTTTTTAGTACAGGAAGCTCATGTACAGAGACAAAGCTTCACACTGGATGACAGAACTGGAAGAAATACTCAAAGCACACCAACATTCAAATATGAATACATGTCTCTTGTATTTAGACAATATTTTGCTTTTTCTGGAGTTCAGCTTTACACTTTCAGTTGGCATGGATTTACATACAGTATAAAGGCAGATTTCAGGTAGTTACTCCAGCTGAAGTGAAATGTCTTCATAACTTTTGAAGGCTGTTGGTTAATTTTAGGGCTTTGTATAAACAGGCTTCAAGCACAAAAGGAAGGTGTTGTTTTTTTGTTGCTTGAACATGATTTTCTGTACCCTTCCGTTTTTTTTTGTTTTGTTTTTTTACCTGCTGATTGCAGTCTAAAGTCTAATTTGAATGCAGTATACTTTTCTGTTGCTTTGACCTGCATTTGATTTGCTTCTGAGGTGCACAATATTAACTTAAGAGTTGCTCCTTAGATGCTTTGGTTTCCTTCTGGGATGCTTTGAGCTGCTTTTTGAAATCCTTCAATTGCATCAGAAAAACAAGTAATTAAGAAACAGACAAATGACCACATTTACAAGCCTTAGGCCTCATGTGCACTGCAGCTCAAAGACGCCTGTTGTAACAGGCATTTGACTTAATTTTTCTCTTCCTCCTAAATGCCCCTCCATGTTAGCCTATGTTTCTATGCACACATAGTCATTTACAGGCATTTAGAAACAGAAAAAAAAAATCCATTGCTTCTGTGTTCTGAAGAGGAGCGTTTGGGACGAAAAAACACGCAAACGTGCATAAACGCACTTGTTAATACATTCTAATTGCCAGAATAAATTCGTATTCTGGTCAACAGTATGTGTTAATGCGCATAAACGTGTATGCAAATACGTGCCCTTTACCGTGTTTTCCAGCTGTTTTTCTCCTAGGCGTCCTTTGGAGCACAGTGAGAATGAGGCCTTAAAGTGGTTTAAATCTCTAGCATTAAAATGAACAAAGCATATCCCTCTATAGTGTGTACGTGCCTCAATCCAAAGCAGTGAGTATGATTTCTGTCTGCAGTCTCCTTCCTCTGCTATCTGCATAACTAACTTTAATGTAGGCTCTAAATGGTTAACGCTGATATTTAAATGTAAGGGGGGGGCACACAAGGGGTGCTCCTAGCGTTTGCTATCTACAGAAGTAATTTCTGACAGATTGTGCCTTTTTTTTCTTAATATCAACGAATCGTAAGAATTCTGCATAAATTGGTCAAGTACACCAAAGATGAACTCGAATCCAAATTCACGAATGCATCCCTCCAAAGTCCATTCTTAAGTGGGAATATCATGCAATATGTGAAGCAAACCGATATTTTTAAAGTGATTGTAAACTCCATGTATATCCCCAGTGAAGGGATTAGCCTCATGTGATCCACGTGAGATGAAAAAGATTCCCCTACATACGTTGGATCTGCTTATTTACTTCCATTTCTTCTCTGCATCTGTTTGAGGCTGGGTTCACACTATTGTCGCATGTGGCTCCCAGCAGGTGTCCGGAGCATCCCCGTTCACTCTTTCAGGGCCAATTTCAGCCTGAATTTTGGGCTGAATTTGGACCTGAAACGGACCAAAAGACGCACAGAACCCCTGTGCAAATTTGCAGTAGAGCTGCAGCGGAGATATGTTAACCGGCTCCATAGAGAGCAGGTCACAATCTCCTACCATGCAAATTGGATGCGGAGAAACCCCCCGCATCCAATTCGCATAGGTGTGAACCCAGCCTCAAGTCCAGAATTTACACTGCTTTTCTGAGCTTCCAGAAGCGGGGGGCAGGGATCTGATGTTGCACACTGCATGGCTCATAGAGGGGAACTGAGTATATTATAGGACCTAAAATGGAGGGAAAGGACCCCTCAGATAGTCTCAGGGAAGGATACACAGCTGAGGCTGTCAATCACAGGCTTTGTGCTGGAGGCCCCTTCCCCACCCTCTCTTGATTACCTGGAGATCTACAGTGTTATACTATTGTCAATGTCTGTGAAGGTTCCCGTTTTTCGAAGACATGATATATTTAGTAGTAGGTTACATTCAACTGGACTTGTTCTGTAATGTTGAAGACATTTTTGTAGATTCTCCAAACCATTTCTTCAGTTCTAAAGAGTGTTGAAAGAATACCCTAGCATTTATATCTAATGGGCACAAACGCCTAAATCCAACTGCCAAGGAAAAGGCAGATGTTGTCGAAGGACAGGATAGGAGGTGTGCATATTGTGGAATCACCCTGTACCAGTTTATATAATCCCATCCTTGGTGTCAAGAAAGCTTCATTCAATTTACCTTGCTGAAGAT